>NC_061500.1:5094606-5443606 GCF_022539355.2 Hippoglossus stenolepis
GTGTTAGTTGATGTCCATGTGTCCTTGTGTCTGTGTTACCAGACATTTTACGTGCAGGCATCAGCAAATCAAATCAAATTCTTCCGATGACCTTTTTAATGTCACTTTCCAAGCCTTTTAAATGCCGCTCCAGGTTCTCACTGTTGCTCAGTAGCAACATGTGAACTCTACAACAACGTCCAAGGTAAAGTCACGAGCAATGACACAGTTTATGGAAAAGTTTAGGAAAAATGATTCCTTGTGATGCAGTGGCCTTCCTGTGTGAATGTGCATGGTCTCCTCGTGTCTGTGATGGTTTTCTGCTGGTTTCCTCCATAGACTGGTTTCCTTCCACTGTCCAGAGACATGCAGCTTATATGTGAGTTTTATTTTAGGTAATCCAATTTAAACCCAAAGATCCAGCCTCATCACCAAACCCCACGAAATGAAATAAATAAACTTTGAAATTGAACTGGTTCTGTAAAACCACCAACCATCAGCAGCCCTGTGTAATGATTCTTCCGTGCTGCATTTAACCCGAGTGTCTGACAACTTGAACTTTCCCTCGACCTCCATCACTGACCCGGGTCACCGAGGTCGAAGCAGCTATTACCGAAGAAACTGAGGCATTCTGGGGGATTTTAACACCAATCATGTCTTTCTGAATGATGGCCCCTTTTTTTCCTCCAACACACAATTTGACTCATTTGGTTACGTGCACAAATGGAGCTTTAACACACACTCCATCGCTCACTTTCTCATCGCCTGCTTTCCCATACTTGAATTTAACTGGAATGCAAAAATACTGTCGTAAAAGTGAAACATTCGGCCCGAACTGATTGCAATAAACCGCAAGCCGCACTGATTAAGACCAGATAACGGGTGTGACTCCATATATCTCTTAATAAATCCAATGAGATGAAATGTAAAGCCAGTCTAGTAAATCAGCCGCGTGCCTTTATGTGGTGGGAAGTTAAAGATCATCACTGATCCTGTGTCGAACTGCAGTATAATCCACGGTGATAAATCACACGGGGAGACTGGATGTGGCTGGAGTCACTTGTGCGAGTCGTGGCTTGGCCTTCATAAAACAGAGTTCAAGTCCAATATTGATCTTCCATTGATGAGAGATGCAATCGCTGTTGATAAATCACCTCTTTTCTTTATCTCGTTGGGAGCCGTAATAAATCCGCTCACTCACACGGACGCAGCCGCAGTCGCTTCGCTCCATAAATTCAGGCTCGAATTTGTTTGGATTGAACGACTGCAGTTTGTTCCTGTGTAAATAAGATTTGACTTTTTTATTGTTCCTCCTTTTTGAATAGATTTTGACAGGATTTCAATACACAGCTCGAGCTAATGTTTTACAGAGTGATTTCAAAACTAAATCATGACGGAAATAGGAGTCGTGACTTGTTTTTCTTTTGTTGTTCAACCAGAACCTTATTTCATTTCAGGCTGTGGTTTGTGCACAAGTGTTATTAATATGTGACGGGCTTTAAACCGCAGCTCCCAGGGAGATAAATAATGTCAGGAAAATCTATATCAACTGTTGCACCACATGCAGTGCAAATGTCAATGCTGCAGTAATCACAGTTTGCTGGTGAAGCTTTAGGAAGCTTTTTCTATCGTGTCGGAGAGGTGTTTGTTTATAGAACTGTTTTATGGTTTAGGTCCATTTTGTCAATTTAGTGTTATTATTTCACTTAATATGCATTTTCTTATTTTCCGACACATAAGAATTACAATACTGAGTTCCCTTCTGGTGCAGTACGTGGTTGGTCCAGTAGTTACCAAGCCGTGTCATTGAAAACTATCTAACTGAGGACACGTCTTTTTGTCACATTTGACATTGTCACTTGCAAAAGTAATTTGTTCTTGCTCTACTGCCTTATATTGCTGCTGGAAGTCAAAGACTGGAATGACCTTGACACTTTCAAGGAATCCCCCAGCGATATCACAGCGTTTCCTTTTTATTTCTACTCAGAAAATGAGAATGAATCAAATGACACATTTTCTCTGCTGACGCTCATTATCTCTCATTTCCATAATGCGGTGAGCTTTTTGTTTCCAGGGACAGTTTAATGAAGAATTGACTCAAAGTGTCTCACCTGCTAATTAATTCACTGAATCGTTGTCACGCTCCAACAGATCTAAAATATTGACGGGTCACAATCAGATTCATAAAAGAAAAGTAAGACAAAGTAGCTTCTTGACCAATACAACTTGCAGGCGGTAGTAAAACACTAAAGCTCAGAGCGTCTTAGCCCACGGACGCAGCGTGGAAGTTGTTGGAACTCCTCCAACCGGGTTCCCTTATCGGTTGTTTGATGTAGACGATGAAGAGCATTGTGTTCTTTCAAATTCTCCTGAGTCTTCAAGCTGAGTTGAGACAAAGTGACTGTGAAGTGAGAAGAAAGTAGAGCCACTAAATCTGCATAAGGTGATTTCATGGTGTTTTAGATTCTCAAACCTTATTGGAGCAAAACTTTTACCCCAACTGCCATTTTTCTGTATCTCCTACAAGGTTGTTTTGGGGTCTAACTCCATCCATCCATTATCTGTACTGTTTATCATTTTTTAGTGTTGTCAGATCATAAAATCGATTAATCTTTCTAAAGGTAATTTGTCATGGTTTTCGAAGGAATGTAAGGAAGTTAGTGGCAGTGAGAAAACACATTTTTTGGACAAAGACATTGTCATATTTCATAATATATTTTCCTCCACTCATTTGGCACTTATATTAAAACAATATGCATTGTAAGAAACCATTTGCTGTCTGTCCTTCTATCCTTTCCCTGATTTCCTCTGGATAGGTATAATGCCAGATATGTGCATGAACATTTTACAAAAGAAAAATGTCTGTCTCTTTCGTCAGAATGTCAGCCCGTCAAAAACAGTGCGGTGGCAAAGCACGGTTCAGAGGGTGAACTATTCTCAACCGACTGGGTTTGAGGAGAACTGATGTGAACAATCACAAAGACTGCTGCTTCAAGAGCCTCTCTCCACTTCTGTTTGAGACGATTCGAATGGAGCCAGGAGCTCCTGGGGGAGTTCTTCCGTCTGTGGAGGGAGGACATGAGTCTGAGATCACATAGAAATCCCTGACTTGCATACGATCTGCCAAGCCTCTGTACCCGGGTCTGCCTTTTACTGCTTCTCATGTTTATTTGCACAGGCAGTCTTGGTATTTCTGAACTGAGATATTCATTTCTGCACAGCTTGCACGGGCACGAAAGCAGATGACCATTTTAAAACGTGTGTAAGTTGTGGAAATTCAGCATCATTGACCGAACTCTTTTATGCAATGTCTTTTGAAACAGCTGAACCTTTTCAAAAGAATCGGAAGAGAGCGTAGAATAGAGTCTCTTTCTCCAGGGAACTGGCCCTGATGCTAGTCTTCTCAACATTTTTCACACAATGCCCTCTAGCCCTCAGACTCGCAAGTTCATTGAGGAACTAGGAAACCAACCCTGATGTCTGGCTGCCAAAGGTTTGTCAAATCACCGACGATCCCTGCTTATTTTTCTGAGTTTGAGTTATTTCACTGGCTTCCGACAGCTGGCGGGTTGTAATTTTATTCCAGAAAGGGCAGGATTATTTCTCTGTTGCCATCTGGTTGCTGGACTTTGTGAAAGCGAAAAATCCACTCAATGGAGGCCAACAGATATTTTCAGCAGGGAAAACTGCAGGATTTATTAATCTGCCAAAGATACAAGCTGAAAATAAATCGCTACACTTTCAACCGAATACGTCCATTTAAGGTGTTTTTTATATTTTAGTGCTCGTATGTCGATAAAAAGCCGGAGCTCGTTCCGGGCCTGATAAATTGGGGAAATATTTGACAGAGACACAACATTGCTGAATCATTTATCAATATGGTGTGAGAGGAATAGTCAAGATATGAGGATGGTGACTGGACGATTACAAATATATTTTTCTTAAATGAGCAACTTTCTCCATTTGTTTTCTATCTTTGACAGAAGAAGAAGAAAAGAAAACTTTAAGAATTAAGTACTGAGAGGATAGTGGATTCTTATTATCTGAAGTGAATGTGTTGAGGGATTTTTATTGTCCCAAAACAAATTACACAGCTTAAATCCTTCAATGCCCCCCCCTCCCTTCCATGTTTTAATTATACATTTTAATTTCCATTGTCATTAATAAGGCTATGTAATGAATAGAGGCAGGTCTCTACCATACACTATATTGCCACATTAATCACCGTAGTCATAATCAACTTGAATGAAAGATAATGGCCGCCCTTAAATGTCTTTCAATTTAATTACAAATCACCTTTGACAGAACGTACATCCATCACTGAAAGGTCTGAAACACTAACTCGACAGTGAATGTGACACGTAACATGCATCATGTTTGACTGAAGTGCTGACAGGTGTTTTCAGTGTGAACCTCTTTTCACAAGGGACTCCTCTACCAATGGGGTGCGGGGGTCCATGCTGGGTGCTTCCCTGTGGAGCTGATCCTCAGCAGCTGTAGGCAAAGAAACATTTTCTATCCCCATGGAACATGGAGTGTTTTTTTTCTGTATTAAGCCCTGAAACTGCGATTTTGTTTTAAATTACTGGTGTCGGGTTATTTATTATGTGATTTGTGTTATGTAATAAGAGTTTTGATCTTATTTTTATGTTAGTTCAAGCTAGGTATAAGTTAAAAGGTTAATATGTTATACATACCCTAAATGGGCAGTACAGTATAGAAAATCCAATATTAGATATTCATCAGATTCCACTGAGCTGAACATTTCAAGATCTCACAATAATATGTTTTGCTGAGAACACATAATGCTTTAAAACATGTCCACTGTCATGCTCATGGTTTTTAATCTGACGCCATATGGTGCAAATCTCTTGAAGAGCTGTGATACGACCACAAAGCTACATCTGTCCTGAGTTTGACTGAGTATTGTGTAAAAGTAAAAACAATTTGGAGAGATGGAAGACAACAGCAAAGTTCATGAGCCCTCCACAATAAATAAAAGCTCCATCCTCTGGGGAGCATAAATGTGTTCAGCAGGTTAATCGATTGTCTCAGCAGAGGTCACGGATTTCACCCAAAAAACTATTCCCTGGTGACCATGAATGTTAATGTCACATTTCACAGGATCAAGTATATCTGCACAACTTGTGGTCCGACGGATCGAGGGTCCGGTTGTTTGCGGTTTAGACGACGTCGGGGATTTGCAGAGTGTGGGAAGAAAAACCTTTTTTGGGTTTTTTTGTCTTTATTTCACTCGTATGTCCAATAACAAGAAAATAAAACCGCTCCTATAGATCAGACATTGTGTCAGGGCCTTTATTGATCGCTGTCTCTTTGCTTGCCTCGGGGGCTGTGGTCGGCTACAGAGCAGCACCCACGGGGCAGGTAAAGCAGGCTTGTCGGATTGTGTTCTTGACATTGGATAAACGGGGAGGACTGTGTCTGACTTTACCTTCAATGATCTGACACTGAAAGCCTTCATGCCATGATTTGCCAAGGATTGTACTTCTCTTTCTAGTTGTTGTGCATACGTACATATTTGTCTTCCATCTTCTTTGGAGTCACACAACAACAGAAACTCCTGAACATCACCAGTACGTGTGTGTCTATGCAGTTTGTGTGTGTGTTTCTGCATGAATCTGTTTGTGTTTGCTCGTTCTGTACGCGTGTTGATTGATGGACTCGGCTCCGTCATCGGTTATGATGCCTCAGCACTGCCTGAATAATAGTGTGAGATATGACCTTGGGACACACGCTATCAATCACCGCTCGACACCTGAACACCACATCTATCTGTAACTAAAGAGGGGAAAAGTCTGCCTGTGCTTAAACGGCTCCTCACACACACACACACACACACACACTCACACACTCACACACACACACACACACACACACACACACACACACACACACACACACACACACACACACACACACACACACACACTCTTTTCACTCCATGCACATTTTCTTATCCCCACACTTTACTTCAATGCGTTTTTGTGTTTCATTGTTTCTGTATGAGAGAAAAAAGAGTGACATCTCGATTTATGAAATATTTATCCTCAAACACTCAAAAGTAAAAAAAATTTTATGCATTAAAACATTTTCTTAAACTGAGGGAGGCAGAATTAGCATCTGTACTTTTATTTTGACAGTAAAACACTAATCTAAAAACTTCATGCAGAAACATTTGATGAAATATGGACGATTGTTGGATTCAGACGCTCATAACTATAGTGCTGGTGAAGTGTTTGAGTATTACAGGGAGCAGATTAGTCAAGTGACTGCATGAGGTATTCATCACCCACATCCATCATCTTGTTCCTCCTTCTCATCATGAATCGAATTAGCGCACCGGTGTGAGCTCAGAGTTTTAACCGAGCATTTCACAGCAGATTGGCCATTAATTTGGACGACACGAGGTTTAGAAGGACGATAAAGAAGATTAAAATTCCAATTTCAAATGCTGGTTTCAAATGGCAGCTATGGAGGTAACACTTTGCATTTTCAAATACCCAGAGAAGTCCCGGGTGAGATTGATAAATTGATCATGTTGAGAAAACACAACAGCAATATAAGACTTTCATTTGGGTTTTTCCATTTCATTACTTTTTCGGATTGATAATGATGGAGTGGGTGTGTTTCTGCATTCAGGGTGTAGCGGTGCCCCCTGCTGTTTGCTGCTTTTGTGCAATGCCAAGATTAGTTGTTTGTAGCTTCATATTTTCCAACCCAGACTTGAGAGTGGCATCAGTCTACGAAATCCTGGAATCCAACAGGTGCCAGTCTGTGATGTGGTTTTGTTCCAGTATTGTTTCAGAAGCAGAGCGTTTGGTTTGCCTACTTTTGTTTAAAAAGAAAGTCCTGACAGGTTCACTTCTGGTGCCATGGATTATGACGTTGATGTGACATAGGGTGTTTTATTTTGAAAATTGACCCTATGACATTCCTGTATCTGACTTCCTGCCGGACAGCTGCAGCTAGAGGTGACTCACAATACAAACTTTATTTATAAAGTACTTTTAAATACAGAGTTTACAAAGTGCTTTGACAGAAACAGCAGGCACAGGATACATGATGAGGATAGCATTCAAAAAATTGATAAATAAAAGCAGTTATTACAAATATTAAGAAGAAGACAACAAGCAATGTTTTCAGTGGATTATTTCATGGGGTTTACCAAACACAGGCCCATGGACCCAGTAGGGATAAGTGAGCCCTGAAGCCAGTGTGTGTGTCTTATTAGCATAACTCTGTGAGATTGTAAATAAGTATGCGGTCAATGAGCCGGACGAGAAGTGGGATTGTCAGTTGTTTGGTTTCGTCTGTAGCTGCTATAATGGAAGCTGCTTATTGTGGCGTCTGCATGATGCTATTTGTAATTGACAGACTTTTAATTATAACTGTGTGTGTGTAATAACTTCCATCAGGCAAATGGATGAAGTAATCGCTGCCTCTGCTTGAGGTTTCTGGGAATCGTCTGTTACGTTACGTCACAACCATCCCCAAAAACAAAGAGTTGACGATTGTGTTTTCTGTTTGTGCTCGATCTTTATTAAAAAAGCTGGCCTGAGTTAAAAAAAGAAAGAAGAGTTGTGTGACTTTCATTGAGGCCAAATATGAATCACTCTGTTCCAGGGCGAGGATATTAAATATCAAGGCTTCAATATAAGTATGGATTTATTGGAAGGACAGAAATAAGCAGAATAGAACAGGACACACACACACACACGCACAGGCTTAGATTGTGGGTCCAATTTTAAGAGCTTTCTACTTCTTGATGAAGTAGTAAGCCCCCTTGCTCTTCCTCGTAGGCCAGCCAATTAGGACGCAGGCCGCTGGGTATTGACCAATCAAGTTTCTGACTTTGGCCATTTAGCTGGTCGCCTTGATGTCAATATAGCCCATCAGTTACCGCAAAGCAGCTGTGAGTGTGTAGAAAGGGCTCTGAAGTCGCTGCGGGATGAAACCACGTTAACAAGTATGGATTCACAGCGGCTAAATTGGCAGAGGCTGGAGGAGCCGAGAAGGACGATGGATAGAGGAGGAGAGGGCGACAAGAAAATGGTTGAAAGGGCGAGAGAAGTCGGTGGGAAGATGTGCGACATGATGACAGATGAAAAGGAGCTGGTGAGTGGAGAGGAGTGAGGGGAAAGTAAAGCTAGACAACACGTCCACAAAGTTTCCTCAACCCAATCACCAGTAAACAAACTGGGAAGCCACTTTGCTTCTGAGATATTTAATCAACTCTCTTTAAATGAGGATATTTGGCTGCAATGCACAAGCGGTGCCCCCGTTCCTCCCGTGAGACTGATTATAATTTCCTTTTCGGGGCCTGTTATCTGCACACAGATGGATCCTTGTCCTTGTGATGCAAAACATAACAAGCTCTAATGTAAAAAGTTTTCCCCGTAGTCAGAGGATTCAACTTCAACTTCGTGTTCAACTATTTCTCGTTGAGCGTGAACATCAAATTAAAACAAAATAAAAAAAATCTTAATAACAGCTTGAAAGGTCTGAACATAGAACATCTGCTACATTTTTATTTCAACATTTATTTCACGCACACTTCTGAATAAATAATTGTTAATGCTTGAACTCAGAGAGCTCATGCAGACCTATATTAGAACGTGTCATAGCAGAGCTGACCCAGATTAGATGGATGTAGTATTTTTACTATGATGATAATAGTTTTGTGATATCTTGTAACTAAACACATAAGAGTAAAGCTCCAAGGGGCTTCTGACAACAGGACGTGAGTGGAATTTAAGATGCGTACATACAATTTTTCTCCAAGGCAGAGATGAAGCTAAATCCCATTTTGTGGAACCGCAAATAATCTGTTTCTTCATTCATTCATCTTTTCTCCTTCTTTTTATCCGACTCAGTGGAGATTGCGTCATGCTGAGCTTCTGCAGTAACAGCTAAATATCTTCAGATGGTCCTTGGATTGACACTTTTGATAAATATTATGTTGAAAAACAATTTCCAGGCTACTATAATCATTTGTAACATAGACATATAGATATAAAGCCAATTATAAATCAAAATGTTCCGTAATGGAAGGCTCCTGAAGAACTAATCTTGTGAAATTGAGAATTAAAGGTCCTTGTTGTCCTGTTTGTGTTTTCTCACATTTAAAGAACTGTAAAAGGACAAATCAGACTCATGGTAGATTATAAACAAATGGCTGCATATTAAATACAATTTCCACACGCAAGGGAACAACAGGACACAATCGTCCGGTTGTTCTCAGTATTAACTGGTCTGTGTCTTTAGAGGTTTATGAAGGAAGCAGTTCAAATTGGAGCTGCAGCATCTGTGTTTCACTAACCAACAAAGGTCAACACTGCAAACTTGGTCTCTGTAACAACTGGAGCAGAGACTTTGACACCAACTGGGTCGAACACACAGGAACACATTTTAGTCCAGAGGTGGAGGCTTAGTTCCTGGGCTCTTCGAAAAGGTACTTGGTCCCGTCTAGTATGGTTCCTTACATTTTTACTCATGGAAGTTGAAGCTCAAACCCAAGTGGATCTAGTTATTTCTACCTGAGTTGTACTACTTTTTCAATGTACTTACAAGTACCTGAACCAAATGCAAATTTTTATCTGTTGTCTTTAGCCAGATATTAGGAGGCCTACGTTGTATAAGTACACTGAAAAGACCAGAAATGCAAATGTGACAATCTGCTCTTCCTCCTGCAAAATCTCTTTCACTCTGCCCAATCTACGTGGAATAATCAGAGATGGATGTTTTAGAAAATTGATCTTTACACCACCTGCAACAGTTGGAAACATTCTCTGCAATTAAATGATCATTGAATTATCATAATATGTGGTAGACCTGTCCTCAGGATAGATCAGTGAAATAGCTTTGTAATTAAAGCCTTCCAAGCTACACATATTAAACAGAGAATGCCGGAAATTCATGGTTCCGTCCAGCAGACAAAGATTGGTTAGAAAACACATAATCCTTTTTTTCCAACGTGTGGGTTTTGTCATCAGCGTCAGTGTCAGAATGTTCAGCCTGCGCACTCAGTCGTCAGGTTCCAGACACATGGGAAATAAAAGCTTAAGTTCCAACCCGATGTGTATTTCTTGGCATGACTCAGACCGTCACTGTGCCGAACAGATACGACTGTTGTGCTGTCACACACTGAGTTTAATTTCAGGTGAGAGGTAGTGCTGCTGTGATTCTGCACGTGCTTATCACCCACTGGTTTGCTATATCAAATGACGTAATGATATTTTGCACTAATACTAATGTTGAGTCAGATGGTTTCCATGAATCTAAAACCAGTTGGGAAAGAGTGGGAGAGAAGAAGGTCAAAAACAACACCTGGTTCTGATCTCTCTGTCAAAAACAGCTACAGACCAGTTTCTAAGCTTCCATAATATCACAGAGTCTCCAGAAAATTAGCTGCTGGAATAATTGATCGTTGATATTTTTGAGATATTGGATTGTAGTATTGTGATTGATAGGCAGAGAAGATGAGTATCTCTGGGTCTGCCCTCTAGTGGCTTCCATCATATTATTGTTATAGTTGATGGCTTTTTATCTGGGGTGCCACAGGGCTCCGTTCTAGGCCCCCGTTCTCTTTATTTACTCTCTTTGGGCAAAACTATAACAGTACGATGTTCAATTCCATTGCTATGCAGATCATACTCAGCTGTATTTGTCCTGCAAACGATCTGAATCAGATCGAGTTGTTTTCCCCTCATAATTTGTCTTAATAGGCTTTTATTCTGTATTATTGTAATGCAGTGTTGTTTGGCTTGACGGAAACATGATTGCTCGGTTTCAGGCTGTTCAAAATGCAGCTGCCAGACATTTAGACCATTTGCACAAGGACAATCATATTTCTCCTATCTTGGCGTCACTGTATGTTTCAGAATGTATTTTTAAAATTTATAAATGGACTTTTAAGGCCCTGCATGATTAGGCAACAACCATGGCTGAGCTTGGAAATCGTTACTCATGTTGTTCACGTACGTTTTCTTTGATTGTGATTGTTTTCTTTATTTGTAATTTGTTATGAAACACTTAACAAATAAGTAAGACTGTTCTGAAAATGTGCTATATAAATAGTTATTATTATTGTTATGACTACATTTAACTATGTTACGCATGTGTATATTTATATAAATGCATAAATGAAAATTGTATGAAATTAGATTGCAGTGAAATGGATTACACTGGCTTTTATTGCGCGCACCACCTGTTTGAAGTTTGAGTCCAGACATCCATCCAGAAAGTGATTGATTACAGAGAGCAGTGGATTCGACTGTGGTCTCCAGCGTGAATCTGGTTTTGTGCGCATGTGATAGTGGTTTAGAAAAACAGTGCGGATCATTAGTGAAACACTTGTTTGATCACAGTTCCCAGAGTTAATGATAGGAGTGAGCATGACTCAGTAATGGCTCTGTGGTATTTATATGTGCACTCTCGTAGTTCTGTCCTTGTGAGGAACATATTGAACTCTGGATGTTGAGAGCAAGGACATTTTTGAAAAGTGAGGACATCTCAGCCTTGTAGTGCTTCTTGAAAGAGCTGTTTGCACCAGGGGTGAGAACGGAATTGGATCAAGGTTCAGGTGAAGGTTGGGCTCTGTGTGTAGTTGAGATGATTAAAAGATATGTTGGTCGACTTGTATCATTTGTTATCTAGCAACGGGAACGACCGACTTAATTAGCGGGATCTGGTAACGCTGCAAAACAACAAAAAGTTCAAGACACAGTTTGAATCAAACCCTGAGGTTAGTTGAACTTATTATTTAGAGAGAACAAAGGCAAAACAGGACATTTTTCTTGATAGCCATCACCAATTTCCTGGTTCAGTGTTGACAAGCCATAATTACTTGTGCACGCATACATAGCTTTCCAGTGCTATAACGTATCATGTGTCCGCTAGGGTTGCACTCATTTTGGTTTTTTTTAATTCACATGACGTGATTTTTAAAAAGGGTTGCAATTATTTTGGTAGCTACGGTTTTATCGTAACTATAAGAGAAGTGAAAAATGCATTGTTTTTGTATATGGTAGCTAGAAAGGTATTATTGTAAAGGTAGATAGAGAAGTTTAAAGGGCAGAGAGATGCAGAGCGAAGCTGCATGAAGGCAGAAAGCGAGCGAGATAGTAAATTGAAACTCTGTACTTTTAAACTGAGCTAGTTATCAGGAGAAGGTGCCAGTTATTGACGGATTCTGGGCAACAGATGAGGGGCTCTTTAAAGAACCTGCACACACACACACACACATGCACCAAACCACAAAAATAGTCGCACATCCATGAAATCACTCAGGCACACATGCTCACAAAACCACACTGACATGTATAAAGGCCCACACACACGTTCGGCCCCTCAAACACACATGTGCAACACCCGCACCTCCACACACGCATGCCTCCCTTGTAATTATGCAGCCGTTTTATCCCCCTCTCCATGCCCTCTCCGATGGAGCGACTCTGCCAGCGCCGTCTTCACAGAGCTGCTTTATGAGCATACCGCCATAATCACAGCTCAGCGCTTTATAGTGTGGATAAATGGCATTGCTGCATCATTATACTGGCATATGGTTAGTGTCTTGCTGACACCACAGACTTCTTCGCTCATCGAATGTCACCGGCAGAGGGGATTGTGTTGTTCTTTCTGCTGGAGAGGAGGGAAAAAACGGAACAAAGGGAGAGGTACCTGGAATGAGCAAAGCGGGGAGAGCAGGTGAATAGAGGGATGACAGCTGAAGAGGGGAGGTTAAGACATGAAAAGAGGGGAGGAGAGGGGAGATTAGATATGACAGGGGGAGCAGAGGAGTTGAGAGAAAGACGAGCAGAGAAGGGGAGAGGAGTGTCACCTGGGATGAAGAACAGAGGGGAGAGGCGGAGTGGAAGGTGGAAAGAAGAGGTGAGAAAACGGATAAATGGAGACCACAGTGAAGGTGGAGATTCCCCCTCTTGTTCCCTTCAGGGATGGCAGGACCGATAAGGAGGAGAACGGAGAAGTGAAGGGGGCAGTGCAAGTCTTCATTTAGCCTCACATCCTATTTTTCACATCAGGGACACGCCTACCACCAAAAAACTACACGTGCACACTTTACTTCAAGCAGGGATTCTAGTTTCATGCCATCTGGCCCTTATATTATCGATTGGCAGTGAATTATCAAGGGTTATATGTCAAATTTCTGTTGCTGCCCCTTCTACATGCAGTCACAGTATTTCGCTGAGATGGATCAAGGCTGCTCTGGACATTCAAAGGTTTCTCCCCATTCCACAGGAACCACAAGTCCATTTGTAAAATGATCCCACCAGGCACTCGCTCTTCCAGGTCTCACCCAAAACTGGAAGCTCCGTGTAGGGCTGAAAACGCTGCTGGACACGGGAGTTGTCCAGATTGCTTAAATAACAGCTCGTCTCCTATACATCCAAGCAGCTGTATTATTGTAAAATGATGAAGTTAGCAAAGACAACAGGCTCAACGCTTTTAATTGATTATCCATGTTGTGTTCTACACCAGCTGCCGAAGCTAATGCTGGTTGTTTCAAAACTTCTCAGTTTAAGAAACTCTATCAGGTGTATCCATAGAGTTGAAGCATATGCATGTGGCCTTAGACAAGCTGGTATTTCCATTCAGCTGCTAATGGCAAAACGTACAATGGCCAATCTTGATCCTTAACTACATTTAGTTTTTGTAATCTGGATTTGCACCAAACTCAGGCCGTCACCACGAAAACCTCAAGAAGAGAGAGGAAAAGAACGTAACACATCCGGGCAGACAACATGGAGCCCAATGTATAACAAAGTAAAGAAGGAAACTTCTATTAAATACTTTTCAGAAAAAGCTCATATAAATATAAACTTATTTACATATACATTTAATTAATTCAGGTATTGATTTAAAATGCAAATTGTCTGAACCTCAGTGGTGAACGCCGCAGAAGGGATGAATGCAAACAGACAGTCGTGCAGGAAGTATACTGCTCCCGTGAGCCCACGCAGACACATAAGATAAAGATAATGACATTTCCAGTATTTAAAGTTTTACTGTCTTTACTCCTGTCCAGGGAATGTGATTTATGGAGGCTGTGTGTGAGCGTGCGGGCCATTCACAGGGCCCCGGAGTGCACTGTGAGAATCAACCCCCTTCCCCGCTCCTCTTTTTCCCTTTTTTCTCTCCGTCTGTCTCCCTTCACATTATCTCATTATATCTTTTGTAATTTCATTTTATCTCTTTCAGACGGATCTCTCCTCTCCATGTGTTCCTGTTTCCTATAAGTCCCATTTTTTGTATTCTCCTTATATGATCACGTCTCTCTCTACTTTTTTCTTATTTCCTCATATCTGTTATCATCAGTGCATCCTCTTGCTTATGTGTCCTATATGCCCGAGTCTGGGCCCTTATTTGTTGTGTCAGAGATGAAAGCAGAGGAGAGTGTATGGTTAGAGATAAGGAAGATCATCGGTATGGGAGACAAGCAACGGATGGAGGTATATGACGATAACCATAATATGTATAATGGGAAAATCCAGGTATGTGATCCTGTGTTTGCAAAACCAGATACTTCTGCCTGGATTCTATTCACTTACGACCTTTCTCATCTAATTCGTAAATCGAGTTCAATTTTATTCTATTAACTTTTTTGCCGGTACCATATGAAGGACAAGATCCAAGTTTGACAAACGCACTTAATCATTCTGAAATCTCATAGATGATAAAAGAAAAAAAACGATTATTTCCTTCATTGTTCAGAAGGTTGTGAACACTGAAGTCAACACTGTCAAAGCCCCAGTTTTAAAAAAGTACACAGCCCAGGGCTCCGACTTCTTCTTAATGGAGTGTTTCGCTGACAATATTATAACGGCAAATTTATTCATAAAACACAGTTGTGAAAATGTACGCATGCACCCGCCGATACATCATCCGAATCAGGCGTCACATTTTTGCGGCTTATTATTTCACAGCTGAAATAAAACTCCATCCCGACGCCGCTCCTGTATATTGAGCTTCTGTCTGCAGCCGAAATGAACAACTCAGCAGATAAACAGCCGCTGATGGAAGTATTACACAGGCAGAAACGGCAGCAACACAGGCAACTCAGACTATAAGTACATCTACAGATAAAATGCAGGCATTTAGATTGACAATATAAATGACACGGAGGATTTTCGGGAAGCTCTAGACTGCAGCTGTGGCAGCAAGAACCATGTGCAGGTTTTTAAAGATGAAGAAACTTGTTTTCTCCCGAATGTACAAGTTTATCTGGTGATCTTTGATGATCTCACACTATAAACCCTTAGTTTTATATTAACTAATACCTCAGCTGACAATATGTGATGAGAAAGGTTCTTCCACTTGGTTCTAAGATACATTTGAGCTTCTCTGAACTAATTGAGCTAAAACAACCAAAATGTCACATTTAGAACTAGAATGAAGCTCAGTAGATCGAATCTCTCCACCAAGGCCCAGCTTCCCCTCACGAAACCACATTTAACTTCACCAGATCCAGATTTTCATTTAGATGTGCACCAAATTGCAAACACACACACACAGATATCAGCCCCTTAAGCAAGACAAAGATGAAAAATGCTCTTTCTCGCAACATTAAAGAAAGGAGAAAAAAGTCCTGGATCCGACCTGATCCAGATCTGCACCAAAACTGAATGGGTTCTTCTCACGGAAATCAGTCGGGCAAAGTTTGAATACTCCTGCTCCTAAACACACACACACACAGATGGACGATGTAGTTAAACAGGCCGATCTTTCCCAGAGAAGCTGGTGGGGACCAAAGAGTTACATTCAATTCAATAAAACTTTACTACAGCGCCAAGACTTGGAGTGAATGATAATGTTGCTCCACATCTGTTTTATCTGTTGGACTTGCACCACTTAATATTTACCACGTAGACGCTTTCAACGAGGACTTAACACTGACATCATCCACTTCATTTAAATGCAATTTGCATGTAGATCTGTTTGATTTAAATATAATTCAGGCCCCCGTGGGAGCACTCAGGCCACTGGGGGTCTACGTTACAGCCCGGCGTGCACGTGCCCGCCTCCTGCTTTTTCGTGTGTAGTTTTTTTTCCTGCGAGCGTCCAACTCAACGCCGCCAGCTCCCAGCGGGTGTTTGTTCACGAGTGTGTGTCAGCGTGTCCACACTTGGCTTCCTCCCCTCTCCCCAAAGTGCCGTTAAAAGGAGCCACTCTGCAGAAAGTGATTCATGTTCAATTTCACAGAGTGCAATCATGAACCTTTGCTCCCCTTTAATGCTCACCCATATAAAGTAAGAAAAAAAAAAAAGAGAGAAGTGTTTTCATCAGCAGCTAAAGTATGCGTTTGTATGGGGGAGCAAACTCTGAGGTCAGCGTCGAAGGAAAACAGGAAGTTTGAGGAAATCGGGAAAGTAATTTGTGTGATTATTCAGGTGTTTGTGCAGAGTTCACTTGATTTTATGCAGCGGGCTCGATACTGTCGTGATGCATCGAGCGGAACTGGAAGGAGGGAGGAATGAGAGGAGGAGCCGAAGAGGAACGTGGTGATGACACGGACGAGATAAGAGGGGTGACGATCAGAGAGCGTCAAGCCCATCACTTCTTCTCTGCTGCACGAACCTGAGAAACAATCATCAAGTGCTGGAAACGCAGTCATTCACGAAATCTAACCGACGACTCATTTGTTCCACGCAGACGCCTGCGGTACTCGTTCAGCCCAACACACCCAACGTCTGGCCAGAGAGTTAAGACACGTCCTGTCACCCCGCCAATCAGCCCATACAGTGAGTTAGTCGAGGAGTCAGTTATTCAGTCCATTAAGTCAGATTGGAGCCGTCTAGTTAAATGGCTCTCTTCACACCTCGTTTCTCCAGTGCACTCGCTTTTCTCTCATTTGGAGGCGGACGTGAGACGGAACAAGAGGAACTAGGTCAGAAAATTGAAAAGAAGGTGAAGAGAAATTACAGTGATAGTTTCATGTTGGAGAACATTTCTGAGGGTGCTGCCACTCGTCTTCTTTCTCCGTAATTTCTAAAGCGTCTTTCTTTGTGCCCTATCTCGGATCCCGTCATTTTGTTTCTATGCCTCTGTTCTGGAGCCTTCTCACACCTTAACTCTCAGTTCATGAATACATTTAACACGTCTGCTCGATTCCTTAACAGACGGAATTTGCATATATTTGCATTTATCTGCAAATTCAAGTCAGCTTGGACCAAAGCTTCGTATTAAATGGAAGTAATTTAAAGACAATAAGACAATAGAAAGTGAATAAATATGCATTAATGGGCAGAATCGTGGATTTTGAAAAGCATTGTTCAGAAACTCATTTCTAAAACTTATATATTTCTTTTTAGCGAGTGGTTTTAAATACGCGAATCCAGGCAAATGATTATTGGTGAAACATGTGTCGGTACATATGGTGTCCTGGCTGGAATGTCCTCGAGCAAGGCACTAACTCAGCTGTTCGTGTTATGATCTGTCACTTTTGCAGTATTCTGTTGTGAATTTGCCTTGTCTCCAGAAAACGTTACCAAATGTGAATTAAAGAAACCAAATAAATACTTTATTATCAACCGCAGTGACGGACATTATCTTAAACTGCTAAAAACTCGCTGCTCCAGGACATAAAGGACGTAATAATTCCATTGTGATCCCATTACAGTGCATTGTACCAGCTGTAATCAAGGCGTAATATGTTCTATAATTACAACGCTTCAAGTGGCTGATAATAATCAAGTCTTTGTTGAAAAGCATTTAGTGAAAACAAAAGCTTTTCCTGTTATGGCCCTAAAATATAAGACACTCCGCTCCACACCGCTGCTCCGTGTGTTGCAATTGTTATCCCACTGCCAGAGAATAATGCAATTATTATAAAGCAGTTAAACCACTAAGGAACATCTCTCGACTGTTTAAGATGAGATAATTAAATGGACAGTTGTGGCGTCATCATGTCCTTGTTACCATTAATTTAATGATACATTAATAGTGAGTAAGGATCTGTTTTGCCTCTACTCTCCATTTGGTTTGTTCCTTTTCCACAGAGGGCAGAGCAGCAGCACGCTCTAATGCCCTCTTGTCAAAACAAGAAGTGTGAACCTGCCCTGGCTGCACAGCCTTGGTATCTACCACATTCAAGAATATATAAATCTCTATCGCTAGTCCCTGTGCAACACTATACATGCACACACACACTTATATTTATATATATATCACGTGGAGGTATTAAATGCGTGCATGCATTATATCCTCCACTCACACATGCATCCACAGCCGTGAGGCATTAAACTGCTCTTCTCAGTATAACTATGATTATCCGTCCGTCAATTGACTGCGTCTCAACCTCTCCTGTCGTCTCCAAATTGGCTCGTCGACTTAATGTCCTTTTTCAGAAAAACACTTCCTCTGCAGACGTCCCAGGATGCCAATATCAATCTACTTTCTTTTTCCCCCCTTCCTTTTGTAATCTTCATTTTCTCCTCCGCGCGTCTTTTCATCTTCTTCAACGGTCCTCCGCAGAGAATAGAGCAGCATATGCAAATGCGTTCACCTTGTCACAGTGTAGTATGGATGATTGTCTCCTTGAACAAATAGGGAACATGTGAGCATGGTTCAAGTGTTTTGCTGCTTTTTATTTCTCTATAAACTGTTTCTCCAGACATTCATCTCCAAAGACATTTCCCCGTAACGTGCAACGACACTTTGGCAGATTGGAGCAAATCAGAGTTTCAGTTGAACATGATGGTTCTCTGCTCTGCAGCTTATTGCCTCTAAACAGTAAGGAAAGGAGTTAATGGTTGGAAATATTTCAAACTCTATGAATTGTATGGTTCAGGTATTCACACAATAGTAGCTGACATCAGCAAGCTGCTTTACACCAGAGGATTTCAATGTATGGAAGATGAATGAAATGAAGTTATGAACATATTTTAAAGGCTGATCTCTACCTTTTGACGAGGATATAAAAGTCTAATGTGAGTGTTTCCAGGAGCAAAGTATCCTCAATAATTGTGAAATGGAATAAGTTTGGAACTACTTGAACTTTTTGTGGAATTGGCTGTTCAGTAAAACTGAGTAATTGAGCGAAAAGGGCCTTGGCCTGGGGGGTGACTTGAGAACCCTTTGATCACATAAACAGAACTCCAGAGGTTTTCTGCACAAATTGGAGAACCTGCTGTACAGACATCTATCTCAGCAGCTCTCCATTAAATCAAAACATCGAGTTTCAGCAGTGTAATTACAGCAGGACTCACACACAACTGGGCACAACTATGAATTATTGTCCCACATGCTTAGCTTCGACACAAAAAGCATGAATCAGCCTTAAAACAGTTGCACTGAAGAAGGTCTTTTCTTGTTTCTATGACAATACCCACAATGCCAGGTCCACAGTGGTGTGAATGCATCCTTGTCTCGTTCTCCAACATCAGTCCCTGACCTCCACAAGCTCTTGAGTCCGAACAGGAGCAGATTCTCCAAATCTTCAGCATGTTATACGTGTGGTTTTGGAATAAGATTTTCAACGTTGTAAAGTTTGTGTCAAAATACTTTTTAGAATGTAGCGTTTACGGCCATAACACTGTGTGTCAGAGGTTTTTGTATTGTTTTGTACCCACGTGGCTCAGAAACCAGAACCCATGACCTATCCCCCAACTCTGCCTCTGCTTGATAGCGCACTCAGCTGTGTTTACAGAGTTTCTCCAGGCTGGAGACTCACTCCAACTGAACATGAACTGTAGAATAGAGTCAGATTTTACTGCTGAAAAGAGCCACAGCAAAATGTCAAAAGGAAATCTGGCTTTTCTTCAGGATTTGCTTCACTGCCTCGTGCACTTTTGTCTCGTTTCCTCCTCACTCCTTCTCTTCTACCTCTCCCTCAGCCTGTTCCTTTCTTTTATCGCTCCCTTTACTTATTATATACTGCTATAATATACCATAAAGAAAAAAAATGCAATAAAACTAATATTAAAAAATGGTCATGGAAGAAGAGGGGGGGAGAGAGGAGTGAACACAAGGAGGGAGAAAGGAAGTATTTTCTCATTTTGCTCTGGGGACACACACCCACACACACACACACACACACACACACACACACACACACACACACACACACACAGTCTACATGTGCACCAGAGGCTCTCGAGTCATTTATGAAAACAAAAACACTTTTCAACATGGGAAATGAGACGATGTCCTTTTCTCCCTCTTCTCACTGTTTGTCCGCTTCCTTCTCTCCGTCCACAGAAATACTTCAGGGCTGTAATTTATCATAATTGTTTTCCTCTTCCACCTCCCTGCTCTTTACGTCGAGCTCAATCTTTCCTATTTATTTTTTATGTGCCCCCCCCCCCTTCCATTCCCTTACGTGCATGCTCTTCTTTTTTATTTGTCTTATTTGCTCTCTTCTCCCACTTTCTCATTTGACAGTGTTAGGTTTGTCTATGGTTCACATGGTTTAGAGCACACACACACAAACACACACACAAATTATTTTGTTACATTTATTACATGTGTTTTGGTAGGAAATGTTATATGAAGTCGTATGATTTTTATCAGCTTTTTTCTTTGTCCTGTGTCACGTGTCCTTTTATAGTTTTTGTCATAAAAGTTAGTAAGTCAACCTCATTCTGCTTTTCAAGATTTAGTTCACAGAAAGTAATTTTAGTCAGTTTCAGTCAATTGTAGTTTATTTTTGTCATCAAATCCAATTTCAATCAATCCAGCCAAACCAAAACAACTATATTTGTGATTAGAAACATATTCTGTGTTCACTCATAAACTGCAAGTGTGGAAATTAGGGAATTTAAATGTCAAAATCAGTTAAAGCAGACATTGAACAGATTTTACTCCTCCTGGCGCAAAGTCAGTTTTTTTTTCAGATTGAGCCCATGTTTACAAAGAGTTCCTCAGAATTCACAGAGAGCGAAGTGGGTTTGATGATGTTTTTATCATTTCTCCTGCACGCTCTACCGACGTGCCACACTTCACTGACACTGAAAGAAATGTTCCATGGGCGAGAACATAAAACTTGGCAAATGGTCTCAGGGTATTCGCTGAATGAACAACTCTCATCTCAATATGTGGACATGATTATTAGGATTCTTCTCGATGAAAATTTTAAAGATTTGGGTGTTTTTTTTGTCTCTATGTCTACAATACTGTATGTTGATATAGTCATAGTTAGTGTTTTAATGAAATTGATATCTTCTCATCATAGATTTGAGAAAAAAAGCATATTTCGTTACAGTTTTACAAAAGGGAAGTTTGTCTATTGGTAAAAAATGATGAGCTTCTGCAGATGTAAGAGAGACCACGAGGACAGTGGAAACATGTGAAGTCTAATGTATGTAAGTGTGAACATCAAGCATAACTGTGCAGGAATATCATTTGATTTTATGGTCCATTTGAGCTGTAATGGCACTGAAATAATGGACATCATAAAACTATAGCACCCTCACAAAGGTGTTAAGGCTAAATGTGAATATAGTGTATGTTAAATATTTCATGATATATGTAACCCGGTGGCAGCAGAAGACACAGGAAACAAAAGGAGACAGGAATGAGGTGTTAGAATAAAATAAGAGTAAAACGTTGCATTGTATCGGTTTAATATGTTTACAATCGGAATTATTATTCAAAATATTGACAAATCTGAGACTTTGTTTGCATTTAGTGTAAAGACTCAAATCCAGCTTTGATTCTTCTTGTGAACATCTCCACGAGCTTTGAGGACCTGGATTTGGACAAAGAATTCCTTTCTTCCTGGCAGATCTTTCTAAAGCTCCATCAAATTGGATGGGAAGTGTCTCTGAACTGGCATCTTCAGGTCTCTCCACAGGGTTTAACTCTGGGCTTTGGCTGCACCACTCAAGTATAGTAAGAGATTTGTCCCGAAAGCTACTGCAGCATTGTCCTTTTACTACGTTTAGCAAGGCGGCCGACTTCCTGCTCAATCCCAACCTCTTCCTAAGGTTCTTAGGAACACTCAGAAATCATGTTAGGCCTTTGCCCTGATCTACGCTTCAAACAGAGATCCATGGTTCCTTGTATTTTATGGCTTGACCTCATATGAACATGTGTTACTTTATTAATCATGTCCATTCAATTCAGTTTTTGCTCTTGATATAACTCAAGACGAGTTCAATCAGAGGAAGCACCTGAATTCCACATCATAAGGTCTGAATGTGAAGGTGAATTTTTTGATTTTTGGTAAATTTGCAATAATAAATTCCCTTTGTTCAGTTCAACGGGCAAAATCAGAGTTTTTTTTCAACATGAAATGAAATCAACAACTCGATAAAGACTGTAAAACTTCACTGTAAATGATGAGAGGGCAGAAAGAGGAACAAAGTTTTCAGGAAAATCCCATATCTAAGGAGATTAATTAAATAGATTAGCAATACTATTTCCTCAAATAGCTGTGATGCATGTTGCGAGTAGATTGAGACAGTTGTGTTAAAACGTGTGTTTGCACATGAGCAGCACAATCTGTTAATTTACAGCCTTTTATTATTCAATTCTCGATGTCACATCGCACCCCTGAGTTTCTCCTTTCACGCTGCTTTGATTTAGAATGAAAATAAAGAGGAAAACGCCTGAGGACCAATTGTCAATCTTCTGCCGGAGGTTTGAATAGTTTCCAGTGGAAATGGAGAGGGAGCATAAAGTGGATTTACGCTGGGAATTATGCTGAGGGGGGAAAAAGACAGAGCAACTGAGATCTCTATTAAACTACTTGTCTCTTACGCAGCTGAATCAGCTTTTTTATTCAAATTTCTTCAACCACGCTCTTCATGTTCAGCTGAGTGTATTTGCATGATTGGGGCATCAATGGAGACTTGGCTCTTATAGTCATATTTACAGTTTTTTTACATTATAAGGCTCCAAAATCCACCATTGTCTCGTCTCAGCCGTTCACTTACACCCTCCTCCTTAGTGTTTTGTCTTCTTTCGGACCAATTTCACAGACGTATCGTCTTCTAGGGGGAAAATAGCTCAGTTGCCGTCACCAGAAAAACAGCAGCTTCACCCGTTCATTCAAATGCTGATAGTGACCATTTGTGACCGTTCTCTGTCAGAAGCAAAGCCCGACTCTGTGTTTGTCTTCAAACCTGCAGACCCCAATTATCCTCCTACTTCATATGTGTTCTTTCTTTTCATTGTGTTTTTTTCCTCTAACCTAAAGCACGTTACGCCTCCCCCCCCCACCCCCTCGTCTTGCATCAGGAACTCGGTCTATAGGAGCCGAAACACCAACTAACAACCCACTCAACCTCCGTCTTCATCCGACCCTGCAGCTCTTAGCACTTAATCACAGCATCTCAAAAACACGACCTTACTCCAACAACACTTCTTCTCACCCCGTGCATTTCCTGCAATGAATGAAATGACTCTAATACATGTCGGCTTCTTCCCCTCACTTCTTTACATTTTGATTCCAACAGCTTCATCAGTTAGAGAAAATGTTTGCGCCTCAGTAATTCAACAATCCTTTGCCCCTTTAATCTCAACATATTTGCCCCAAAATAAAAATATAAACGCTTAATAAAAAATTCGCAACCCCCTTATTGAAATCAGTTATAACAACTAATATTTGGTTTTCTTCTTGCGTCAGAGAAAAGGCTCCTAAATTCCCACACGTCCTCTGGCCTGTTGTCATTCCAGTGCAGTTCTGCTGCTAATGACTATAATTTGCTGAAGAAGAACAAACACAAAGTGGATGAATGTCTCTCCATCACAGCTTCTAAGGGCCCACTTACTCTTATTTTAAATGAGCCTTGTATTTATTTTCCTACTTGTGCTTGATTCATTTGTCAGTTTTTATTCATAACAAAGTTTATATAAACCCTAAAAGCAATTAAGGTTGTGTTTTCCCTAAAAACACAGGGTTTGTAATGTTGATTTCTCCAACTTTGGAAGTCTTTCTTTTTAGTCTTAACTGAGAAACTTACTAAAATGATGTTGATCGGAAGTCACCACAGAATCGTGGGAAGTGTTTGGAAGCAAAGGGAAAGTAATGCATAATCTTTTAAAAGCGAGACATGTCTCTTTTCACCAGTGTCAGCTGGGACTGTCTCCGCCCCCCCCCTGCGACCCTCAAAGGAAGAGGAGAGAAAAAGACGTGTAGTTTGTTAAGTACAGAAACTGACGGACGGACGAGAGTGAAGACAAGCGCAGTAATCGGAGGTCAGACGGGGTCGGGAAGCTTCCATCCCACTGATCTGTGTAGAATTATGGATTTAAATTCAAAAACAGGATTCATCAAGATGATGGAAGGAGAAAAAAGTCTTGTGCGTCTTCTTAAGAACATCTCCAGGGTGTTATTTCATTTCGGTTCGGCACCAGCGTGTGAGGGTCAAAGGATTTCTGTGTCTGCTGTCAGAGTCGGTACTAAAATGAGTTTCACTAATAAACTAAAATGAAATATTCTGACGTGCTGGGGCCTCGATTCCTCCGTCTCACGCACGGATCCTGGGAGCGCGGATACAATATACAACGAGCGGTGCATTCGGAGTCTGATTACTTGTTATACTTTCTAATGGTACATTAACTGATCTGTTGGCCACTCCGGGGCCGTAAAACAACACCGACGTGTTATCTCCTATTAAGTTAAATATTCTTTCGAGCTGATAAGAACTGCAGCGGGCGGTTGACGATTCCCTGCGGGTTCATCACTATTAGGATCTTTCACATTACGCACATAGCTCTTAAAATAATGAAGAGCTGATGCGTCAAGGTGAGGCCATAAAAAGAAACTATTAAAATTGAAAGTAGAGACACCAGTGACACATCCGACTGTGGGAGACTCATTTCTGCCTTTTGATTGCATTACGGAGATATTTTTGAGGAATCTTATTCAGGTTTTTAATAAGATGAAAAGAGTTTTAAAGAGATATTACAGCAGATGCAAGCACAGGTTAATATCTATTTGAATCCCAGTAATGATGAATGTATTTCTCATTCGCTCGTTATAAGGTAAAGGTTTCCATCGTGGTTAACGGATGACACAAACCGTCTCCAGGGAGATAGTCCGCTTAAAAAACTGAATCAACACACAGCGATGACTGCTTCTTCCAAAAATATACTTTCAGATTCAAATGAGTCCTTTTGTAGACGTAATGTGTCGGGGACGGGGGTTCATGTGTCACCGCACTGTCTAACAGGGCGACGGCTCCGTTGGACTACAATCAGAAAAGTCATTAACCTCAATAAATGCTCCCTTTTTAGCCCGGGCACCCTTCGTTTAGAACGTAATTAGGTCTTTGACACCTGAATGGAGGATGTCACAGGGGCTGGAATGAGTTGACGCTTTTCAGATACGACTGCATTTGGGTAATGGAGGTAATCCCGATGAAGATATAACGAGGTAAAGACGAGAAAATCGGAAAGGGACAGTGTGCCGAGCTTAAAAAAAGCAGCACATTTCATACATTTGTGTCACATCTGAAACTTCTTCATCACGGCTGGTTCCCGCCGTCTGCTTCCAACTCTCATGTCTGACAATTATCGGCGGAAGACACCTCATTCTGGAGCGAGCCGCTGACCAGAATCCGTATCAAGCGTCCTGTCCCTGTCTGCTCTCGCCCGGCCCTCTCTCTCCTTCACACACCGCCGGTCCTCCCTCCGTGAATCATCCGTCTCAGCTATTAGTACAGCTGGCTGCAAACAGAAGAGAAAAGCAAGGTTCAGCGACTGCACGGCGGCGTTTAGCATCACCAAATCACACAGGAGTGAAGGATAGTCACAGCAGTAAAAGATTCAGACTGAATTATGTTCAAGGGAAACGCTCGGACGCAGTTTATTCTTTTATTTATGCAGGAGGGGGAAATGTAAAACCTCAGACGCTCACACTGAAGGAATGAACTTTGGGGTGAATTTAATTAAATTTGTTGCATATTCTCAAAGGCCAAGGATATAAATTCTGCCTGTTTCTGCCTGTTTCTTCGTGGTCTGTTGTACAGTGACTTGTGCTTTTGGGATTTTACAACCAAGCATGAAAGATGCTATTCAGACTTCTGTCTTTTATATAGTCATCATATGACTGTTTGTGTATTTCTGCTGTGTCACATCAGATAAACTAGAAGTATACATCAGATTGTCCTGATATTGTCTGAGCGAGACTCTGAGGTGATGAACTATCATTAAGTGAAATTGTTTTATTATTAAATTATTTTGGTGCTTTAGTTTAGGTTTTTCTTAATTATAAAGTTGGACAAATTATTTACACAAAAAAATCATGAATTATTTTTATCTCAATTTTCTCTGAAAGAAGAATCGTTACATATTTTATCTTTAAAACTACTTATATTCATGTTTTCCTGACAAGGACATATTGTGACTGTGGAAATTGGAGGTTTCTTCACAAAGTTTTAATAGTGATGTTCATTGTGTTCTCTATGAAACTGTTCAAGGTTCGAGTTTCAAGGTTCAACTTAGTTGTCATTATACAACACATTAGACTAAATTTTGCATAAAACAATGAAATAAATAAAGTATTTTAAAGTTATATTAAATTATAAATAGGAAAAGTAATATTTACAATGCAAATAGTCACTTAATTATACACATTGAAGAATAGTATTTCTTCTAAGTCTGAACCATGCAGTTGTATTTGCCTCATATTGTTTAGCATGAATTCCTCTAATTGGAAAGCATTGACAAACAACCCATTTTATTGATTGTAATCAGAATAAATACAAACACTGCAACATAGATTAAAATATATTTAATTAACTTTAATTCCATTTTCAAGGTCTCAACTGCTGGTGCTCCCTCCTTCTGTAACTCAGGAACGATCCTCAAATCCCCTCCTCCCTTTCCCCGTAGCCGTAAAACACGGAAACATGAACCGAGTCGGTGTTTCCTTTCATCCTCTCTAACCTCATAATAGTGTTGAAGACCTGCTGGAGCTCCTCTGATACTGTTGCCACATTAATAGACTCAACGTTGTGCTGCTTAATGAGTACACAGCTGCTTTGACCCCTAAAGTGTTCAGCATAAAAACACACGTATTAATACCAACACACAGGGAAGTGTGTGTGTGCTGTGTGTGTGTTTGCCTCGGGTACATTACAGCCACCAACCTATTAATCAGTGTAAATATTAAAGCTCACACACACACACAGACTCACGTGCACATAAAAGACTCACACACTGCAGAGTATGACCAAAGAGCAGCCCGCTGTGGGACGCCCAGGAGTGTATTACACTAGGAGCCATATTAATCAATATATAAACACCGTCGCCTGCTGGTGAGGGAGGCAGCAGCAGGGGTTGAATTAAGGCTATGGCACGCGTGTGTGTGTGCGTGTGTTTGTGTGTGTTTGTGTGTGTTTGTGTGTGTCTGTTACTTTGCCGTGAGCACATACACTTGTCTACAGCAGAGATTTGATGCTTTATATTGGGTCTGCGGTATAATACTTTACTGTGAAATAATAATAATGATTTATATTTGATGGTTTTACACATTTGATACTGCAAGCTGCGGCATTTTTTATTATTTTATTTCCAGCGGTGCGCGGCTCTCGTTTACGATTCGAGTCCCTTTTGCTTTATCCGCTTGTTGTGGCGTTACAGCCTGTATTTGAAGTGGATTAAATTCAGTGGACTTTATGACTTGTCTACTCATAATGTTAATGCCTCTTTTTTGTGAGTTTTTTCAGACTTTAGTTCAAGATAAAAAAAGTGGCCAAGTAAGTATTAAACCTCTGTGAAGTGACGCATTAAAGGAAGCTAAGCATCCACAGAGTGACCTTGGAATGCGACTACAACCTCATCAGTGGCCAGTTTAAATTAAATGGACGCTATTAAACGAGGAAGAAAAAACTGAAACACACACTTTAAAGTAAAACTTTTTCCGAACCAACATTGCAGAGCTGTAAATTGAAGGTTATTCCCTAAAGAAAATTCTGCAGGATTCTGGAGTTCTGGCATAAAAATCCACAAGGGAACCTCAGAGCTTCTTTTGCAGATGTACGTTTTGACGAAGTGTGGTGGTCCATGAAGGCAGACATGAGCACGGGGTATTTTGAGATAGGCTGAAACAGGCGTGGTTGAAATAATCGTGATATCGATTAAACAATTCCTGCCGCTGCTCACCAGATCCACTGCAGCTAAATCACAAGTGCCAGCTTTATCTTCTACCCGTCCTTCCTGTCGGTCTCTGTTTCATTTGCAATTTTCTTTTCTCTGCTTTCTGTTTTTATTTTGGACGCCCTGCTGGAAACTGCCAGCCTCTGAGACGAGCTGCAGAGAATTAAATCTGTTTTTATAGCGGCTACACCAGCAGCTTATTATGTTCTTTGTAACTCCCAACAAAACACACAGGCACAAATCTGAAACTGTGTGCAACTCGATGTCACAGTTACTTGTCTGCGGTCGTCTCCCGACTCATTTATCATCATTTATCACTCTTCAATTTTAGAACCAGAATCAAGCAGGACAGAAAAACATTTTTCTGAAGTGCCTCTACCTGGAAATTCATGAATTCCCTTTGTGTGAAGACTCCAGCACACTCACACTTTTTTGCTACAGAAATGTTGGAGGGCTTTTTTCGTCTCTGGAGTTTTCTGACGACCAAAACCGTGGTCGCCCCCGGAGCTGTTTGAACCGCTGCCACAGGTGGACGGTGCCGAGTCACCCGAGGCTGCAGCGACAGTGACTGAGGAGCACGGTGGTCCCGACGCTCTCGAACCGCCGGCGCAGGCAAGAAACTCCATGAGGCCAGAAACCTGCCACTTCATACATTTCTGTCAGAAAAGTTACAGCCGGGGATGAGGCAGCTGTGTGTGAGGACATGGGGGGGTGGCGATGGAAGGTCAAGAAATAAGAAAAATAAGAAAAATAAAGTATTGAGAAATATGTGCACAGAAGCTGCACTTGTTGTTGCAGCAGTACGGTTATTCTAGTTGTTTTTATAATTTGGTATGAATGAGATATTTAAACCAGCATTAGTGCATTTAATCAAACAGTCAATTTAATTTAATTTACAGCTTAAAAACACAAAGAAGTGTGTCAGAGAACAAGACACGAGGCAGAAAATAACAACCAAGAGCAATGTTGTTTTTACAGTTACTCAAATGAAAAAACAGCAAAGTGAAGTGAAGCAGCATTTTTAAATTAGTGATTGAAATTGAAAGCCAACAGAGCCAGGAAATAAAAGATTTCTTTTATATATATTTTCCGTCACTGTCTTTGCAGCTCAGTGTGTGTTCTCCCGACGCTCCGCTTCTCCCGTTCGCCCAAACTCCGCAGCTCCTCTTTTGTACCTTTTGTATTTTCCTCCATCCTCTCTCCGCCTCCTGCATCGCTCCTCTTGAACTTGTTCAACCGCATTAAGAAACATGAGGCATGCCGGAGGATTTGATGTTTATCTCTCGAGTGAATTTCAGGTTCAAAGCAATGTATCTGAGATAAGATGGCAAAGTGGCCAGTATTATATTGGTATGCATTAGCATGTTATCCTCTTACTTGGTCTCGGGGGAATTACTAATGATACTGAGCCCCTCTTTGATTTTCTGTCTGCATTGCTTTTAAAGGTCAGGAAACAAGGTCCAAGCAGATCTTCAAATTGTATTTTTCCTCCTCAGTGTTGAGCTACTGTATGTGTGATGCGGTGGAACAGAGAAACACTCTCAGGATTCAATCTGCGGTGCGTGACAATACGATCATGTCTTAATCCTTATTTCTGTAAAAGGAAAAAACTGAAAAACATAACAAAAGCCTGGCAGTGAAAGAAAAGTGAGTGTCTACGTGGATCTCACCGGCGTGAACACATTAGCTGGACATGCGTGAAATGACTGTTATTGAATTCAAGTGTCGGTCGCCACCAACGTCTCCAGTTTCCTGATGGAGCGACTCGGTGGTTTAGTGTGAATGTGAAGCAGGACTCTTCATTCATCACTGGTCAGTGCTGGAATGACCCGACAATTAAAGACCGGATCTATTGCATCCGTCCTTTTAGCACAATTTATTGTCGGAAGGAAGCCTCAGCAGCTTTCAGGATAAAAGCACTGGACGTATTTATCACGAACTAACTGAAGACTTGTCCGCCCCTGAAATCAGTAACGGATGCAGACTGCAGCACTTCTGTGTAAACTGATGGAAAATCTGTGTGGAAATGGGGGAAATATTTTACAGAACACACAGAAAAAGGTTCTCAGTTTTCTGTATTTGTAATTGATCAGATGTCGTCTTTGCAAAACACCAGAGTGAAGTTTGAGGTTGGATATTCACTCTGGGTTTCACCAAGGGACCGTCGATACATTCCTGTTTGACTACGAGAGAACTGCTTTGTTGTTAATGGCTCAAACCAAACCGATGCTGGATTGTATTATCGCCCTTGATTAACAGGAAAGATCCTTTTTTATTGGACTTTTAGTGCTTCTCGTATTTTATATAAATATCAATATTTTCACAATTCATTCATAACTTTCAATAGCTTTAATGTCGCTGTCCTGGACCTTCATGGTCATGATAAAAATAAAATAAACATGCAGCTAGATACTAAGATTACATCTACAATGGTAAATATTAAGCTTAAGGGAATGATCATGAATGATATAACTGACTATTTGGTTTCACACATGAAACAGCCTATAATTCCTGTCTTTGTCGACCCGTCCATCTGCAACTCTCCACTCCCAATACATACTTTATTCCTCCATATACTACATCACCTGATATCCTCCACAATTAGAATGGTCACCAGAGGTCACCTGCCAGTTAAACCTTATATCTTTAATAAGGAGCTTGCAGCTTCCTTTTTCTGGCAGAGGGAAATTCTCTTCTCTTCTTTTTGAAACACGGTCGGGAATGAAGCTCAAAGAACAGAGAGAGAAAGTGGAGGTAAACGGGCCTGTGGGACTGGTTAGTCGACTGTAATAATGAAAATGAAGGTTAGGTCTGTGGGGGAACAACAGCTTGTAGAAGAGGGAGGTAAAATGGTTTGAAAAATAAGAAAATAGGTGTGTTTGACAACGGGGTGACTTTGAAAATGTGAATGGAGGTAAAGACGGATGGAGGGTGGAGAGGGGGGGGGGAATGGAGGTTATAAGTAAATTTAAAGTGGAGGAGATGGGGAATTAGAGGAGGAGGGGGACAGATGGAATTGAAGAAAAGTGGTGCTATTGAGGAATTGAACCATTTTCACATTCAGCTCCTGTAACTGGTCGGCAGTGTCACTTGTGTGTGTGCGTGTGTGTGTTAAACAGTTTGAAAGCAACAAAGCTTGCAATAGACGTTCCTCTTCCATCTTATTCTCTTTTTCTCCTCCACCATATTTCTCCCTTCACTCCTGCTGCAGTGACCAGTGAACAACCCTGCTGAGGAGCTTTCAGCATCAATAATAATGAGGGAGGGAGAGAGATGGGGAGGAATGGAGAGGAAGAAATATAGCTCTCCCTCCCCGTGGCCTCGGGGAGTACAGCGCATTGTTCGGTATTTCAGCGGCTCGGCGTGCACGTGCACACACACATAAATAGAAGCTTGATATCGCCCCTATCTAAAGTGCATGTCAGGTTTACTTCATCAATACAAATAACTGTCTGGAAGAGTCTCTAAATACAAATGAGAATTGCTTTAGAACGAGGGAGATTAACTTCAGGAACAACAGCAGGAGCACAAACGGGAATAAGAAGGAAAAAACAGGGAGGTGAGGTGTCGTGACCACGGCGGCACCAAGTGGTCGGCCAATGATGGTGAGCGCACGCTAATAAATAATCGTGGAAACTATTCCGTGTTTACGCGTTAAAGATAAATAACGGATAATGAGAAATGTCTTGTGGGTGCTTGGATTGGGCCGTCACCCAAATTGGATCCCGCCTCATAAAAAGACTTGAAACATGGCGTCTGTCCATTTGGATGAAAAGCTCCCATGTTGATCAAAGAAAGTGAATCTCACACACACACACACACACACACACACACACACACACACACACACACACACACACACACGCGTTTATTATTTCACTCCTTCTCTGATACGATTCCACACCGAGCCCCCGACTCCGGAGTGTGGAGTAGCTGAATTTAATGGTGTATTTCCTCGGGGCAGATAAGTCAGTGAGTGGACACAGGCTTAGGCTTGAGGGTATAAAATTGTAAATTGGAACCGCTCCACTAACATCAGCCATTATGTTCCGCGTTGCTCTTTGACCCAGAATAAATGTGGTTTATGGATCTTGGAGGTTTTTTGCTTCTCTCTCTCTCTCTCAATACGTGAGGTGATATTTTATATTTATCTCATTCTCAACCAAAATTAGCAATTAATTAAACACGTGCTGCCTGTTCAGCTGAAGCTTGGTGTTCGTCTGCTCCGTAGACCTGGAGTGTTTTATAAAAAACTATTAAAAACACATCAGTGAGCCACATCGTTGGACCGAGGCGTTCCTTCATTTCCACCAGCATTGTTGTTTACCTCGAGTCAACCTCAAAAAAACATCCTCCAGCTGCAATAAATTCTCACCAGAACTCCAAGTACAAAAAATAGCATTTAATCATATTTGACTTACATTTGATGACAAAAGCTGAAGTTCCTAGTTGTTTTGTTTTGTCTTGTTTTGATAAATGCATATATTTTTTACAGATTTGTGTCCTCAGAAGGGGTGAATGGTTGATCAGATGTAGTGTGAGACAGATTTTCTTTTCTGATAACATTCGGCTTTCAGACATGCACAGAACTATATCCAAATATATATATATCCAAAATAATCTGGAGGGGCTGTATGTGAGAACGCAAATGTCAGAGTCGGTGGCGCAATTCTGCCAGTCCCCCGAGTAAAAAAAACCCCTTGATATGTCCGGAGGGAGCCCGTGTGAGAACACAGCAGGATTCACAGCAAGCGACTGGGCATGTTGGTGATGTCTCCAACACCCGAGGGAGGCAAAACTGTCAAAAAACTACAAGAATACAAATATCTCAGAGTGAAATAGAGATGCCATACACATGCAGAAGATGCAGACAATTATGTCGGCTTGGAAAATCAACAAGATTAGAGAGGTTCTGCTGAATAGGGGGCGAGTTGTGCCGTAAACTAGTAAAACCTGATTACCAGCAGCTGTATTTATGCATCATGTCCTGTCTCCTGCATCCTCCACGCAGACGCCACCCTTCACCTGAGCTGCAGAGAATCTCCTGCTGCGTTCTTCATTTGTGAAAGTCAAAGGCCAGAACAGACGTTTTGCAGAGTTCATGTCTGAAACGGCTCAAGTTTACCTTTTTCAAATGGATTATTTTACATTGGCGTGTCGAGGGGACGGGGCTCTGAAGGTGCTGTTTAGTTTAAAGTGACTTGCACAGTGAGGCAGTGACAGCAACCACATCTGGATAAAAGGCATTTGCCACTTTCCACTCTATAAATAGTCGTGGACATTACAGAATACACTTGTGATTTTATAATCTATTGATAATACTAATCATTTTCGAGCTAAAAGGCTTCTAACGTTTTTAATAGTTGCTGTAACACACCCTGTTCCTCAATCATTGAATATTAGCTGCAAACTCAGCAAACCGTCGTATGAATAATTTCTGACACTCACTGGGGAGAAGTTCCGTCTCATCTGCAGTTTCATCACGTTCGCCGCCTCGTGATCATTTCCGAGCGTCGTGGTAAAATTGACTTAAGAATTTTTACACCTATCATGCATCCAATGAAGGAGTCCATTAGCTTTTTGTTCCATCTTACTCTTCATCCTCACGTGCATCCTCATAACGGCAAATTAATTTGTTGCTAAATGGCGGAATGTGGGCTCTGTGACGGGGGAGCGCTCGGTCAAGACTAAATGTTTAATGCGCTGTTTGTACATGTGTTGTGGAATGCATGTGCAGTGTGCCTATAGGGACGTGTGTGTGTGTGTGTGTGTGTGTGTGTGTGTGTGTGTGTGTGTGTGTGTGTGTGTGTGTGTGTGTGTTGTGTGTGTGTGTGTGTGTGTGTGTGTGTGTGTGTGTGTGTGTGTGCGTGCGTGGTGCGTGCGTGTGGACTAAATGTTGAATGTGCAGCCACTGCTCTCCATTTTCTACATTATTAATCAGCCAATAAGGTGAATCTCTCTCTCTCTTTCTCTCTAATGTCACTGGGAATTATCTCGCTTTGCCCATTACACTTCATACACGTGCGCACAAACACACACGTACACACACACACACGTACTGTATGTGCACATTTGTGTGTACTTGCAGGCAAATGAAACGCAATGAACTCTCAGTGAAAAGTCAGATCTATGACAAACTGTAAATAAACCTCATTTAATTTCACTTATACACACAAGAACATGCATTGTGCATAATGTAGAAATAGGTTGTATTAGTCCAGATCACAAATTGAGGCTGCAACAGGAAGGCCTGTGTTTCCACAAGCACGGACTGTATATTCATTTACCTCAGTGCAATTATTGTGATTCCCATCGACTCTAAAAACCACATGTCAAGCCTTAAGTGTAAAGTACAGACTGTCTCCGATACCCGGCTCCGAGTCTGTAATCGTTCGCCGTTTGATTCCCTTTGCGGTGGCGCCATTAATGAGCAGGGATAAACAATATTTATTGAGGTTAGCGACACGGAGGGACTCCATCAGCGTGAAGCCTCTTCATTAGACCCACATGAAGATAAGAGACATGACAGGGTCCCCTGGAGTCTGGACCCTGCTGGTGGTGGCGTAACATCAGCGGGAGGTTGATGGAAATTGCTTTTCTTGACAGTTCACAGACAGACAGGAAACAGAGGAATTAGCGGGGGGTGACATGAAACAACGCGCCAGCCACACAGACATCCATCTTGCATTCTGCTTAGCACAGTTATTGTGGGAAAGCATCGTCTGTGGGAGAGCAAAACAACAGTGGAACAAAACCAAACCTTTATTTGGGCCAAGACTTGAGCTATAAATGCTTCAATTAACCAGATCAGTGCCTGTTTTAAAACCTGCCTGTTTGTAATGGACTGTTTGCTTTGTTTGTGTTGATGCTCCCAAGTTACTTCAGAGTCATTCCTTGTCATTAGTGAGTCCTCCTCAAACACTTCTACAGTATACTGTCAAATTTAATTGTTTGTGTTCAGAGCTTTTTATAAACAGTCTAGAGTGAAACCTTTTGTGTTCATCCTACCTGGTTTATCTGCAGTGAAGATTCTATAGTGAATGTGTATTTGCTTTACTTTCTGTTACTGTTTACATGTGTTGTTTATATAAGTTTGAATGATTTACTCAACTGGTTGCATGTCGACTTTTCAAAATAAAACCTCTGTAATTCCGCTCTGTAAAAAGCAGTTTAGCCACAAACTGAACATTTAAGACAAATTGGTAAACGGGAAGTGATTCTGTGAATGTTGTTGCCATGATGGAGATGAGTACTTGTTGCCAGTCAGTCGGATATGGTGAAATAAAATATTAAAATGATCATTCAACCACTGTTTGACCGAGATACCGAACATAGTTGTAGTTTATTCAAGGACCTAGAAGAAGACATGCACTAAATAATTGAACTTGTTGTCCCTCGTTTTAATTTACTAAATTTCTAAAAGTCCTCCTTGGTTTTTTATTCACAAAGACAACTACAAAAGTGCTGTTTGGAAAAACTTTAAAGAAAAGTAGAGGCAAAGTGGAATGTCACTCCACATACCTACAGGCCCTTGAGGTATTAAATATTTATACAGTATTGTCCGAGGTAGTGTTTCTTCAGGACTGAAGGAGAAAATCCCCAGGTGTCTTCACCACCAAACAGTGTCGGAGCCGTCAACATATTTTCATCCAGGACACACTGTAGCCCTGATATACATATATATATATATATATATATACATACACACCTGAGTCCGAAGTGTTCCCTCAACCTTATCTTTACTTAGGCATTGATTAGTTTCATTACAGCTTCAGCAGCAGCTCGACACAGCTTGATGTTCACCTCCGAGGCTGTAGGAATACTGGAGAGGAGGGAGACGTGAGTGGGAAACATAATGAATAATAAAACATCGATTGATGCTTTTTATTCAGGCTCTCCTCAACTCTGGTGCATGTAAATATCACCGGAATGAATTATATCGTCTGAAATGCTCTTGTCCTTGCAGGATTTTGAAAAACAACATGCATGTATTAAAATGAGTGAGTTTAAATTGATGTTAACTTGTTGTTGTTGTTTAATGACTGGAGGATACTGTGGGACGTTTGTTTGCATAAATTGGAAGCCAAAGTGAAGCATAAGTGCTATAGATATACATGTACAGTTATTATAATTTTATTATTATTATAGAGTGTATATGTCTGCTAAGGCACAACAAGTCCATGAATAATTATTTTTAAGGAAATGTAGAAAAATATTAAAGAAACTGAAAATATAAATACTGGACCCGCCCCCTGATCCGAATATGCACCAAAATATAACAGGTTTCGTCATATCTGTCTTCTTAAGGGCAACTATGTCATAATGTACATTGAACTTGAGTTATTGCCTGTTGATTGGGTAATTTATAAAGCTGAAAGACTTATTATTAAACCAATTTAGTCTAATTAGACTAATAAATTACAGACATTAATAAAGCCAATAAATACATTCACATTAGAAATTCTATGTCATCCATAATCGTCAGCCGTGTTACTTCTATTAAACCCTTCATGTACAGTAACTATGATAATTTATGGATCTTGTGTTATTGTGTTGATGATAATGAATCAGGGCATATTTCATCGGAAGTGCAGAGTAAAGGCAGAGAAATGGAGTTGAGGGAGAATCACGATTCTGTATCCAGTGATAACTGCGAGACAAGTTGCTGCATTAAATAATGTCAGACAATAAAAAATGAGTTACTCCAAAGAGTGAAAACTCTCCCTGACAAGCGTTAGATTTGTTATAGCCACGCGTGCAGATAATGCTCGCTATCCATTCTTTGTTTAATGTAACTTAGACATCACTCTCAGTAACTACAGCGGCTCAACGGAGCGTTTAGCTAAACATCCATCATCTGTCCCTCCCTATCCAGGACTTGGCTCTCGGCTCCTGTTCTGTCGTTCTGTGTTATATTCTCAGTCAGGCCTAAAAGTTGAATTTCACAAATAACCAAGTCTGTTATGATACTTTTTAGAATTTGCTTTTGGCTTCTGGAGCATTTTCGATTGTGGAAACTTGGATGACACCACAGGAGCAGCATGGAGGCATTTTCTGTTTTTTGTTTCTGTTGTTTTTTATAAATTTAAAGAATCGGTCACCATTTACTTCCATTCTAGTGGATTTGGCTGCAACACTGTTTACCCCTGAGACTAAATGGCAGCAGAAAAAAGACCAGGAAACAAACACCTGTTGCATCAGTTTTCCTGAGCTGCCACTTCAGAAACAATTTCACTTTTAGCTCAACTCGAGCTGTTTTAACAAATACAGACATGATTTTTAAACCCTGTGCACCAATTAGAACTGATGAATTGTGACACCTCTGGATGTTAAGGGTTTAAATAAAAATGCCGCTTAACAGAATACGCTGGAGTTTTTTTATTTTGTTCTTATCTGTGGCGTTGCTGCAGCCACTGCTCATCCAGGGGTGAAGTGGAAAATGCTACAGAGGTGCTCAGCGGGGTTGTTTGCCCCGTGGCCTTGACAACACACCAGCATTATCATCCCCCTCCGACATTCATGAGAATCTCCCGTGTTGTCTCCACTCCACCTGATGCACTCCACCGATTCACAGGGAACCAGAATACATCCTGCAAATCTAGATATACATAATTTACACGGTTGCTCAGATATTCAGAGGTATGATAATATTTTATGACAGGGCTGGGAGGGGGCAAACGGAGGATAGAAATACTGCTGTCAGGTATAATGTATACATAGAAAACTCTTGGTTGTATAGGAGCTGGATAAGAAAATCAATATTCCACCTGCGTCCTCTCAATCAACAACAAGTCTTTTCTTTTTGTGTGAGAGATGGATTTCCAAATTAAATGTGACCATGAAATGACCATGAAGAAACAAAGAAAGAAAAATACAGATAAGTACATAATGTATTTGACGGCAGCTCCTTGACTCAATCAATTCTTAGGTAAGTTCCACTTGATCTGTAAAGATAAAGATTATATCTGGTGGAACAAACATTTAAAGTTTTGTTGCTGTATCCAAAAATGTTCATTTTTTTGAAAGATCTTTATCAAATAGAAAAATGCCTGAAGTAGAAATAACACGATGATTATTCTCCAACTGATTTTAGAGGTAGTGTAAAACACAATCCCTCAGGAGATCAGTTGTATAATTGTGTCAAGTTTATTTACAAAGCAAAATTAAACAACCGCAGTCGAACCAAAGCGCTGCATGATAAAAGACCCAATCCGGAATGAAAAGAAATGATAATAAAAATCAAAAATAGAATAATAACACAACATAGAAAAGACGTGATGTGAATAGAAACAACTTGAGGACACTTCTGTGAGAACATGAGGGTCTTCAGTTTAGTTTTAAATGTGTTGGCAGGTGGGGAACATTTGTAAAAATTGGAAAAAAGTCGACTGTTACAAAGCAACAAACGCGTGATCACAAATACTCTTCGATTTCATTTTATTAAAGGGGCAGAGAAGCTCAGAGATGTTTTCAGGGCCGAGACCATTTAGTGCTTTGAAAACAAAAAGAACAATAAAGTCACTCCTGAACTTAAGCCCCAGATGCTTTCTCTCTTCCTCAGTTATCGATTGTTTGATTGATCAACACTGATAATAATAAAATAACTAAACACAAAGATAGTTAAGGAAGAAGAAAGTAGTGTAGTTTCTATCTCTAGTTGAAGATTTATACAAATACTTATCCAGCAAACTATCCCACATACTTTATGTTTGGACATCAAAAATAAATTTGATGTTTTGTTTTTTTTACATTATTACGTTTGTTCGATTTGGCCTCCGACTGAAAATCCCTGTTTCACGCCGTCTTTCTTCGTCCTCGTGTTTCTGAGAGTCATAAAAATGGCATTACCTTGAACTAGAGAGCCGTTAGACTTTATTATTCTATTATGAGCTCTAATCCCCCCCGCTCTCATCAATGAGAGGAGAAAAAAAAAAGTCAAACTGCAAAACACATTCGCACTCTGGCTTAGCACAAAGAAATCAGGCTGGAGCAACAGTGCAGAGCAACAGCTCCCAGTGCAGCAATTTAGATAAACACACACATAAACACACACTTAGTGCAGAGGCTATAGACGACCACAGAGAATGATCCTGTTATACAAATATGGCAAAAACAAACATAGGCCGTGGAATAAGAAGCAGAGGGTGAGCCTGAGCCGTCCCTGCCCTGAAGACCGTGAAACGTTGACCTGGCTGATTTCTAACAAATCGTCCGACCTCAACAGAAAGTTTCTTTAAAGGTCCAGTGTGTAAGATTTAGGTGAATTGTTCATTGAATAAAAAATAATCTTAGTGATGTTTTCACTACGGTGTTTCATCTAAATTGTACTAATTGTTGTTTTCTATACGTGGGCCCTTTGTATTTAAATAAATATAGAGATGCCGTCTCTACGGAGGCCGCCATTGTTTTCTACAGTAGCCCAGACTGGACAAACTAAACACCTTTTTGAGTTTCTATGACAACTGAAGGTTTCCACAGGTTCTCCTTCATGTTTGGAAGGGGAGGGTGGGGTGAGGGGTATTCAGATGCAACATGCAACTTCACCACTAGTTGTCACTAAATTCTACACACTGACCCCTTTAATCTTTTTTAAATTTTTGTTGTTTTTGAGAGAGAAGCAATGGACAAAGTTTTATAGGACTGGAAACCATTTTAAAAGGTCTTACTGCTACCAGCAGGGAAGTGGAGACGAAGCGTTGCCCTGTGACGAGAATAAAGAGTGAATGATTTGACTGAAAGTTAAAAAAGCAAAGTAGCCCGTGACGAACATGAGACATGGTCACTCAGAGTTATTGATGGGAGCCCACAGCAGGTCCTGTTCCACCGGCCATGATGGTGCAGTGACCAGAATGTTAATTTTGCATCAAGTTTGACTTTTTACATATAATATATTTTTCAGGACGAATTCAACACGGACCATTTGTACTAACTTACACTGACTTGTAAGACTCTATGTTAGAATCCGCTCTTGTAAAAGATTTTAAATGCTTTGTTAAGACTCACTTTCTAACTTGTGTCTGTTCTAGTTTCTTAAAGGTTTGGACTTTGAGTTGCCAGGTTCACACTCACCTGCCTGCTGAGACTGTCAGTCTGTCCTTGTGGATTATATTCATCTATCTTCTCAAACTGCTGAGGCCCTGTTGTGCAATTTTGGACATTTATCATTGAATGGTTTCATTTTATACTTTGTGCCTTTGTTTGGCTTATGAACAGACAAACTGAACAATAGAATACTGAGGAAAAGAAGCCTTCTATCAATTTTAATAAAAGTAAAAATGTGCACAGTTACAGTTTGAAAGAAAAGTGTTAAGAAATATGAAAAGCTCATCTATCCAAAACACATTCCATCCGGTTAATGATTGCAAAGCAACAGTTTCTAATAACAGTTTCCGCCCCTTGTGACATTCTCAAGTTTTAACAATAAATCTGATAGATATTTAGGACTTTTCCGACTTTGAACACTGAGAAAAACACATTTGACGTCAAAGTAAAGTCCAAATACAAAGAGTGTGCACGTCTGAAATAATATGAGTCACTGCTTATGTGTCTCAAACAACCCATCAAAAGGCGAAGGCTTCAAATTCACTTCACCACATCTGTGCTCATTTCACGTCCCCGTCGTTAGTGACTTCTCCAGTAAAGTGAAAACCGTCTCCGTGGAGTCACACTGACCTCTAGGATTCATAATTACAGGCACAAGTCCTGAATCATTCACTCAGCACTTCAAGTACTTCTTTTTTTTTTTAACAACTGTCATTATGGTCACTGTTTTCCATAAAAGCTTTTCTGATGCACAGCAACAGAAAGATGAAAACCCCTAATATGCAGCTTTATAATGTTTACTGCACAGCACGACCGACAAACTTTAATGTGCTGTTTGCGGAGGTGAAAATAACCAAGAGCAGCCTGTTGTGGTGCAACTGAAAATTCACAAAAGATTTTATTTTGCATTTCATTTTAAACGTCGACCTCGCATGTGGAGTTGATTTGATCTTTACAAGATGGCAGCGAGTTATAAAGAGAAGTTGTCTCAGTCAGATATCGGAGAGCCGGCTGATGTTTTTACTCCCGTGGTGCAGGTTCGTTTATGTGTAATGGGGATGGAAGGAGGAGGATGATGCACCTGGAGCGGGGGAAGTAATGCAGTTTGGTAAATGTACTGGCTGCTCTAATCACATCTTGTTACGTTCATTTGCATTCATACTGTATATTTCATTTTTATCGATGCACAGCAGTATTGAATTTGTATATTTTCCATTAGAGAAACAAAAACATCGTCTTCATTTTGACGTCTGCAAACAAACTGCGTCTCTGAATAATTTACCCCGAGCGAAACAGAACAGTCCACAGCCGTGTGTTTTTTTCTGTGTCTGCAGAAAGCACTTGGATTTGTATCTTCACAAACCAGCTCTCTACACTTTTTAGCCTAAAAAATGCAAACGCATGCCGACTCATTTCGCATGTATCTGACTGTTCTGGTCATTTTCAGAAACTGATTTTCACCTCGGGAGAACTTATGCAGACTAATCTTTTAACCATGGACCAACACATTATGAATCTCTGCTTCCTCCAGCGTGCTCCTCCGGGTTTTTGCTAAATGTTGTTTCAGTTGTGATGATGAGGCCTCTGAATTGAATTGCAAAGTAAAGACAGTTAAACAACTGCTTAGCTTTGAATTCTTTAGTTTTACTTATTTATTTCCCATTTATTTTGTGTATATCCTCAGTGCAAAGCATGATTATCATTCACGACTATATTCTGGTATGAAAGGTTTTCACTGTCTATCTAGATTCTTCTATCCTTCCAGAATAAGGGCACGGTCACACGTCCCCAAATGCAAAGCAACTATGGAGGGTAAAAGTGAAAGATAAACATCTCCAAAGGAATTGTGCATATCCAATAATAATAATAATACAACAATAATAATCTAATATTGCAAACTCAGCATGCCAAAACCTTGAAACTACACATCATGCATATTTTACCCCAGCACGACCACATCATACACTTGTGTGCATAATACCTGTCGGATTTTAAGAGGGACAGCTTTTCACTCTTTTCTTTACAGCCCTCCTGAAAACACAAAATCTGAGTGACCCACCGTACGTCTTATTTAAACTCACCCACACTGTGCATCCATCAGCAGCACAGCAGGACAGACACCGGCCAACGCAGGGGCTTGAGATAGTCTCTCTAACCACAACAGTCGGCCGCTTGGCTGTCCCAGGATTGAGAGATTGAAATCTCTGCTGCCAAAGAGCTGTATAAAGCAGCATAGCATGACTGAGCTGATGATATAATATGACATAGAGGTCGAGAAGCTCTAGTGAATAATTTTATATTTGCTATGAAGAACAGGCAGGAGGAAAAAAAATCTTTCTTCCACTATTTCAATCCCACATTTGTTCAAAACATTTCCTGTGTTTAATATCCTCATCGTGGAATTGCATGCATGAGGCATAATAAAATCGACCACAAAAATACTCATAAATAAATCAGACTCTTTATGTCCTTTGTCCTGATTCAGCCTGATTTTCAGACGTTTGTTGATGTTCCCCGACATCTAATGATTGATGATAAAATATTTAGGACAGATTTATATAATAAGATGCATGTTGTTTCCACCACATTGATATTTCTGTTGAAAGATGCTAATGTTCATCATCACAGATCCCAAAATATAAAATGTGAAAGATGTTAAATTGTAAAGAAGGTTTCATTAGAAGAGATCTAATCAGAGGAAGTGACTGTTTGAGCATTTACACCAAAATACTGTTTAGCAGAAAGTTGCTTTCTGGAACCAGTGAGTTGAAGATGAGTCATTCTCCGCTGCACTGATGGATCGGGGCAAACTTCAAAGATGTTCTGTGGTTCGCAGAAGAAGAGAAAGAAGAGAAAGTGAGAACGATGGGAGGTTCGGCAGGAAAAAGAAAAAAGGTGAAAGTGTCTGGTGCTCCCTCCATTCTTTCTTGTCTCTGTGGTGCATCATCCATCACGGGTCAGGGAGGGAGAGATTCAGACAAACTGAAATTCATGGATGTTTGATTGCCCTGGAACTCGTCCCCCCCCCCCGCTCCATATCGCTCTTAGCTTTTCCACCCACATCTACCATTTCTATTCCAACACTGTGTTGGAAACTGACTCTGGCATCCCCTGTTTACAAATATAAACTCTGGAAAGGTCAAATAAACCTTTTTCAATACATTTGAAACTTTTCCCAGTGCCTAACTTCCACAAGACTAGGTGGAGTTAAAGGTGGAGAGGGTGCTCCACTAACCAGAAGGTTGGTGGTTCCACCCCCGGCTCTCCCAGGCCACATGCCAAAGTGTCCTTGGGCTAAGATACTGAACCCCAAACACCCTCAGATACTCTACAATGTATGAATGGTGTGTTATAGAAGAAGCACTGCATATAGAAGTGCTGTGTTATTCTGTGCATGAATGGGTCAAAGCGACTTGTCCTGAAAAAGTGATCTGAGTGGTCGATAAGTCTGGGAAAGCAATTTAAAGCCCTATGCAATATGGCTGAAGATTGAGAGGGTTGCACAAAGTTGTGTTATACCTCCACAAACCGGAAAATCTTAACCTATAAAGCTGTGATATAAAAATAAAACACTGGCAAACGATTCCAGACTTGCTTCCATGAAAATTTAGGGATTAGCCTCTCGTATAAAATCATTCAAACCCCGGATCCCACCTTTGGCGTCTCGTGTTTCACAACGCTCTGACCTCAACTCACTTTTCTCTCGTTGGGCCTGATTTATGATGCCGTCTCTGATAAATCTGCCACTGTCTGCTTGAACCCAGCGCGTGCTCCATTTGCCCTGGAATGATGCGTCTGTATACATGACAGATTAGGTGTTGATATGTCCCTGCACCTGTGTGACAAAGATTTACAGCTCCTGGCGCCCTTACCTGATTCTGATTGTTAATCCTCCTCGATTCCTCTTTTTTTTTTTCGCTTTCTCTCTTTTCTTCAGCAGGCTCTTTTCTGTGTTATCCTAAAGAGGACCTGTCGTCTGGTATTCATATCAAAAGCATTCTTTTATGTAACCGATACAGTCTCCGGGAAAAAGTGAACACGGCTCATTAACTCACGGCTCGTACGGGAAAAAACTGACACTTTTAATGACTTTCTGAAAATTCTTTTAAAAAACCACAGAGGGAAACTTTACAAGGTATTTTCTGTGAGAAACTGTTTCCGTGTTTAAATCTGTATTTCTGTTTCGACTCGCTCCCCTCCTGTGGCAGCTTCTCTTTACCGCTGTTTTTGTCTCTGCCCTTTCAATCAGCGAAGCATACGATTGGACAACAGTGTGTGTGTGTGTCTGTGTGTCTTTGTGCATCACCAGCAGTAAACATTGGGGTTGAAAACAGCAGTGAGCAGATTAGGCATGTTGGCAAATGTCTCATTAGCAGGAGACTTGATGGAGGCTGCATGAAGTGCACTCGCTCAGACACTTGTTCACTTCCCTGACTGTCGGGTCACTGCCCTGCTGGGGTCTTATTGTTACTTTATGCAACAGCTGTTCGGTTTTACAGTGCATGCACAAATAATAATCGTTTTTTAGAAAATACATAACAGAGAATTTGGTTGTGTTCAGTTAAACTGCAGGATTGTGAGTTTTTTGGGGAGATCACAAAATGTTTTGAACAATTTTCTTGATTGTTTTAGTTTTAAAACTATTTGTGTGAGTGTAACCTGAAAATGGTGCTGGGAAATCTAAATGAATTTTCTTTTGTGCTCATGCATTCTGTAAAATGAACCAAATGGTTTTATGTAACCAATCTAATGGTTTGGAGTGTGGAGTGTTTCCCTGTTGACCAAAGTTTGTGCTTTCTATGATGCACATTTGTCCAAGCTGGCTGCCGGCAGGTTAAATGCACTTTCAGATGCTGCTCTCTCAAACCCATTCTTTTCAATTGCGTGCAAAGATGCTCTGTGCAAAACACTTGTCGTTTGGCGTCCAATAGTCTTCAGCGCTCTACCAGACAGAGATTGTGCAATGCATGGAGAGAGAGACGATACTGTGTGTGTCCAAGTTCCCTAAATTACATCACACAACATGTGTATTTCAAGACCCTAAGGAGAAAAAAAATTGCATAATGGAAACACGTTTGGAGTCTGGTGTGTTAACAGGTAGTTTGTAGGTTTGGGAAATATGTGAGTAAAAAGTGGTAAAGTGTCCCTCTGGGGTTGAACTCAGTGGCCGGTGCACGGCAAATCTCTTTTCTTTCTGAAAGGGTCTCACCCCTGTTCTCACAAACGACTAAATAGAGGCTGGTCAGAAACATGACCTCTACAACCACCAGGGCACAATGATGACTTCTTAACTTTTCAACTCCAGCTTCAACTTCACAGAGATTGAATGCCAGGAAGCCAGCGTGCACAGGAAAACACCTCTTTTGTCACAGAGGGAAAGACACTGGTGTAAATTATTGATGGCTGGATTCCATTCAGGGTCCTGTTACTGTTTATTTTTCAATTATTTGTCTGACTGTCCGCTGTGAAAAAGACCGACCAGCACTGTGAGCCTATAGTGTCATTCATTAAACTTGTGTTTAGTATTTAAAGGAAGCGTTTCTAAATGAAATCATTAAGTAATGGCACTTTTCTGTGTTTACTCCCAGCATCAAACAGTGACACAGACTTCTTATCACACACAGCGGGGGTGTTTTCTGTGATCTACATTCTACTCTCACCTGAGCTCATTCAGCTCCTATTTTCAACATCTGTCTCTTTCACCTGAACAACAGGGAAGTAAACGAGCAGCCTGACTCCCCCGTGTCTCCACAGCAGCTAAATGGATGGCAGCACAGGCTAAATGGGAGCAGTGACTCATCACAGTACAGACTTAATGTGTTTTTCGGCACTGGGGGGGGGGGGGAAAAGTCCTCTCTTGGGTGCTGTTACTTTGTTTTTAGGTTTGTGTTGGTACTTGGGACGTTCTGATGAGTGGATGATGAGTTTTGCAGGATGTTGAGGGAGTGTGCAAAATACCCAGGTGCAATCGGGGGGGTGCCTCCCTGCATAGTGCTCTGAGACCCCCTGTAATTTGCACCAAGTGTTTTTAAATCTGCATAGTTTCACCAACTCCAGCCAGACATATTGTAATAGCTTATTCAAACTGATACACAAGACATTTCTGCTTCTCTACTGCTAAACATTAAATACCCGGTCCTTACAGGCTGCAGTAATTTTGTCCTTAATCTATTAACTTTTTTAATTCAAATACCCTCAATCCTCTCTCTGGGATAACATTGCAATTTTTTATAAAGAGAGAAAAGTACAATTTCAAAATAACTTAAGACGTCTGTCTGGGGAGTTCTAAAACTGTCAGAACTTGTTTCTTTGAGTGTTTGAAGCCGATTTAACTTTCTCAACTTTCACAATGTAACCAGAACTCATCTTACCAAAGTTCTGCAAGTGCCCCCTATGCGCCCATCAACCACCCCAGCAACCTCCGCGACTGTTGATGAACGCAGTGATTTATTCATTCAAAACATATTTAGCCTCAAAGCATGACAAATTAGGCCCTGTGTGTTGAATAGGATGCTCAGGAATGACCGAGTGTCCCTACGTGACGAGCTGGGAGTGAGGATCTGTTTTTTTAGACTCACAGATGTTTTATTTTTCTATTTATTACTAATGATGCGATCGCTTTCAACTTTACACCGGTGCCAGTGTCTGAGCTGAATACAGATACGGGCCGTGACAGCGACGGCTCCGGGTGATGAAGTGTCATGTGATTTTAAATGCTTCTGCATCAGGACTGCTCGGTGGAAAGTCATTTCTCACACCGTGATTATCAAGCCATCACAATAAAACACCCCAGTGAAGCGCTATCGTTAAGCACATCTGAATTTAGAAGTGGGTCAAACGTCGTTAAATGATGGAGATCTATGTGTTGAGAAGACAAACGACGAGAGGAAAGGCCCGGAGAGCCGACTTCTATGAAACAATCAAAGTTATAATCGGCACAACTCAAAGTAAATAAGCAAAATGTGTTTGTTAGATATTTGTATCAATGCACTACACAAATCCAGCCTATTACCCAAACTAGACCCTTTCTCCAACCTTCACATGAACCTTATTCTACTTGTAAGACTATTACCAAGTTTTAATCCAGGCCAAAATGTCCCCTGTCCAAAGACGTCCTCACTATGAAGGATGAAATACTTGTCCTCAGAAAGCTAAATGAACAAGGACAGACTCTGACTCACAATGAGCTGAATGAGGCTTTTGTCCCAATTGCACGTCAACCTTAATGAACTGGTCTTTAGTCTGAAAAATGCGTCCCCACAGGAAACCAGTGACACACACACACTTATACAGTATACTCACCTTTTTATACTAGCTCCTCCTGATCCCTGTCAACTGTGCCAATTACAGCCAGATACTCTCGTTAAGTGCCCGACAGGAGCCTGGAGCAACTGGAGCCTTTTAGAGAAATGTCACCAGCCAGGTTCTCACGTAGGAAGAATCTAGTTTTGATGACGGTGCCTGACTTCAGCTCTGAATTTGGCCATCGGGATGTCCTGGAGGTTCAAATCTCGATTTTCTCTTTTCAATTCCTGGGATTACATTTCTTTGACTATGACTTTGTAGACTCTCACTGCTCTATCCTCTTGTTTATGGAGGATTCAGTCATTCTGGAACTGAGGAACTGGGAGCTCGGTTGAATTGAATTTGGGAAAGATCCAACTTGTGATGGCCTCATAGTACTTGGTGTCTATCTGCCTGTTTAAGCCATGGTTCTCCTGTTGAGGATTACGTCGGGTCTTTCTTCGAAGCGAGAGCCAGTCGCAGACAAACAGAAACAACTGTATGTGACACAAAAAAGCCTGTTTATTATTTTTGGCTGGTGAAATTTGCCAGGCCAGTTGAAACACCTTGTTTTGCAGAGTACAAAACCAAACTTTGTCCCCTTCAGAGGCTCAGATGAGGAGTGACACCCAGAGGTCCCCCATGCACACGTGGCCCCCACATCCTGACCTCTGCTGAAGATCTGGAACAAATGAACTTTGAAGTCATTCTCCGTGTGTAACAGTGGCATGAATCCGAAGCGTTTCACCTGCAGCCTGAGTTGTGTTTTCATGTTCTTGCCCCAGTCTATAAACTTTATGGGTGTAAAAAAATGTGCCTGATCAGTATTCACACTTTCTTCAACTGTGTGTACATTCGCTTTCATCAGAGTAATGCTCCAAAGTGCAACAGGTGTATTTTACATCTTATCCGGAGCAGCAAGAGGCGGCTTATTAACCAACTGCCTTTTGGTGAAATGCTTTTCTGCTCAGTGGGGAGAAGTTGTCAGAGCGCAGTTAAAAAAACCTTTGAGTTCCTTCTGGGGTTTTTTTTACGAGCTTGGATTCAGGAAACGCTAAACCATGAAAGAGGTGAGATGAGCACTGGCATGTTAACAAGGAGTGCATGTTTAAAGGGATAATGTGTTTTCAAGTTTCCATTTTATCAAACATAATTCACGGACGAATGGTTCAAGTGATATGATAGAAAATGTGTTTTTAATTATTAGAAAATGCAGCAAAAAAAGGTCCGGAGGTTGTTCACATTAGCAGCAATTAACAGGAATCTTAACTCTGAACTGGATACAATAATTAATACTAGAATCATCCTGTATTGTCGAGAATATAAATCCCTAATTAAACTTCTCCTCACAACCAATTTGCATACAAAATATCACGAGATTAAATTCCCAGCTAACAGCTATTTATAGGTGCTTTATTTTTGCAGTAGCGCAGCTCGTACTCAATTTGTTTTGTACAGTACATAATAGATTCCACTGCGCCGTGATGCCGCTCATCCACCGAGGCACAGACGAGCGAAATGTCTCATTTAAATTTGTAATGCTGATATTTCCACCAGGCACATAAAGGCAGCGTAGATTCCACTCCACTTTTTTTTTGTTTTGTGAATTAATTGCTGCTGAGTCAGTCTCTGCCTCGGGGAGTTTGCTCTGCGAAATGTGATGCGAGGTAAAGTTGGAAAGGGAAGAAAAGTTTTGTTCAAAAAGACGGGAAACAGGTTTTGTTTATCCCGCAGACACACGTGCGTCAGACTAAGTGGTCGGGATCACGCAGGTTCAAAATGGGTTGTATTGATATATTTAAAAGTTAAACCAACTGCAGAACCTCTCAACAGCAAATTTCAGCTCAACACATTTTTGACGCAGGACATTGACATGATGAAGGCATGTGACTATGTATGGATTCATGTTTCTGGTCATCCAACAAGTGCAAGTCCGATATTTAATCCAAATATACTGCAGCTCTGTTTTGATCTCTACCAACTCAGACAGTCAGATATTTGGCTCAATCCTAAATGTTCCGAAAGGTTGACCAGCAATTTGTTTCTGTCTTTTTTAATCTTATTGGATTACACCAGAGGTAGTTTTTTGGGGGTTTTGGAAAGAATATATCTCTCTGGTGTGTGTGTGTGTGTGTGTGTGTGTGTGTGTGTGTGTGTGTGTGTGTGTGTGTGTGTGTGTGTGTGTGTGTGTGTGTGTGTGTGTGTGTGTGTGTGTGTGTGTGTGTGTGTGTGTGTGTGTGTGTGTGTTAAGACGGAATCAAAACGGTTTAAGTTGTTCGCTGTAAAAGCATAAAAATAGCAACTAGCTGGTGAACCTACCAGAGCGTTTATCAGCCAAAGAGCAAGATATCGGAGTCAGGAGCAAACTGAGAGTAAATATTGGACGTGTATTTGCTGGATTCATTTAATACATTGCCAAGAATTCTGTTCAGAGCTTTTTTAGGGAAATATCTAATTACCTCTATACCACTTCTGGCTGCAGCGATAAACTCGTACGTGAAATTAAAAACGGCAAAACCAAACGTTGGCGTCATGAGATCGTGTTTCAAAAAGTGACCGACAGAGCAGCATGAACAAACAATTATACAAATGACGTAACAGCTTCAATTAATATCAGATTATAGTTACAGCTAAATCCAAACATTTATTACTAATGCATTTTTCCTACAAAAGTGACATTTCCAGTGTTATTTAACTGTAACATTTACTGGTTAAAGAGGAGAAAGCTCAAACACAGCAAGTGTGAAGTTGAACAGGGCGATTTATAAATCTAAAAGATAAAAGTGGAAAGGGAAGAAAAAACGCATCCAGAGACAGAAGCATAGAGACGGCAGGAGGAGCAGAAAGAAACAGGTGCATGAAGATGTGCAGAGTCACAGGCTGAGGGAGACAAGAGCTGTGAGGTGAGCAGAAGAGAGACGAGGGCAGAGTAACCGATGAAGAGTAGAGGCCAGACAGATCAGAGACGTTTCACAGGGATGAACCTACAACTCTGTGTCTGTGTGTGTGATTGTGTGTCTGTGTGTTTGTGTGTGAGAGAGAGGATAGAAGAAGAGAAGAGCAGAGTAGACAGTCAGATCTCCTCAGACTGCTGCTCGAGGGAAGTGACCTTTACAGGAGCACAGTTGAACAAAGTGTGTGTGTGTGTGTGTGTGTGTGTGTGTGTGTGTGTGTGTGTGTGTGTGTGTGTGTGTGTGTGTGTGTGTGTGTGTGTGTGTGTGTGTGTGTGTGTGTGTGTGTGTGTGTGTGTGTGTGCGCTTAACTGTGACTATAACAACCATTTTGTTATTTTTATTAAAAAACAAGGGGCAAAATAATATAAAATTAAATAGAAAGTGGATAAATGATCTATACTATTGCAAACAAAAATATTTCTAAAACAATAATTCAAGTTAGACATATTTTGAATGCTCATTTCTCTTCCTCTGCGCGCCACTCGTCTTCCTGTGGATTCAACACACCAGCAGCACAAACACAACAACAAGGCTCAACTAGACTCAGCTAAACGCTGCGGCTGTGGGAGATCGGATAACGCACAGCGAAGGGAAAAGAACATGACGGCAACAGAACCGGTTGACATTTGGACCCACGTTCAAAACGACGCTGCAGAGAGAGAAAAGGTGAGTGTGTAGTTCTGGGAGGAGAGAAGCCCTGAGGCGACAAAATAACTGGGAAGAAAACCACAAACCTGAAGAACCGCCTCAAGGCTCAACGCATGGAGATGGAGAAACTAATGCCAAGATGTTAAATAACTCTACTCAGCTCTGAAAGCCTCATCATGTCAACTACTGAACGTCCTGTAACATTATCTCTGAGCATTTCGCACCAACAGGACATTACTACATTGTCTATATCACCACCTGGTGGCTGGAGTTTAAATCATACATTCCCCCTCCTCTATGTTAATGGTAGGAACTGATTTGAAATCGGTCAAATGTGTGCATGTGAAGTTTGTTTTCGCCTTGAATACAGTCTGTGGGCAGCAGTTAGCTTCCGAGCATCTAGCGTTGCTTTGTGTGCAAATAGCTTAACCTCCCCAGATGTCATATTTCTGTCCAGCAGCCAATAAAAATTCTTAAAATAGCAAATTCACCTGCAACCATCTGAGCAAATACGGGCATATTGGTCTCAGAATGAGGTGTGGCCAGTCGTACTGTTGGTGTATGACTCTCTTGAAGCATCAGAAAAGTATGATTGTTATATGACCTTGTCTGAATTTACAGGTCTGGTATTGTACTTTATATTATGGACAGTGTGTGTGCATGCCTGTCTTTCTACAGTTGTGAGGACCAATTGCAGTTGAACACCCATCATTGTGAGGACATTTTGACTGGTCCTCACATCTTCAAAGGGCCGTTTGAGGAGGAAGACTTGGTTTTGTGTGTCTGTGTGTGTGTGTGTGTGTGTGTGTGTGTGTGTGTGTGTGTGTGTCTGTGTGTTACATGTTAAACCTCCTCCGGTGTGCGCACCACAGTATCTTTTTCATTCCAGTGTTGACTCTCTCTGACCTGAGGCGAGGACAGTAAATTGGCACGGTGCAGTGCTAAGAGAAGTTTGAATTGAGGTGATGCCCTTGTGAGAGACTCTTGACTTTCAAACAAAAACTTTCAAAGGTAATTGAATAAAACTCGAAGCGAAGATCAAGGGATTTCCAGTCTGATATTTACACGGCATAAAATACATTTTACAAGATATATTTTAACATGGGCTTCTTGTCACACAGCTCCTTTCTGAAGTTAAATATCAACGCTGGTTACTCACCACAGGATTCATGTTCCTACTGATGAAAAGATAAAAGTCAAGACGATAAGCTCTGCGCCCTTCGGTGCTACACCCTCCCTGCGCTCCTGTCAGATTAACTCCAGGTTCACTGGTTTTACCCAGATGATCCACACAATGCAGACAAATTAGTCCAACTTTCATGGTGTGTAGGGCATTTTATTAGTTCATGTCAGTACAGCTGCTGTCTGACTGTCTCTGTGGTGAGGCACCAGCACCTTCATGTTATTTTTTCTCTGCCCCCTGCCCTGTGCATCCTAGAAAAAGCCTCCAGCACCCCCCTCAGGCAAATCATTCCAGAGTCCCTGCTCTCGCGGCACAGACTGCAGGATGCCAAACATCAGAAGAAACCCAAACAGCTGAATAGGTGTGAACGCTGAACGCTTCAGCTTCAGATAACGTGCACCAGGACCTTCAGATGCGATTAACTCTTGGAGGATGTAGGTTTTGATTTGAGCAAAATGTAGAATCAACAGAGGAATATGCAAAACAGAAAATCATCAAGTAACGTGATGCTAAATTAAATTGAGAAAAGAAACTATGTGAGGCCAACAAACGTACACACACGATATAAAAAAGTAGAACGGAACAAATTATATAAAACTACAAGCAAAAAACATAAGAGTGGAGCTGATTGCTAAACATCCTTCAAATGGACTTGATGCAGAAAAACAAACTTGCAAATTTGCTTTAGTTGGAAACTATATGCAAGATAAGCAATGCTCTCAAGGCTTCTTATTACAGAATCACATTGTTTTTAATTAGTTTTGATTAGATTGTAAATACAGCACAAGTTTGCTAAGCTGGACAAAACATTTTTATTAAATCATACGATCCATTTTTTTCCCTACAATTAACAGTATAAATGTGTTGAACTCACCCAAACGTATCTTGTTTTGTCTGGTTTTATTTTCCCCGATGTTCATTCTGTCACAATTATTTTTTTTTGTCATTTTCATGATTGAAGCTGGTACAAAATAAATAAATTATATCATATTCTCAACCATTAATGATGTTCAGCCCCATTTGGGAAAATCTGCAGCAAGAACATTGGATCCTCAGAAGTTTTATCAGCATCTGTGTCCAGTTCTGCTCAAAGTTTTTCCACATTAAAAGCAAGTTTTTTCGCTCCTCAGTTGCCAAATGCTTTCACACACATGGGAACATTTGGGTTTCTCTGTAATTTCTCTATAATTCTGCCTTGTCTTGACCTTAAAGTGCCTGCAAAGTGCCTTGAGATGATGCATGTTGTAATTGAATCTGACAGGTTGTAAAACAGCAACATTGTCAGACAGGTTAACAGAGAGAGAGAAACTGCCAATTAGTGTTTTAATTATAAACTGTGATACCACGGCCATCAACACTTCATCAGAAAAAATGTAAAACGTGGTTTGCTACGTTTCACTCGAGCAGATTTAAACCAAAATCTAAACCATTTCAGGCCTGCATTGGGTTTTAAAGTCTGGTGTATATGGGAAAGATTTGCACGTCATACAAAAGTAAGTTTATGGCTGTTTTTGTTTGGAATATTAAGTTTTGTTTGTTATTGTCGTCCATATATTCTCCCAAAAGGCAGATTACTAGACCCGATAGCTGTGTGTCCTCTTTAGGATGCATCTTTTTAAGTATCCACACACACACCACACACACACACACACACACACACACACACACACACACACTGAGCTTATCTATTTCTCATGGATTGTACCACTGAGGTCAGGTCGTGTCTGTGCCTCCTCATCGGCTCAGTAAATCTCACTCGGAAACACTTTCAGCATTTAAACGCTTTATGATAATTGGGCTTCCTGTTGCAAATTTCCAAATCCTGTCCGACCTGCACTGGCACCGTGTTAGTTGGAGCGCATGTCGGACTTTAAATGTGTTGTTTGAAAGGTTCTTTTGGAGCAAAAATCAATGCAAAATAAGTTATTAAAGCATGAAAAAGTTTACAGAGCAAAGTGTAATAAAGCACCTTTATGTTCAGGAGCAGAAATCAGACTAATCACCTTGTTATGGACGGGAGAAGAACGTGCTCTTCCATGTCCTGATGGGCTGATAACGTCTGACTTCAGACCAGTGGATGAACGAGATGCTTGTCTCCTCACTCTGCTGTGGCCAACAATGCATTGTTTTGGTTTCCCTGACATTATTCTCTATTGATCAGCTGAGTAGGCAAACAACAGCAGGATTTGAAAAGATCAAGTTTTATCTCACAAACACACACACACACACTCGCCCAAAGTCAACATTTAATTCCAACAACAGGGAGAGAAAACTGCAGAAGGAAATCGATAAATCCAGCAGAAAATAAGACATCTGGACAAGACTGATCTTTTAACATTTGTTTTAAGTTCATATTTCTCAAAATATCATCATGATGCAGTGTGTTGTTAAAAGATGTGTATGTGGTAATTCCTTTATTATAATTACAGCCGACTTAAATTACATTTAGTTGTAATTCAAATGTTTAAACTATATAATTGCATCTCTCACAAAAATAAATAAAATACATCTCTACTCCGAGTTTGTGTTGGACATCGTCTTTGTCTTGGTTTCACAGAAGTGCACATTCAAGGGTGGTCTTGTTCAGTCAAGTGAAACTGGTGAGGAGGGAGATTTCTTATTACATCAGCGTTTTATTGGAACTGTACAGGGAGTGAGATTTCTCCAGCTGAATAATGATAAAATTAATAGCTAAGAAATGATGAATATCTTCATTCAACCAATACATCTATAGTATTATTCCAATCAGTGCCAACTATGATGTGTGTGTGTGTGTGTATGTGTGTGTGGTCATTAGTATGCCGGTAGATGAGTGTGTGTGTGTGTGTGTGTGTGTGTGTGTGTGTGTGTGTGTGTGTGTGTGTGTGTGTGTGTGTGTGTGTGTGTGTGTGTGTGTGTGTGTGTGTGTGTGTGCATTTGTTTAGTGTACGACTTGATGTGAGCATGTGTGTGTTTGCAGAATGTTTTGAACGAGATGCTCATACTTAGTTATTTTATCCCCAGTTTGTTACTGGACAAACAATACATACCACTGTTTGACTGTTTTTTTCTTCATGTGTAACAATAAAAGAGAAAATTAAAGTACAGATCAAGTTCACCCTCGGGTCGCCTCAGTCCATAAAAAACTTTCATTTGCATTTACCTTGGTTCATAGCAGGCGTGTGTTAAATAACTAATCCTGGGCCGTGCAGGGCAGTTGTTTTCCTGAGCGAGCATTTTGTTTTGCTGTGTTTACGTGGATGGTCGGGGGTGTTCATCCCCCCCTCTCTGAGCGTTATGGTGTTTTAACGATTCGGGCAGATGTTGTTGTTTTTGTTGAATGAACGCACTTAGCGGTGAGATGGTGATCTGGTGAGAATACCTGCCTTTCCTCCCTCAAGGGCACGTTTTACTGCTGCTGTAAATCAGCTAAGAGCTCGTTTTTCTAAGAATTATGCCACCGTCTCTCTGCTGATGGAGAAAGAGTTGACAGGTCGGCTGATTCACGGATGTGTTAAGGAGATTGTTGTGTGTGTGTGATTAGGAGGAATCAAAAACTTCTGTGATGTTATTTTTAAATCGATTCAATCACTCAATCACTGTTCACCATTACAGCTGCGGAAAATGCATAACATTCTAGGTAAGATGATGGATGGATACGATGGACTGAAAGAGAACGGTGAAGAGGGAATGGGTGGAGAGATGCACTATATGGACAAAAGTATTGGGACACACCTCTTAATCATCTAATTCTTGTCATCTAGTGAAGGTAAATCTTTATGCTTCAGCTAACCAAGACATTTTGGACAATTCAATGCTTCCAACTTGTGGGAACAGTTTGGGAACAGGCCTGACTCTGCCCCAGTGCACAAAGCAAGGTCCATAAAGGCTTGGTTGGGTGAGTTTGGTGTGGAAGACGACCTCAACCCCATCCAACACCTTTGGGATGAATTAGAACGGAGATTTCGAGCCAGGTCATCTCGTCCAACATCAGCATCTGACCTCCCAAATGCTCGTCTGGATGAACGGGCACAAATTCCCACGGACACACTTCCAGATCTTGTAGAAAGCCTTCACAGAAGAGTGGAAGCTGTTAGAGCAGCAGAGGGGGATCCAACTCCAAATTAATGCCTATGGATTTAGAATGGGATGTCATAAAAGCTCATGTGGGTGTCACAAGACCTTTGTTCATATAGTGTATGCACTCACAATTCTGACATCTGGTGAATCTAGTGAATTTAAATGAGTTTCGTAATGGGGCTGTTGGTCCTTGGTGCAGGTACGAGTTCTCTGTCTTCTCGTTTCTTTAACAAAATGTTTCTGTCTGGAATATTTTTCCAGTAACAGACAGTAAATCACAGGCAGCAATTAAACCAGGTATACCTCGACTACTCAGTCTGGTGAAGTGAAGCCTTATTAAATGCATCTCAAGAAGTTTAAAAAATTCAACCAGCCACTGGAGGGGAATCGGTTTAAGGCCCCAGGATGAAATCTAAACGGTGTAAACTGCATAATGCACCAGTTGTACACAACATCATCAACTTTTAATAGTGGCTCAGTAGGATTTATAGATTATCTATGTAACTGAGTAAAAAGTTAATAATCATTGGCTCGAAATTAATTTTAAATAACTGCAAAATGCTAAACCCATGGCTTTTAATTAGATGTAAATAACACCTCTGCAGCAGTGAGACGCAGGAGCCTCTGCCGACTCAGCAGTTGAGCAGTGCACAACACAAGCATGTCTCACATTTGGAGAAAAGCAACAAGCAATCCTTGGAAAAAGCTTCTGAAAGTTATATGGTGAAAATAGATAATTTAACATAACTATGACTTATCACAGATTAATATAGAAGTAACTGTTCTCGACTACTTAAATGACAATAAGCCTTTATCTATTCCAAGATAACATTTTCTTATTTGATTGAGTTGTTAGCTTTGATTTAGATTCATGGTTTGGACTCCAGCTGCAGGGAGAACATCTGCTCTACTGCGACGGCTTCAGCTTCCTCATGCTGCTGCAGGAGGGAGCTTCCCTGACTGCTCCTTAAATAATATTCTCTTCTTGGCCCTGATTCTTCACTGTCCTGATGCATCTTTCCTACAAAATGCATGTGCCTGAGCAACAACTTCCTCCCCTGACCTGCTTTACAGGCTCCTAAATGTCATGTGAAAACAAACCATTTCATTATTTTCTGTGTATGGAAACACCCTTTCAATAGAAAGCAGCTCTTGCTTTAGCTCCGTCCCAAAACTATAGAGATTCATATTGACTATTTGCCGTATCTTGTTTGGGAAGCTGTAGTTGTAGTTGTAGTAGTGTTTTCATAGCGGACCTTTGGAATTAATACTCATACTAGTACTCACTTTTTGCTAGTAGGTTCCCATCCATGTTGTGGGTTGTCGAAGCTATTTTCCCAATTTCAAACTTTCTTTGTAAATGTCTTGTCGCTTGGCTGTTTTTTTTTTTACTTTGTCATCATCAGACCAGAACTCTTCAAGTTCACTAAGTAAAAACATTTTTCCTTCACCTAGATTCTGAAATATGTATAATACTTTAATAACCTTCTCTGTGGTTGATAGAATACCTTCAAAGGGTTTCTCACTTGAGGTGTAACTTCTAGAATAATAGTGTAATTTTAGTTTCATCAAAGGGGGATTAAGGGGTTTGTTCCTTCTACGATTTTCAATGAGAGATTAAGATGAATGCAGTGTAGCTCACTGATGCCACATAGTCTCCATCTCCGAAACAATTCACAGTGATCATCTAATTTGGCAACGGGCACACGTCTACAGCCATGCACATATTGCACATCCGGTTGCCATAATTGCTTGTTTGTGCTTTATTTTGGCTCATTTGGAAGCAGCAAGCTCTCACTTAGGCCTTGGCTGATTAGTGGCAACGTGGAGATAGATGTGGCTGGATGGTGAAATGAATTCATTTAAAAAGGAACAGCATGTTGGCAGTCACCTGGGAAATCAGGGATTAGATAAAGCTACCTGCGTTTTTTCCTCCAGGAGGGAGGACACATTGCAGACTGCCGGCTGTCTGGATGCAGGACGAGGAGAAGACGCACATACAGTGACAAACACACGGGGACACAGACAATTACAAAAGGAGACTGAGAAGTCAAAACATGAAGAGAACAACCTGGTTCCTCTGGGAGAAAGAACAAGGTTGAATCACTGACTACATGAAGCTGCCTTTTGGGTTTCTCTTACGCATATGTGGAAATAGATGAGTGCCTAAGTGGGTTTGTGGAGAGATATTTAGGAATGTGATCAGGGCTCCACCTTGAATCCTCCTTGCACATCCAACTTTACAGATTGTGTTGCATCTTTTCCGAAGGCACCTCAGGATGTTTGAGAAGGAAGCGTGTGTTGATCCATTCTTCTAGGTTTTAGCAATTGGCAATCCCTGCACATGCCAACATGCAGACTTCTGTGACATTGTCGTTTATAGCCATGGGGCGGCGGAGCCACTCCTGACGGCTGCAGCAGTCCCCCCCGCCGGGAGATGCTTGAAAAGCTGGTGCGTCAGAGGATAATCCTGTTTTGAGAGGACAGAAAATAGCAAATTGAGTTGAGATGTTGTAAGAGTATGATAACGATTTTAGACTCAAGGACAATCCAGTGTGGATGAAGGCTTTGCCGACCAGCCTCGCATCGAGTGGGGGGGGGATACTGATAAATGATGCATGTTTTCTGAAATAATATTGTTTCACAGTGGCTATCAAAATGCAGTGTGGCACGATGGGCCTGCTTGAGCACAACTGGATGCTCAATCTCTTCTCAAAACAGACAGCTTAAGAAATAGAAGAGATAAATGATAGATGAATTCTCGACAGGACTATTCAGTTCACTTAAAACCACCAGTGTTGGTTTGAGGAGGGTGATTTCCCACGTTAAACAGAGATGTGGCTCCCGGGTCATTTGTCGTGGCCCCCGAGCTCGATGAAGTCCAGGCTTTGTGAGCTGTTGATTCTTCTCTCGGTGAGACGCTGGTGTTTGCAGACGGAGCCGGTTGCAGATGGATTTGCGCAGCCAGGTGGGGCGATGATGAAAGGATCAAACTCCAGATGGCAGACATCATCCAGAGACAGCTTGGTGGGGGGGGCGGGCAGCAGTGGACGGCGCTGATGAGAGAGACGGCTCTATCAGAATGAGATGGCAAACACGCTGCAGAGACACTGTGTGTGTGTGTGAATATGCAAGAATGAAGGCTCTTTGACGAGGTTAAATGGGAAAATCCAGTGAGGTGAAAAGATTAACCTGCTTTAACCACGAGCAGACAGAAGAAGAAAGAGAATTTAAAAACCGACAGAACCAAGAGCAGCTGGAAAGTGCAGAGACAGATGAATAGTTTTACAACGCATGAATAGTTTTAACTGGACAAAGAGGACTCGTTAAGGCATTTTAACTCGCTGTTATTTCTTCTTAATTATACATTAAATCCCTCATGGGTAAAGGATGCATCCGAGCTTAGACAAGAAGAACCATTCGTTTTTTTTACTTTTTCATCCTCTTCTTCTCATGTTTAAATATAGATGAGGTTCAAGAGCAGTTCACTCTCTTTACAAAGCTTCCGACTGCAGTGGGATCACAATGTCTACTGCAGAGTGAGGTTCTGTCAGGAGGCGTCCTACTCGTGCAGTCACACTCATTTCACTTCCTCTTTGTGTATTTAAGCAAATGAAGCTTGCAACAGTTTCTTTTCATGATTTTCAATTTTCAATTTATTTCTCCACCTTTGTTGCATTTTTTTAATCTCAACTAATTACACAAATACTGTGTGTGTACATGATACACATAACTCAAAGATGTACAGATACAACGGGAGAGTAGCCACAGTTTTTCCTTCATCCTCCCACATGAAGGACAGCACCATGTTCTCTCCTCTCTTGCAATCAAGAACAGGTTAAGGAACAGGCTATAGCTTGTGACGACTGACATGTTTTTCCTCCCAGCCGCAAAACTGAGCTGTTGATGACAGTGTTTGGATGTGTGCAGTTAAATGGCTGGGATTACACCTGAAGCACGAGTCCAGGCAGCGAGGCCTGAGCATTGCTCTCTGCGTCGGTCGGCTGAGATTTGATTTGCCAGTTGCCAAAGGAGCCTTTTATCGCCACTATTTTGTGGCTACATAGGCCTCGTATTGACCAAACAATCACCCGTGACTGTTCTTACAGATCTTACAGGTACTTGTGCCGAGTTTGTCGGGGAAGCAAAACAGCAGTTTGCCTCCTTTAAGGCTTCTTCACATTGTGAATCTGTACCGTCAAGTGAGATGCGCCCAGGTTTTTAAGTTGTGTTTCTGCAAGATGGTTGTGTTTCGCCTTCACAGGAGGATTCAGGGAGTAAACAACCAACTCCACCGCCTGAGCCGCAGTCGGCCCCGAACATTTGTTGTGTCTCTAAATGACTTAATAATACTTCTGGGGAAGTTTTTGTAGCTTTGGAGAGGAAACAGCGTGAATGTGCAGAAACTGTGGGTGTTTGGAGTAAAGTCCTTGCATTGTACAAAAGGGAATGAGGGAGCTATGGAGCAGGAGCTGTTAGAGAAGTTTCCGTGGACATGTGGAGAGTGTTTGTTGTGAATTTAAGGTAAATGCAGGTATTGTGCTGCACTAATGAGAATGTGACAAACCTCCGTGGACTGTCTCAAAGTCAGAATATTTCAGCCTCACACTGCTTCAAGATGATGGATGATTTTTTACTGTTCTCTGCTTAACACAAATGCTAAAGAAAATAAAATGAAGGTACTTTTATGCCACAGGTAGTTTTTTCCCATTTCACCTGCTTTGCACACAGACAGAAAATATGTGCCTCACCTCATAGCATCTGAACTATTGTATTGTATTGTTGTAGTTTTAAAAAATGGAAATACAAAGTGGTACCCTTCACCATCATTTGCTTTTTTTTTCCTGAAATTATTCTCATTCACAGTCTTCATATTCTTATGTTAATTCCCTGAGGCTAAAGAAAAAACATTTAATGGAATTATATACCTTTCCTTCAGGTGTAAAGTGCCTCGTGTGAAAGGAGAAGAAAATGAATGTTCATTTGCACCATTCATGTTCTTTTTTTTTTTAATTAGAGATTAATTGCCCATTAGGTTTGATAGTACTTTGTTTCAGACTCCAAATCCTCCTGTTGTGCTAAATGGCTTTTGTGCCAAATGGTTTCATCTCGTAAATGAGGAAGCACAAAGCCCAAATGTGACTCATCCGATGTCTGACTGCAGCCAGAGACCCAGCTCCTCCTTTCACCTCACACACACACTGACAACTGTTAATTACAGGGACTTGTATTAACTACGACCTGATGCTTTGAGGTTCCTCCTCACTTAGAGGGGAGAACACGGAGAACACGGAGACGGAGACAATTCAAGATGAGAATAGTGGGGAGATGACGAAAGAGGAAAAAAGGAATGAGTTGTGTAGCTTGAGACAAATGATATTCAGATAAGATTCTGTTTAATGCTACGTGAACTTTATTATTTTAGGTAAATTGGTAAGAAAGAGAAAGCAAGTGTATAAATTAATATTTAGAAAGTGCGAAAACATTTAATAATAATAATTTTCCATGTTTTCTCCACAATCTTAACTGTGTTTATTAACAATGACTTTACTTATTTAATTCCAAGCAATTATCTTTTCGAAAACCTGACCAAGCAGTTTTTGTGTCTTAACCAAACCAAACCGTGGCTGTCATCATCATTAGCTTACTCACGTGTTCAGTATCGTTACGTGACAACAATGGTACCTCTCCTGACATTTGGGGGGGGGTACTTCAGGAGATGCTTCTCTATCAGAGGCTCTTGACAAAGGACCTGAAGGCTCCTTGAGGTTGGAAGATTAGTTTACCTGTATATGGATTCATATATGTTTATTTCAGTCAGAGGTTGCAAGTTGTTGATTATCAAAAGTGGCATTAATAGAGTGAGAAAACTGGAGAAGAGCCGAACACAACCAAGCTGACAGAAGAGGGAGGTTGCACAGAGGTAACAGCAAGACAAACAAAGGAGGAGGAATGAAAAGGAAAGGGAGGCATGAGGATGAAAGACAGACAGATTGGCAGGGAGGGAAAGAAAAGAGAGAGAGAGAGAGAGACACTGACAAGAGGAACTTTGCAGATCAAGCTGGAGCCTTGCATATGTAATAACCCGATGATGGATGGCTGGCCTCCAACCACATCAACTTTGTGTTACTTATGCATGTGATTAACTCGCCGCACAGCGAGGAGTCGAACTGCGGAGCAAAGCATAAACACTTCTGATGAATGATAGATGGACAGTCTGGCAGGTAAATATGCAGGCGGGGGGCGGGGGGGGGGACAGACACATAAATATGCCGACACACAGAGAACTGGTCAAATAACGAGGCGGATAGGAAAATGGAGTCAGACCAATAAATGCAAAGTTGCACAGATAAATAGTTTACAAACAGAAAGTTTAGCAACAAAAACCAGCAGACACTTAATTTTATGCACTAAGGCAGAGAGTCGGAGCAGAAAGTTGGTTTGCAGCCAGATAGAAAAATACTCTTTACATGCACACTTGTAACCTAATTATAATAGAGGGGTAAATAGAGGCTTTAAAAAAACAAAACAGATGGATTCAGGCAATTGTTGCTCATCCCTCCGCTGCACAAAGTTAGCTCAACCCCAAATACCTTCAGGATATTGAAAAACTGCAAAACAGATAAAGAAGAAAAGGAAACTCGAGAGAAAAAGGTTTTTACTTAAATCTGATTCATGGCTTTTATAATCATGTTTACATGGGACACAGACACATAATGCAAACCTACTGTACCTGAAGCAGGAAGACAGACATCTCCTACATTTGGTCAGTTATCTAAACAGAACACAGACCGTTAAGAAAAATGAGTTCATCAGTTATTTCAGAAAATGGCCCCAAAACTACATATGTTTACATTAAATTCATTTCATTCGTTCGTTTTTCTCCTCTCGACCGAACCAAGTCCAGTTCTGCCGGAGGTTTCTTCCTGTTAAAGGAACTTCTTCTTATTCTTTCTCTCAACTGTTGCCTGGTGCTCACACATTGTGGGAACTGTTCTCTCCATGTTATTATAAGGTCTCAACCTTAATCTGTAAAGTGCCCTCAAGATAATTTCTGTTGTGATTGGGTGCCATACAAATATAATTGAATTTAAGGGATTAAGACCCTTTGGTAGCCTTGAGAATTATGACAAAAGAAGAAGAACAACATTTTCAAAAGTTGTGTGGACAGACAACCTAAATCCACACAACTAGATTTGAGTGTAAAAATGCATTATTGTTGCTATGTTACGACTTCAAGCCTGTAAAATGGGGAGATCTGGAAACGCCAGCGGCCTCATGTTGGTTTGAAAACTCTGGGGCAGAAATGAAACTTTAATGGGACTCGTCTACCAACAGTGATGGCGACGTGCTTAGTATCAATCCTCCAGAAATCATCTGTCTTACTTTCCAACATGTTTCCTTCTCGTATTGTCATCATCTAACTGGTGAAGGTGATATAGGAGAATCTCAGTCATGTCTTTAGATGCATCCTGCAGTGTCAGAGTCACACACATCGATAATCCGGCCATCCACTCGCGCCGCCCTGTGATCATATACCAATGTCACATCCTGCCACCTTCCCTGTACTGTGAGAGCACAGTCATTACTCAACACAGACACAGACAGACAGATCGAACCCCAGCTGACCTGCAGTAGGAATAAGGAAAAGCAGCAGCGTCAGCACTAAGCTGACAGATGTTTCAGGATCTGTGGCTCTGGGTGTGTGAGACAGAGTTTATGTCGGGGATACAGGTCCAGGTTGACATGCTTCACACACACACACACACACACACACACACACACACACACACACACACACACACACACACACACACACACACACACACACACACACGTTGTCTTCACTCTGCAGCCTGACATCCTCCTCCTGCAGACACTGAGCAGAATCAAGATGTGTGACCCTCTTCACTCTCAGACTTTATTCTCATCTTCATCATCTGGAGGCAAATTCAGGTCGTTAGCTCGGGGCAACACGTTTTGTCAAGGTTGGGAACTGAAAACTTTCTCCAGCCTTTCTCAAAAATAACTTGTTTTCCAATTAAATTTGCAACAGTCGCCTTCCTCTTAATATTCGATCCAGTGTGGCAGGAATGCTCTTTTCTTTGTTTCTGTTTTTGTCATTTATTTGACTTAAATCAGACATTTGCGTCCCTAAAACCAAATTTCTTACTCGGCTGTGATGACTTTGATTCACTCCAACAAAATCAGGGTGAAGCTGACGACTGGAAGAAAATATGCACATTTTCTAACGTTTGTTTTATTTGTCAAGTATTGAGTGGGGTCTATTTATTTTACAATTTGATGTGTGCGCGACATTTCTTTGTTGTTTTAGTTCACTTCTTTTATCACGTGCCCTCTGTAACATTCCGGATCATTTACACAGCGACAGTTGACGACTCTTGTTCACGGAGTCATGAAAACACAAGCCGCCCCCAAAACGTGATCACTTTGCTAATGAGGGTTTTCCTGCATAAATAGTAAGTAACCGACAGCTCAAGAGCGTACATCATTAGCGAGGCAGCCGCGTACGTCACCTCTGTTGTTTTGCTATCTCCTTGAATCGTTCACCAAAATGATCGTTTTAGCACCGCTGCAAAAATGCAATCAACACAGCCAAATCAATGAGTCGGGTGCTGTGAGAAAAACACGGGTGTGTGTGTGTGTGTGTGTGTGTGTGTGTGTGTGTGTGTGTGTGTGTGTGTGTGTGTGTGTGTGTGTGTGTCGCCTTGTCGCTCTATCATCAGCTCTCTGCGACTCTCACACATACGCACACAGGTTCATATTAACTACATTCTGAAGGAGACGTTTACAATCTGTTGAAAGCTTGTGGCCTCGTCCACTCGTCGTCTTCATTCCCGATGGATCCATGAATCATAATGTCGGGACGAATCCGAGCCACGATTCACTCGATAACCTGACTGCTTTAAGCAAAATAAAAAAAATCTAAGAGGGGCTCTTTCAGAAAATTGCAATCACAGATATCTTAGCAACCACAGGCGCCGCCAGTGTTTGTGCCAAATATCTGCTGTGTGCCAGTAGCTTATCAGGAGGGGAGGGCTGGCGGCACAGAGCGAGATGGAGGTGAGCGATAACACGGAGGCGGCGTGACAGAAAACAGCTGGATTCCAAAAGACTTCAAATCTATAACGACAATAAGCCGTCACATCCGTCTTGATAACGATAATTGTTTCAAAATGTCATCGCCCCGCGCGGCACACGACTGATGGTTTCGCCCGAATTAATCACGGCGCAAACAATTAAAGATTCTGGACCGGGCTGCGAGCTGATTGGTGACTATTAAGTGGATATCATTGGCTGTTTTAAAGATGTTTTCAGTTTCATTATGTGGGTTTCAGGCAGTTTATTTACTGATAAATTACCCTGATAAGCTCGACCACATTTTGGGTTGAGTCCATTTATCCTCCGGTCGTTTCAGAGCCCGATCTGACTGATCCACCGGTCGCTTTCTCTGAACAGGTCATTTCCACCGGTCGGTTTTGGTTCAGGTGGAAAGGTTTCGGTCCCGTAACGATCTTCTATTGTTCTCTACTGACATCCGCCATTGATCATCTGCTGATACAATACCTGTCGCTGGCAGCTCTTATTGGACTTGTTTACTTTACTTCCATTCTCTGGTTAACTGCCACCCCCTCTTACTGGTGACCAATGCACACAGCTCTGGCATGTTGATCAGATGCCCACATACAGTTTGTATCTAGTAGTTTGAAGGTAATGGTTGTTTTATCAGCGTGTGTTTGTATTTGGGTATAAACACAAACAGTGATCCCTCTCATCTCCCATTGAATCCCATGAGGCACATTATTGGCAACCTCAGCAGGGGTTTAATCGATCGGTCTGATCTATAGAGTTTTCGACAGATTACGACGAAACCTGGAGAAAGGATGTGGGTCAGGAAAGAATCCATTAGAATCTAGAACTGGATCAGGGGGAGCAACATTTTTTGTAGGATTAAATAATATAATGATAAGATAAGATAATTAAAAAGGGGACTGGCTGAGCAGCGTTATTCTCTAAAGGAGATAAAGTCTTGTTATTTCTGATTCTCGTCCCCGGGGCCAGCGGTTTTTGTTTGGGACTGTATTAAAACACAGGGGCTTTAATTTCGCAGCATTGACCTGACGATGTAGCGGCTATTCATCACCAGCACGGTGCATTGACATGAGCGGCTAATGAGGGCTTCTGCTAACGCTGAACGATGGAGACTTCTAATAAGGGAAAGCGATGGACACGGATGGAGGGACGTGGTAGATGAGTGATTGTGCTGAGGCAGCAGAAGATCACCCACTCATCCATTTCATTAAAAAACACACAACAATTTGAGGGAAACGTGTCCGGGAGTTCTTCTTTTACTATGTTAATGATTTTTGCCGTCACATCAAACTTGGTTCGCTGCTGTTTTTTAATGATTTAACAGGCAAAATATTGTTCATGCTGCAGCAGCAGTGTCTACATTTATCTTTTTAATTCTTCTAGCTCTCTTTCACATTTCTGTACTGTGAAGAAATTGAACAGAATAGTTCCTTTAAGTTGTATAAGAGGCCTTATGTATTTTTTCCATTAATTGTCATGAGCTTAACGGAAATTTTAAAGTTAAGTTTAAAAAATGAAATGTGGATTTTATTTATTTTGAACCAAACCTGGTCACATAATGCCAGAGGATCAAATTTCACAAGTTCGAACTAAATTTCCATTTTATGGAACCAGAACCCTTTCAGTTAATCTACTTTCACATTTTGCTCAGTGATAAACTACAGATCAAACTGAGAGAAAAACGTTTACACATTACCCTCCAACTGATCACTTTTTATCTCTCTCTGTCTGATACATAAAAAAAAAAGATGCTCTTGAAAGCAGCTCTGAATCTGTAAATTTATATAGAGAGAAACTGTGATTCCAGGGAGGGGGGGGGGAGTGCTGAGCTCTCAGCGCCCGTTAACAGGTTCTGAGCCGTTTGTGAGTTGATGAACAACACGTCTGTGGGATTTTGTGATTCATGTGGAAATCCTGTTTTACTTGAGTTTGTGAAAACACATGCGCCAGAAGTAAGAGTTATTTAACCTCACACACTCACACTCACACTCACTAGCTTTGTTGAAGTTCTTAAATCAATTAAATTTCAAAGGAAAGTATCAAAAGAAGTAAAAAGGCACTTCTCAGGTTTTTAAGGTGCAATACGCGTTTTTTGTTCATGTTTAAATCTAATTAATACGTGCACTTCAACCCGTTTATCCTCATATGCACAAAGAAAAACACGTCACACATTTGCTGGAGGTGCAGAGACCTGCAGCAGTTTCTTTTCCTCTCTATCTGGTGTACAAACACAGATGTAATCCGAGGCTGGTGGCTTCTGCACAGCCCATGAAGACAAACACATAGGGTTATATTGCAGTGGGGAGGAGAGGCTTACACGGAGCCTCCTAGCTGAAAAGACTTCACATTTAGGTACTGAGGGGACGGCGGAGAGGGAGAAAAGAATGGTGGAGTGGTGGAGAGGATGGCAAACAAAGGCACGGCTTCACAGGAACACATGACCTCCTCAGGGGAGAAGGAGAGAGAAGGAATAGCGGCGATGGCAAAAAGAAGTATGGAAGTATGGGGATGAAAAAAGGAAAGATTAGAGGATGACAAACACACAGCTTCATAGCTGACAAGACCTCCTGCTGAGGCCCACAGGAGAGAGGAGATGTTTGGGGAATAGGAGCAAACAGAGGAGGGGAGAGATACGATGACAAATGCACTGCTTGATCATGGAGAATGAAAAGAGGTGATAAAGGAAAGGAGATGCAGAGAAACGAGGCTGATGTCCACTTACAGCTGAGAACCGTTGATTTAGAGATCTGTTATTGTCTCTATTGGTTTTTTACGATGTCGTTTTTATCCTTTTATCCTGATTTGGAAGAAAGAAAAAGTCAATATAAAGATCAATGGATAGAGTAGAATCCATCACCAAAAGACGTGTGTGATCTAGATTCAGTCTCTTACATGATTTACTCAGATTTAAATCTTTGTCCTCATCTTTAAACTGCGGTTTTGATTGATTAATTGATGAAAAGCCATAAACTAGGCTTCCCTCCTCTCTTGTTGTGGGTGTGTTAATAGGTCAGCTACAGCCAGATTGACTGAGTGATGCTTACTATAACTATCTGAGCTAATCCTTGACAAGCAAATAAAAAGTGACACATAGTGAGCTGCACACAAATGGGGAAAAACACACTTTTAAAGGTTCAGTGTGTAGAATATAGTGACATCTAGTGGTGAAGTTCCATGTTGCAGCTGAACACCCCTCACCTCACCATGAGAGAAAACTTTAGTTGTCATAAAAACTCAAAAGGTGTTTAGTTTGTCCCGTCTGGGCTACTGTAAAAAACATGACGGCCGCTCCTGATGTAAATATAAAGTGTTTATTCGAGGGTAAAGAAAACAATTTGTACAATTATATACGATCACACACAAGTGAAAACATCACAAGGACTATTTTCTATTCAATTTCTGCCAATAGATCCCTTTCACCTAAATCTTACACACGCATGTTAAAGCAAAAACAAATCTTTGTGCTTTGCTCACTTTCCAACTATAAAGAAAAAGTGCAGCCCAATTAGAAGAAGCAGGTCGTTCATTCAGGAGTTTGATTAAAAGGCTCCGGCAGACGGTTTGAGTCTTTGTGCTGTTGACTCCTGATCGCGCCTCTCTTTTAAAATGGATTACGGGCGTGATTTGGCTTTGGGCGCTGAATTGCTTCGACGTTCAAACAATGACTCAGTGTCCTAATCTGTATGCTAATGAGCGTGCTTGATATTATTTAAGTCTCCTTCCTCGCTGCCAGCCGGGCGCTCTGGTGCCAGCAGCGGCTACACGGCGGCGATGAGAACAACCAGAGAGCAGGGAGAGAAGGAGAAAATCTGATATTGTCATATAGCAGAATAAACACTCGTTACATGACTCACATCCTTTGTGTTAGTGATAGGTGCTTTTCTTTAGAATCAGCTGGAGGCCGACTTTACGGAAACCAAGGAATGAAATGAAAGAAAAGCAGAAACAATAAGAAAGACTTCATTGTAAAAACAGATAAATGCTCATTACAAGACTATTACACACTTTTATCCATTATGTGAATTAGTTCTATGTGTGTAAATATCTTTAAAATTTGAAATTAACCAGGTTCGTTTCTACAGACCCACACACATGTTGATTGTATTTAAACTCTATGCAGGTGGGTCATGTTTGAGTTTCCTCACTGGCTAGTTGTTGCTCTTTCAAAATGAACCAGTGAAAAAAAGTTTCTACGACATCATTAGGGAGGTAGTTTACAGGCGGTGTTGCCAACTTGGTGCTGCAGGGCAGAATATGAACGAGCTTAACTTGTCTCTGAATGAAATTTTACAAGTAAATACAGCCAAAATAATTGCATAGTCATTGTGTGCAGGATTATTTTGTCAAAAGGAATTACGTTAATCAGGATTTAGCCACTTTCCATTGAATGTAGTTATTTACAGTGCTTCCTCTAACCAGAAGGTCGACGGTTCGATCCCAGTCTTCCCTAGTCTGTATGCCGAAGTGTCCTTGGGCAAGATACTGATCCCCCAAATTGCAAATTAAGTGCTGTGAGTGATCATCAGGACAAGAAAAGCTTTATGTGAATACAGACCATTTACCATTAGTCTTGTTTTGTGTTTATTGGCTGATTATTTTTTCAATTTTATTTTTTGCAGCTTTTATAATCGAATCATATTTGAATTGCAGCCAGAGTCAATATTTATAGAATCAAAATAACAATTATTTTTGGATGATGATCTTTTTTTGTGGTTCATTAGACCATAATTTGTGCTTTTTACAGACAACAAGCAGAATCTTAGAATTCAGCTTCATATTGCACGTTTGAAATCCTCTAATTCTGTTTTGATTTGTTATCATCACACCCCCACGTATCTGTCAACATCTGTGTGAATCACATTAATCATACTTCAGAAATGAAACCTGTGCCGGAGACGTCCTGACGAGGTGGGATCATCTATTCTCATCGTGTCAAACTATGTCAGTGATGCTGAGGTGCCAACATTCTGCCGGATTTCATTCCAACCAGTTGATTCCACTGATCAGCACCTTCAACCCGAGCAGAGGGTGTAAACACTGTGATCACCTGCTGCTGTGTTTGCTTGGAATTAAATCCAGCTTGGTCTTGGGGGTCTCTCTGGCATCTGGCAGGAAACCGCCTCACTACAGACCTGGAAATCCATTCAGGCTTAAGGCGCCCTCAGCTGTGTGAGTTTTCTAATTTCCTTCAGTGCCAAACACCAGTGAAAACGTTTACAGAATAGATCGAATGCATTTCGTTGGCAAAGTGAAGTAGGAGCATCAAGATGGTGCCACTGAGAAGTCAAAGACCTCGAGGGTATAAACCTTTTAGTCACATTTCACTTGTATCCTCCGAATATTGGCTTCACTCTCATTAATTTCAAATGAAGCCTGTACAACAGATGCATTTTGTTGAAGGAAAACAAGTTTTATCCATGAGGATTTTAAGCTGCTTAAAGTTCAAAAACCTCCTCAATCTGACATCCCTTGCATCTCTTTACTATGTCTTCCACTGTAGAAGCGTCCATAAGTTTTTACTTATTGCCCGAGAGACTGTGGTGACTTCCCGATTGTTGATATACCTCCATTTGCACGTCCTCGTTTGTAAGTGCATGGACTGTCCAATAAACCATGTGTGGAGGACTCTCCAACAGCAGGTGTTCGACTACTTGTGGTTTACGCTCGCTGGGGAATCGACGTACTTCATCATTAGTCATTTTGATTGTGCAGAAAAACCTCTGCCACTTACACTTCATTTTCATTGCAAGTCTAGACAAATCACCGAATAAGATAGAGAGTCAGGGAAACATCCCTTCAAACACAACAGATGGGTGGAAAATGTACTCTGGTGTCCCCGGTGATGGATGTTTCCGGTCGTGGCGGCAGGTTTGGCGAGCGCGTCCCACAGTTACCCTGTTTATTTATTCCGTCCTCCTTGATGCAAAAAATCCGTCCTCAGCTGTGGGTGTGATTTCATGCAGAGTGAAGGGCTAATGTAGAGGTTTTGGCAGAGCTCCACATTGCGTCCCCCAAAGAGAAGTGATGGGTTTTCTGCCCTTGTGGCTTGTGGTGAGGGAAGGAGAAGAGCATAATGCATCTAATGAGGCCAAAGGACTGTGAGTGAAATAGCTTCCATCTCCAGGAACGGTGCCGCAGCTGCTGGAACAGTGTGACATTTGCAATGAACGCGAGACCTCTCATATTGTGAGGTGCCCTGAATCGACTGATCTATGAGATCATAGCTTTTTCTAAGACAGCTGAAATTACCACAGCGGCACACTGAAGCGAAAAGTTGTATCGTTCTGAAAATGATCAGTGTTGAGTGAAGCCATTTATTATCCAGCTATGACTTTTAGATCATACTTCAAATATTAAACTTCTCACGTTGCTTCTCAATGTGTCCCTCCAGACCAGCGGGAAAACTCCTCCAGCACAAATACTTGCTTTCATTGGTTCAAAATCTATTTTTCTGTAAACTGTGTGCACTCAGTGTTTTCAGGTGGCTGCAACTGAAAACACTGATTGCACACTAAGAGGGTTTTCACACGCCTTCTTCGTTGTCTGGTCGGGACCTGCAGACTTTTCAGTGTAGTTCAAAACAAAATAACAGGTTTGAAAGGTGCCTGGGACCAAATTTAGTCCAACCAAAAGAGGTGAGTCTCGGTCCAGATCAAACTGAGCCATGGTTTGGATAGTTTGTAGTGTGAATTGTGTGAAATGTTTTTTGGGGAAACTGTCGACCTTCTGACCCAGTGCAGGAAGTCAAGACGGCTTTAAACAATAGAAGAAGAAATAAAGGCGCGCAGGATCGCTTGTGGTCTACGCTTCAAAGATATGATTGAAAAACAAGGACGTTCATTTCCCTGGCAGTAAAACCAGAATGCTATTACAGTGGCAAGGGGATTAATTTAGTCAACTGGTTCATTCATTTTCTCCATTCAAACAGAATGAATGTTTTTTTAAAGTAAGCAAATAGATTAGACAGTAGCTTAGAGTAAGTAGTTTTGTCATTTATGAACGTGAGTGAGTATTCATCCCACACATGTCCCTCCTCCGGGTGATTTCACAGAACAATGACTCAACCTCCGCTGTGGTCCGGCCGTGGTCCCAGTCCGCGGTCCCAGGCCCCCATGGTTTGTCACCCAGTCCGCGCGAAGTTTAATTAATCTTTGAAGCCCGTCCCGTTAGTTTATCTCCAGCTGTTGGGTCCACGCACAGAGGTTTGGTCTAATTGTTGGTTCGGCTCAGCCAGAGCCACCGCAGGCTTCTCAGCAGGAAGAGGAGATGGGCCAACAGCTCGCCGCAGAGATCCTGCCGCTGTCATCGGCTGAGACAAAGCAACAATTAGCAGCAATTAGACGCAATCCGCAGTCGGTCTCCGCTGCAAACGTGAAACCAACAGCTCAGGATACTTAAAGGCCGCTGTTTGGATTGAAAGGCCACGAAACTGCATTGATTAGTGTAGATTTAAGCTCCGTGAAGAAGTGTTGATAGTAATTAGATCATATCCTTATGCAAATGTTCTGCCTCGTTAATTAACAAAATCAGCGCACTGTCACTCAAACATGTATTTTTTTTATTCCACAACTTTTTACTTTTTTGCACAAAGAGATGTGCAAGAGTGTGTTGATGCCGTAGACTGTTTCTAGAAATGGACGTTGATTCCAGGTCCAGAAAATGAAGCCAGTGCAGAAGGTGCATGAATGACCAGCAGGGGGCGACTCCACTGCTCGTAAAAGTACAGTCCAGTGGGTGTAGGTGGGCGTGCAGCGTCATCCTGAGCTCCCCCAGGCCCCTCCTGGACAACTTCAGGCTTGAAAGTTGAAAACCTCCTTAACCTGACTTCCCTCTTAACGTGCAGTAAACAGCGTCCCTCCATTGCCTGTGATATTAAAATCATTCATTCTCCTCTTTAGGAATAAATTGCATCCTAATGGGATTTCAGAGACTCCAACTGACTCCAACTGTTTTATTTACCTGTGTTCGCTTCGAGACTTATTGGCTACTTTGCCAGTCGACTCCTCATTTTTTCTGGCAGCTTAATGCCTCCACGTCGCCATTACTTTACACATCGTTCTCGTGTATTACTCAGGAGCCGTCACGCACATTCATCTGTGGCATTGTGATTAAAGCGTTTTGTTTCTCCACGCTGCAGAATGAATCGTCGGATAATGAGTAACCGTCATACACAGTAAAACTCAAAATGATAAAGCACCTGATTCAGTGTGAGTTGCATTAACAGTGAAGATTCTAAATGATACACTTGATTTATAATGTCACGTTCTACAATAACAAAGCAGCTAAATGTCCATATTTTGTGTATTTACTTTAAAAGTATACGACAGCGTCTGATGTTAAGGACAGTATATGAAAAGCTATGTGGAAGTTTAACGCTGAGGCAGGGACTTGGATCAGAATTTTAATTTGTGAATCATCGAACACTACATAACGGCTGTCGAGGTCTCAGAGGAGCGTTTACAAAGTAGCTTCTGATGCTAAAATATGGCTCCGTGACAGAATAATACAGGATCCATAAATCTCTTATCTCTCTCCACTGTTTAAAAATACATGGGAATACATTATATACGTTTATGCTTCATACTCAGAGGAGGTGTTCAGAGGTTTAATCCAACTGTGGTTATTGAAACAGAGAATAGAGCCGACAAATCAACATCATTTTGTTAAATAAGAATAGTCTGACTGATAAGATTGGTAATCTGTAGATTAATATGTTGAGTTGTACACAAGAACATCAGATTCATAAAATAAAATACTGTAAAACTGGTAGAAAGATGCCACAGACCCAGGAGATCTCACTTCTTTCACACTCCCTCTCTGTTCACCTCTCGACCTCCGTCCTCTGTGTTGGTTTCTCGGCCACAATCAGCATGCAGCTGATTCTCAGAGAGGTGCATATGTTTGTTGGCTCCTCCATCTGGAATCCTTGTGGACTGAGGGCATTTTGGACCCTTCCTCACCTGGATCACCTTTGTTTTCTAACTATGAATTTCATATGGAAGAACATTAATTATGATGAAGGGTCATTTTAAAAGAAAACAATAATGCTAAACCTGCGGTTACTGATGCCAAAACAAACATAGGCTCAATATCTACCCCTTTTAGCTCCGTTTTGGTCCCTACCAACTCTAGCATCTTCTAAATGCTGCACTAAGTTCACCAGTCAACCACTAACTGTCTTGTCTGCTGTCTAGTGCTGAGCAGGTACTGTACATTATATTATTAACGTTATTTTATACACAATATTGATTATGGCCACTTTAAAGTTATAGCTGTTTTGTGTAAAACATTTATTTTTTTTGTATAATTTAAAAAGTTGCTGAATAAGTTGATGCAGCCTGACTTAAGCTTGTTGAATGGAACTTTGACAGGAAAAACTACTTTTACTTTGACTTTTAAATCTAGTCAAATATGAATATAATAGGATTATAGTGTAGTAGTAGCAGCTACTTGTAACAGATTTAATGGCAATTTCAATTGATTCTTTAAGGCAGTCAATATTTGAAGATTATGTGTAGTCACAGTTTGCATTAACGTGTTTATTTATGTCTCTTTCAAAGTATTACATATAGAGTAAAGTATTTTGTGATAGTTGAGTTTTAATGTCGACATCACCTGACTTAACCTCTCTCTTCTTCATTAAACCCTAAACCTTCTCTCCTTCTTCTCAGCCTCTTCCATCCCTTCCTTCGTCAGGATCCGTCTCCACCTCCTGTTCCGCCTCTTTTTCATTCTGCTTCCAATTGCTTTTTTTTTCTTACACGATGGGCGAGTGAGCTGAGAGCAAGGACGTGCAATCATGGCCGGGGCTCATAAACACACTTTGACTTTATCACACTCGAGTCCTTCAAGCCCGTCCTGGTGTGCACTTAAAGATGGTGAGGGGTCGTTTTGAACCTGAAAACTTACTGCACAATACTATCGTGATAATGTCTATTAGAATAACAGTGAAATACTGCACCAGGAGGTTGTTGTTGGTCAATTGCTCGATTGCTTTCTGCTGCCTCAACAATGTGTCATATCAGAACGTGTTTTAAGGCCAACTGGTCCACGAGGGCTCAGACGGACTCGGGGCATTTGCTGTTTAAACAACGTGAGACTTTTTCTCCCTGCTGGACCCTCTCAGCCTCCCTCCTCCCACCTCCTACCTCCCTCCTCCCTCCTCCCTCCTCCTCCTCCCTCCTCCCACGGTGTTCACAGCCCATATTATCGGCTGCGGTTGACAATTCCTTCGAGTGGGGAGTGCTATAATTGGATAGAGGAAGACATTTGCTCTGTGAGAGTCCCAGAAAACCTTTGGCTCAAAGTGCTGAAAGTCACAATCAATACAGAATCTTTATTTTTCTCGCTGCATTTTATTTCATCTTCCTCATTTCTGTCATTCACCCACTTACCCCTCACTACTTCTAATTAGGCGGCTGTTGACACATTTTTGTTGTGTGCATGTTTGCATCGTATTTTGCAAGCTTGCCCGTTCACTCCGTGTGCATGTGTGCACAGCCGCTGATGTGTGTGTGTCTGTGTGTGTGTGTGTGTTCGTCTGTGTCTGTGTTTGAGAGCGCAGACTGCAATGTTGACAGGCCAGCCAATTAGCTAACGAATGTGTCGCTGCCGAGACTGTACTTGCGGTGGCACCATGTTTCGAAACAACACAAACTTTGACTAACATTCAGGATATTGGCGGAGATGAAAAGAAGCTTGACAGTGCACGGATTTCAAAAGCAAATCAAAGTTGAGCGCATGTAATGACGTGCCACAGGCGCAGGGTGCAGCTCGGCCGGATAGATTCTAGCATAAATCTGGGTTTCTGGAATATTAAAGATGTGTTTTGCCTAAATACAATAAAGAGTGTTAGTGGTATTAAAATGTGTGAAAACTACTGTATGTCGGGGGGGCTGGCAAAGTGGATGCAGTTAATCTGAACTGACTTGATGGCAATCCAGGCAAGACTAACAAGCCTCACTGATTGAAATAGTGTTCCAGCAATTAAGTCATTTATCTCCATAAGCTGGTGGACTGACAAAGAACCAATTAAAAATGTAAGCTTTACCTCAAAATCATATTTCCACGTTAAAGCATGATTTCATGTAATATAGTGAATCCACTGCTTCACAATGTATTATTGTATTCAAGGACATTTTAGTCGAAAGGGATCGACACAGTTTTCCTCCATATAGAAGCTTGGCTGTGTTTTCTAATTTTACCAAAACTCAAAAACTTACTTTTCCATCTTGTTGGTAAGTGACATGTCTGTCGCAAGATTTCTTCACTGGCAAGTAAATGATCATCTTTTATCTGTCGACATCTAACTAAGGGCAAACATTTAGATGAGACAAAAAGCTTTATATCGTGTGTGGTGTTGTGATTTTCTTTTAAAACCATTTGGCTTGAAAAAGAACGGAACAGTTTGCTATCATTCTTCAATTAGTATTTAAATAACGTTAATTCATCATTTGAATTGAGGACACACACACATAATAACCTTCAATGTGATGATTCGTGTGTAGAATATAACCACAGGTTGCATGAACTGAACAAAAAGTGATAACACAATATTTGACGACTTTCCTGACATTATGTTTCATGGCTGGTAATAATGTGAAAATTACATTCCTCCTCGTTGAAAGGCTGATATTCTAATGGAATGAATTGGACAAGCCATTTTCATCCCTTGTGTGATGTGTAAAGGTGAGCTAACGCTTTAATTACAGTCCTCACGGTCACAGTGCATTGTGGGAAATCGGTCTCACCGATCACACGGAGGAGGAAGGAAAAAATTCAAGTGGAAAAGTTGATTAGAAAACAGAGTCACGGTCAGTTAATGAAAGGATTCAATAGAGAATGAGAAAGTACGATTTCCCCTTTCTGGAAATTAAATGGCTCCCTCATGGCTGCACGGGCCGGAGGAAACTGAGCTCTACTTTCTTTGAATATTAAAAATGTTCATATTCACCTGAAGTGTGTCGATGATCTATTCCCACGTGGGACTGTATATATCATTGAAGGTGTGAGAGGCTGAGCCCGAGGCTTCCCTGCGAAAAGCTGAGGAAAGTTCGCTGCTTTTTTAGCGAAGGTGGGAAAAACTAACCAGATTGTCCTCGAAGCCTTTTCCTTTTGTAAAACTGAAATAAATCTTATTATCTAATGCATAAATCTCACCTCTGTGGGATGGGTTGTGTTTTCACCTGTCTGTCTGTTTGTTTGTGAGTAAAATAACTTAACGTATTTCCATAAACTTGGAATAATACGATATTGGACGGGGAAGAGATTTAAACTTTTGTGAGTATTTTGGATTTTTTCCCTACATTTTTCCACATTTATTATTATTAGTAGTAGTTTCAGAATTTCCTTTGTTTAGGTTGCACGATGCTGCTAGATTGCACAGTTGTGCAGGTGAGACATTGCACGTTACTGTAAACTACAGAGCGTGGTGGTGCAAATATTTCATGCATGCGACTCACTTTCAGGAAGAGGAGAATCAGCCGTGCATCAACAAACAGGGAGGCAAAAGAAAGAGGAAGAAAAAACCTATTTTCTAAGCCCTGGAATACACACAATGTGAAATCCGACCTGAATGAATAAGAAGTGGTTACAAGAAGATTCCCCAGGGAACCGGAGTTAAAACCTTGAATGTCAGTTGCAGTGTCTCTCCTCAAATCTCCCACAACTTTGCGCCATATATTGCAGTGGAGGGAGGCACAAAACCTGCTGAATTTCAGTTCTCGTTTTGGAAAAAGTGCGGGTGAGTGAGAGAGGGACGGAGGGAGGGAGGGAGGCAGGAGGGAGTAATTGAGTGAGTTGGTCTTCAGCCCACAGCGGTGTCAGGACTCGGCGTGAACCACAGCCGGCTGAGCTGAGGGGCATCCCAGGAGCTGGCCCTGGATAGAGGAGGGGAGTCGTGATATGCACACACAAATACACAGGAAGATTTATTTTGGGGCACCGCTCGCACTCACACACTCACAGACACACACACACACACACACACACACAGAAACAGGTTCCATCACGCACCTCCTCTTCATCGTACCAGCGGCCCTGTTTTGACCAGAGCTTATTTACCACAGCCCGAGGCTATCAACACTCTCCTCTCTCACTCAGACTCTCTCTGTTTACCTTTCCGCATTCGTCTTTTCACCTCTGTCTCACACTCCAACACCCCCACCCTCCCTCCCTCACTCCCTCCCTCCCTCACCCACACTTCTGTCCTTTACAAGAGAAGTCATGCCATTCTCCTCGGCAGTAATGAAATGCATTTCCCTTCCTCTAATTCAATCACAGAATGCCGTGTGCGGAGACTGTTTATGAATACATTACGTTTTTTGCCAGGACAGGATGAAAGAGGAAATAGATAGCCACGACAGCCTTCAGCTTTACACACACACACACACACACACACACACACACACACACACACACACACACACACACACACACACACACACTATATGAGCCTGCAAGGTATTTTTAAGCAGAATATTATAGAACTCAAAGAGGCTCCACAGTCGCACTATAACAAACACACCGTGAATTTAAAAATGTCTATTTGAACTTCACCTGAGTTTAAACATATTTGACAATTAGTATTCCCTAAAGAAAGTACTTTGTTCTTTGCTGTGTCCCAATTTCATATTTAATGATATGATGAATTGACTCAAATGTCCACAATAGAGGACACTCGCTCCGACACGTGCGACATTAGAGCATCACTTCAAAATAAGCTTCACTAAAGAAGATGAAATTGAAATAGTTTGTTTCTCAGGGGTGTTTTCTGGAGCTTCCTCAGCACCTCCACAATTTGTATTGCGTTGTACTTGTAGTACTATTTAGTAAAACACTCATTCTGCAGAACAATGAGACAATGGTGCAGCCTTTGTTGCTTCCACGCCGACCTTGTCTGAGGTCTTTCTACCAATTGTCTGTATTTGTAGCTGCTGCAGGGATGAAATACAATAATAATTTCGTCAACTGAACTCACAGTCTTCTTTTTGTGCACAGAAAGTGAGAGAAGCATCACATTTTTCTCGTTGTCACTTTTGAAGAGTAACACAAGTTGTCTGAAAAGTGTTGGAGGTTGTTGCCGATGCAGTTAATTCACCCAACAAGCAGTTTGAAGCATGAGCCATTTTCAGACACTATTACCGGTAATCTGGTCCAGTCTGTCTCTGCTGTTTGTGCAACACTTTTGGTTCTTTCTTGAGGGATCAGGGCCAACAACGCTGGGTCGAGAGCTCATTGCCCGTCAACAGAACAAAAGCCCTGTTTCAAATTAACCTTGAGCTTGACAATTCGACTCGTCACTCGCCAGAGGCCTGAACTCAGGGACTTTGATTGCACAATGTGTCACCTTGTTACCCCATTTCCTCTGTCCTCCATCCTACACTTCCAGGCTTTGCAGCGTAATGACTCACTTTCCCCTCTGGCGTGTCTGGCCCCTCGGGGATCAATAAAGGTAATATTATGTTGTGTTACCTTATCTCACCTTGGATCCCAGCCTCGTTCAGACACGCTGGAACTTTTTTGCCACATGTGGAGGCCAAATAAAAGTAGGCCCGCGGCCCAAAAACATGTCTGACACTTACTTCTGTTGGCAGCAGTGGCAAAAGGTTTTTAATAAATCTTGATCTCCGAGTCAAGGAGAGTGCATTTCTCATTTGTGTCCCTGACTAAAAGGAGATTTAATGTCCCTGGGATTATGGGTTTGTGTAAAACTACAAGGCTTCCTGTCCATCTGTCCGACAGACAACTGTTCAGATCACAAAACAGCTCTTTTCCCTTTAAATAGTCACAATTAGCAGTAGAACACAAGATCGATGCTACGTCTTTTGTCATTGATCCTGCCTCCAGCTCACAACCACTCTGACCGGTAGCAGCAACTTCCCATGTTTCTTTGGTCCAATAAAAAGCAGTCAGACCCCTAAAAGCACTTCTACCTCCACCATAACTTATAGTTAAAGCTTGGATAGAGGATAACTTTTAAATGGTTTGTTCTAGGCTGAGGAAAACAGCAAATGTACTTCAGTTACACATTCGTTTAGAATATATTACTCCACTAGATTTACTCGTGCATTAAAAAGAAGAGAAATGCTTTAGAGTTCATACACAGTTGTCAAAGTTTTTGTGTTTTTAAACTACTACTGCAACATTTTCATCATTTTACAGAGATCTAACACTTCGGGGTCAAGTTTCGTCTCCTAAATGTGACATGTTTAATCAAAACTAAATCAAATCTGGCTCTTCATCTCTAAATGATTTACTTTAGCTGAAGGATTTCTAACAAGAAAGAGTACAGGCTGCATGATCAACATCTTTTTGCGGTTACTGTTCCGGGGTTTGACCTTTTCTTTTGGGTGGATCCCTGCCTTCACAGTCATAAGTCAAGGAGGCTAATTAACCTCCCACATGCACACAGCCAGGTGCACGGCGACATACACACGCACGAACATGCACGCATGAGTTATCCCGTCAGCCCGATCGCCGTCTTACGGGCGCAGAAGTTAGACCGTGCTTCTCTCAGGTCAGCCAAACCTTGCCCTGCTGTCTCGAGTGCGGAGTCAAGATGGCTAATCTCCCAACTCCCGCCTTCCAACGTCAACAGTGGCTGCCTCCTTCATTTACCTTGTTAGCGAACTGACAGGGAGCTGTCTGGCCCGCAGCTTAAAGGCCTTAATGAGCAGAGGGCCTTGTTAGCGCTGTGTGGACGGCGAGAGACAAATGAGCTTGTTAAGCCGAGGCTATGCATATTCCTAATTAGCCTTTTGTAGTGTGTTTGGTAGCGCAATCATTTTCTGTGTTCAAGAAAGTGAGAGTGAGAAACGAGGGCTGTGTGTGTGTGTGTGTGTGTGTGTGTGTGTGTGTGTGTGTGTGTGTGTGTGTGTGTGTGTGTGTGTGTGTGTGTGTGTGTGTGTGTGTGTGTGTGTTCAACGTTCAAAGCATTAAAGCCTCATGAATAATGCCCCCTCCTGTCGCTGATGTGTTTGTATTTACTATCGTTAGTCCTCAGGGCAAACACTTATTACCTGTGGCTGTTTGATGTCTGCTTTTTATGTTTGTGAGATTCATACACAAGTTAACATTGTTTTTAATTTACAAAACAAGCATCACTTTTGTATCCATACTTTACTACACAATCGATGACACACAAACACACATGCAAACCTTACAGATTTGAACACCGGGTAAAGCCTTGTCAAAATATTGCCATGGTTTTTGGAACACAATGTTCCTTAAATCAGGTTTTTGATGATACTTGAACAAACTCTTGTGTACAAGCTGTCAGCTGTCGGTGTCAGTGAGTGCTCGTGAAGTGGAAAAATCTGCCTCACACTTTGAGAAAAAGCTCAGTTTGAGAAAATGGCCTTGAAAGCAACTAAATGTGCACTTTAGATGTTTTCTCCCCACTGGCCTGAAAGAAGAAGACGTTTTTGAAGCGAAATTGCCAAATATTTTAACAAAAGGACCAATGCCTGTATTGTTTCTTTAGTCTTACTGCATCTTTCAAAAGATAAGAGCGAACTTGAGTTATTAACAAGATAGAACAACTTCACAATAAATATATCAGTTAAGAAAAAGCCGTATGATAAAATTGAGTTTTAAAAAGAAATTTAGAGAACATTTATTTCCCTGCCTGAGGTCTTCTACAGCTTAAAGGCCCTAACAACAAAGACTTGTTCACCATTGGTGACTATTAGTTCCAGAGAATCAAAATTAGCAGCCCAGCCAGTGATCAGGCTCACAGGGAGTTACCAGGTAGCAGATGTTGGCAGGGGCAAGACAATTTCAGGCTTTAAAAAACGAGCAGTAAAATCAAAAAAATCCATTCTAAACGTCTGCATCTGTTGTGCCAAGCTTTGTTCGCATATGTAATTGAATGTCATCTGTGGCAGCAACAGAAAACAATGTTATAGCTTTGCAAGATTTGACCCAGGGGTAACATGTATATGGTAAATACAGGGGACCCAGAGCACACCCTTGGGGGACTCCATGAAATAGAAGCGCACACGAGGAGAAGGCATTTTCCAAGAGTTACAGATAAGGACACATAATATCAATCATAGCTTAAGGGTCTGAGTACATTTGTGATTTGCACTCATTAAGATCAAGAGGAGGCAACCGACAGAAAGCCTCGTTGAAACAATTATCCAAATAGGGAATCTTATATAACGGGACCCTTTTCTCCTGCTGGGATGGATAATAAAATGAGTCTCTTTGGATAATGAAGTCCTCGGAGTCCTCGCAGGCCTGGAAGACACATAGTTAGGAAAATAATGCATGTACATATAAAACCCAAACAGGCTTCTGTGTATGCATATCATTACCCATCACATACACACACACACGGATATTATAATTCGGTTTTGCTCGACATCCTGCACTCAGGGCTTGATCCCCCGCAAGCAACATGATCAATAAGTCAGCAGGAGTCTGTTCTCGTCTAAATTTCTTTATGAAGTTGGTAACTGGGAAACGGCTGTCTGATCTTCTGATATGGTTGGCATGCCTACTGACAAGCGGTGGTGAATCAAATCCCCAAATTTGCACATTTTGTTTTCAACCTGTTTGACTTCATTTTGTGAACCAGCTGACAGGCGGGCTGCTAAACGCACAAAACAGTCGATGCCAGGTTTTTCTACGCTTCGCAGGTCGCTGCAACTTTTCACTTTAACGGCTGCAGACAAAGTGAATTGAGTTGTTTGTGTTGATTTTCAGTAAACAAATGATGCGGGGAAGAAGAATTATCAGTCAAACAAAACACATCTTTTGACGGAACATTTCAACTGCTCACGACCTTAAAAATGGTTACTGAATAATTTATGTTTGAGCACAGTTCTGTTTTTGTTTTGACGTTAATAGAATCCACTTTCTGAAAATGTGCTGTGCCACTTATATTCATTGTTACCGTTTTCCCAAGGAGACGCAGGTATAATATTTAAATTGTAGGCCTTGAGGCAGTGTGGGGTGTCACCCTCATTGACATGTTTGACATCATATCCGGGAGATGTTGATATATCGGTGTGAACAAAGCAAGTAATGGGCTCCCTTTGGTAATCATGGAGTCAACCTTTGAAGCAAATGATGACATAAATCCCCCCCCATACTTTGGGAAAGATAATACGTGTGTAGAAAACCTCTCAAAGGTGAGCAAAATAAATAAATGTTTACTTTACTGTGCTGAACAAACACTGATCTTTCCCCCCAGCAACACAATGTCTTCTTTGAGATTCAAATCAATGTCTTCATTTGTTTTTTCGATGCTTTCAGGAGGATGAGTCTCAAATTAGTTTGTTCAGCATGAAAGCTTACAGCTTGAAAAGCTAACAACTGGGTGTTTACACTGCGGCTGCGTGTTTGGAAGCATCTGCTCTGGTAGAGTGTCCTTGAGCAAGAGTCGCCACCGGCTCCACAAGGGCCTCTATAGGTAGCGGTGGTACCTACAACCATTAGAGCAGCATTCAAAGGAACAGCAAGAGGAAACCTAATATCTTTATATATTGTATTTATTTAAAATATACAATAACACAACACAAATATACACAACTACAGTAAAGTATTTGGTTCTGCTTTTATTTGTGAAGTTTAATCGACAGTGGCATTTTAAGACACAACCTGATCTCCAATAATGAAGATATTGAAATTCCTGCTTGTAAATGGTGAAGTACATAAGTTGCAAAAGAAAAAAAACCATTATACATTGTATACACTTAGTATAGTATACACAGTATAGTAGTATCGTAGCAGTATGTTACTAGAGTTTGGAAAACGGCTCTGGCTTCATCATGTTCAGAGCTTCTCTCTCCATGGTGCTGAAAAGTTTTAATAAGGCTACTCAACTCCCATGAAGCTTTACATATATATTATTATTAGTATAAAATTCATATTTTCGCTGGAAACAATAAATTACTGTGACTTCTTGTGTTCTAATATTCACAGATTGTGTTTCTAATGTTAAATTAGTCTTTGGTCCAATTTCAATGGCTGTTTACTGATTTAATGTTCTTACGTGTATCGTAGCTCCAGAGCTTAAAGTCTTGAATGGTTCATGTTATCATTTGATTCCCTGAGAACTTTGGTGAAATATTACTCCCTTTGAGATGCTTCAACTCCCCCCTGTTGATGTAGTAGTGTCTGTCTTATACATACAACATGGTGGGATTCTAACCACCCACCCCTTGCTCTCATTGACTCCTGCTGCGCCTCCCTCTATCCTTCTCATCACGAACAAACTGTTCTGCTAACTGAACGTTAATGTTGTGAGTGGTGTTAAAAAGATTAAACAGAAAAGATATATCTATATTATTTTCTGTGTGAGTGGGTGTAATGTGCACTGTGGTCGTTACGCTCCCATCAGACGGGCTGGTTTTGTTAATGTGCCGTTAGAGGGTCTAATTTGCTGCAGTGCCACAGATTACAATAAATAATGGAACTGGAGCAAACACAACAAGATGAAGAGGTTAAAAAAAGAACACAACCGCAACTGAGCAGTGACACGAGTGCTTTAAACAATAGCAATTTGGAGCAATGTGACGGAAACAGTTTGACTTTACAATTATAGAAGATGATTATCGTCGGCAGCAATGAGATTTGTAATTTGCTGTTTAAAAAGCCGCAGCATAATGTTGATATTTAAAACAAATTTGGAAACTGAGTTGCGTGAGTTTGGACTCAAAGCTTCAAAAAAACAATGAGATCTCAATGAGAGTGAGATAATTTATCCATTGTTCTAAATGCAACTAAGGCCAAAGTTTGGTTTTAACCGAATTGCTTGAGCGTGATCTCGTTGGAATAAATTTTCATTATCAGTTAAAAGCAATTTTCACATTTTACTCTGCACTTGCCCTCATCTCAGCGGTGAAAAAAAAAAACTGTTTGATTAATATGTTATATATCAAATTAAATAATTGATAATGAGACTCCATTAACAGTTTCACGGTTAATTGACAAAGCAATTAGCCATCTGTTGATGGAGCAGATCTCTGAACACGTACGGGCCGGTCTGAGACACACACACACACACACACACACACACACACACACACACACACACACACACACACACACACACACACACACTTTAAAAAATATACCTTCTCTATGATTGCAACCATAAGTGTGTGTGTCTGTGTGTGTGTGTCTGTGTGTGTGCGACTGCCATCTGTTCTCCCCCGGTTTTAGGGCACGGTGTGTTTTAACAAACATGATCTTGAATCAACAGAGCGGCTCTCTCACCTGTGACCGAGCCATCTGACGACAGTATTTAACACCGACAACAGTAAATGTCATTGAGCCGCTCCTGCCTGCTCCGCCGTGTGTTGCTATGTTTGTTAATAGGAATTCATTAAAGATCATTACACTTTTCCTCAGTGTTTAAAGAGTCTGGTGGGGAGCGTAAGAAGCACGATAACGAGCCGCGTTAACACCGTCGACAGTAAATGTAGAAAAGCTGTTTCCCCCTTGAAAGATAATCAGGTTATTGTCCTCTAACTGATTACAAGGGTGAGTATAAGGTGCAATAAAGCTTTACGAGACAGATTTGAGTTTTTAATCTGACTTCACAACAGTACATACTTCGAGGAGCTTTTTCAAGAAGAGTGTTCATTCTCTCCCGGAGTCTCCAAACCAAAGCCTGGGAGTCGCCCATGTACAAGTATACAAAATTAAGATACAAGTGGAAATAAAATTTGATAAAATATAGTAAAAGACACTAGGAGGATCAATCCAAGTACTTTGGCCCCTGACCCCTTGTTTCTAGCGCCACCATCTGGTTGACATTTATATTTTTAGTGAAATATCTCCTCAAGTGCCTAAAGTTAATGCATATTATGATTTGGTGCTACACAAATAAAAGTGAATCTAAGAAATTGATTTGCTGACTTTTTCTCTCACAAAATCATCAGTTTTCATAATAGAGTTTACTTAATAAATCCTTTGGTTCATTAAAAACATATAAACCAATAATATATATCATATAATACGCATAATTTTACACAACAGTAATAACAAAAGTTAAAATTCAAGTGAACCCTGGAACTCCTCAATAATCTCCTTCCACTGTGTTGAGCATGCACTTCTTGTTTCCTGTGAATGAACGAGTTTCATTATTCTCTGAGTGAAACTCAACAGCACTTCAGAGCTTAGAAAAGCCTCCGATTTGTCAGACGTGCTCGACAACCCCGTCTTTATAGAAAGCTGTGATCCACAGGCCACTTTCACCAAAACTCAACCACACCTCGACATGAGAATCTAGAAATTGCTCATTATAAGTTTTCTCCTCGACACCTCCTCCTCCTCTTAAAAGGAAATTCAGGCTTTTTCTTGTGGCACGAAATATATAAAGACAAGTAGGTGCAATCAATACGAGAACTTCAACCTCTATTTCTTGTTGGATCTATTTTTTAAAGTCTTGTCTGACAGGACGTGTCTCTGGGGCAAACTTTTGAATTACTTGCTCCCTAATGACTTTTTATTTAGGCGCTGCTGGTTTTAGCGTGCTGATGAATGGCCGGCACCCGGACATAAAGATGTTCTAATCCATCTTTAATGATAATTTGGACATTTTGTTATTAATTTTCCATCAGGTTTCCTTGGAGTGACCTTGAATCTAAAGTCTTACAACGTTTATCTGCTCTTTGTCGACACTTTCTGCTCCTCCTCCTCCTCCTCCTCTTCTTCTGCTGCAACTCCCACCTTCCTCTGCTTGCTCCTTTCTCCTGCTCTTATCAACTCATTTTTTAAACCTGTCTTGAGGTTGATGTTTTTTATTTTAATTCCTCTTCCCTCACTTTCTCTTTCCTTTCCTGTGCACCTTCAATTTCCTTTTTTCACCTTCTCTTCCTCATTCCTCCCCAGGTCCTGCCCTCATCCTTTCCTCCCATGTTTCCTCTCCCTCTCCTCTTCCTCCCCTTCCTCTGCACCTTCAATTTCCTTTTTCCTCTCCTTTCCTCTCCTCTTCCTCTCCTTCTTCTTCGTCCTCTCCTTTTTCCCTCCCTCTCCTCTCCTGGTCCTCATCTCTCCCCTCCTCTCCTCTTTTCTCCTCCTGGTCCTCATCTGTCCTCTCCTCTTCCACTTCCTTTCCCTCTTCCTCATCTTTTCTTATGGTCTTCCACTCTGGTCCTCTCCTCTCCTCTCCTTTTTCTCTCTATCTCCTCTCCTTGTCCTCTTCTCTTCTCTCCTTTTTCTCTACATCTCCTCCTCTCCTCTCCTCTCCTCTCCTCTCCTCTCCTCTCCTCCTGGTCCTCATCTCTCCTCTCCTCTCCTCCCCTGACAGCCAATTAATCTTCCCTAGTGCTAATTCCTCATGAGTGCCATTTAGTGGCAGCTCAGCAGGAGGATCCATAAGGATTTAATGTGTTTATTAAAAGTTTGACTGCTGGTCGATGGAGACTTCTCTTCTCCCAGCGGCCCACTCTCCGTCTCTGCCAGCAGGACAATGAGGTGTGTGTGTGTGTGTGTGTGTGTGTGTGTGTGTGTGTGTGTGTGTGTGTGTGTGTGTGTGTGTGTGTGTGTGTGTGTGTGTGTGTGTGTGTGTGTGTGTGTGTGTGTGTGTGCTTACATTCCTCTTGGCTGCTCCTTACTAAATGATTTTCAATATCTGTGACACATCAGGTGGTTGAAATGAAGCACGCGACGTTGGCGTGTTTCAGTCGCTGCCGGACAGAATTGTTTTTCTCTTCTTTTCTTTATTATCGGCTTGTCACTGAAAGTCGCTTCAGTGACCAGGAAATTAACTCGTGTATCGCTGTTTGGAAACATTTACAATATGAGCAGTGGAAACTGGCTGATGTGATTTGAACACGTTGTTTCACTCGGATGAAGGAATCGGTCACAGGGGAGCATTTTACCAGCAGAGCCATTGCATCAGTTTATTTCTGCCGTCACTTCACATTTGTTTGGGTGTTTTATTTGTTGTTTTCAGAGTTGAACAACAAACCTGCTCATAGAAATATCTTGAATTAGAGCTGCGTTTGGATTAAACTAGAATTGATCAGGGCTTCTATCCAGTTTATACATTTATACTTGTATTTAGCTGCTTTTAAGAAAGCTTATACAGTTTGTGAATGTGGGTATGCTCCAGTAAACTGAGCCTAATATTTGAGTAGCTCATTTTAGTGTGGATTTTCTTTTATTATACATTTTGGTGAAGTAAATTATATCGATCCATGCGATCTACCGCAGCGTTTTTGATTTTCTTAAAAGTGTTTATCTGAAAATGTTTTAATATACATATTAAATCTCCTCTTAATGAATTAGCACTTCCTCTTCCTCTTGATACATCATCTTAAATCATTTGCTTTATGACTGTTTAACAAAACAGTTTCTATGTTTACGGAAAACAGAAACAACTTCCCCGCTGACCGATGGCGTCCTTTGGTCCCGAGCTATTAATCCCCTCCTGTGCTTTGGAGGTCACGGCCTCATATCTCTCCTCACTTCATTTCTCTGCTGAACCGGAGCCAGAGCAGAAGCTGGCAGACGTGAGGAATAAGAGGAGGGATTAAGAAGAAAAACAACAACACAAACATTTGAGTGTTGGTATTTCTTCACCCAGAGTTGATGTACGTCACCTTATGATGTTCATTAGGGGAAAGGCAGCGAGGTGAGCGAAGTAAATCCTCTCTGCGGAAACAAAATGAAATGAATGATGCGGCTATTCCTGGGCTGGATGAGCATTTACATTTACATTTGCCGTCCATGTAAGATTTATGGGCACTTATTGAAAATGTGGCAGAGTTATGACTCGGAGAAGGACTAAGATTTCTTCAAAGTCACCTCAGGCAGGATCTTTACTTCACATCTCTGCCTCCACTTCCCTGCACCTCTAAAAAAAACTGCACAGCTATAGGACGCCATGGACTGTAGATGATGTCAGATCCCCAAAAGGAGAGCCAAATCATCTTGATTGCCCCCTGGTGGCTGGCTGCTGTATAGGTCATAAACCACTTTAATAGTCATTTGATGCTATAAAAAAGTGTATAGCATCATGATTGACAGGTGAGACAGACTTACTATTGCTAATGATGCCAAAGTCGTTGCCCTGAAAATCCATCTTCTCTGGCTTTTAAAACAAGTTGAGACTTTTATTTATGATTTATTCATTTATTTCATTTTTTTAGTTTTTAATTCCTTAATTCAATGTTTACTGTCTTCTTGGCTTTTTGCTTTATCTTTTATGCGTCGTCCCTATTTTAGCTGAACAGCACTTTGGTCCAACTTGTTTTGCTGCCCTCGTACAGCACTTTGTAACTTAGATTTTAAAAAGTTATTGTTGTGCTGTGGTTTAATTTCTGCACAGCGGGAGGACGTGGAGATGTATTCGCTGTCTTCATAAACAGTCTATGGTCGGGACAAAGCCTTTAAAAAGCCCCTGTGGAGGATCCCTCTTCCTGAGTAGTTTGCAGTTCAGAATGATGGAGAGCTTCTGCACGAAAGCACGAGCCATCAGTCAGAGAGATGTGCAACTCGAATGTCTCTGAGATACATGTTCATCCTGTGACTGCAGGAAAGTCCTCCTGACTCTCTCACACAATACTTCACTCACAAAGGAAAAAACTTGCTTCTCTGCGACTGCCTTCCCCTCTTTAAAAACAGAAATTTTGTAATCCCTTAGTGACAGGGTCTAGTTGAGCGATATCATCTGCCAGGGGACAATCTGTCAAAGTCAGGACAGAGAGTTGGCAGAGGAGAACCGCAGAACAATCCCAGATAGAGAGGCATGCTGCCAAGATGCAGAGAGGGAGGGGTGGATGGATGGAGGCAGACGAGTAAAACCAGAGAGGAGGCAGCAGTGGAGGTTTGTAGGTCGGGGGGGGTGTAAGGGACGGTGATGGGAGGGCAATGAAGTGAGAGGACGTATGAAGAAAAACTGGAACAACAGGATCTCCAGCTTTGTTCTCTTTAATAGTGAGTGTCAGGTTGAAGACAGATACAAATCACTGCAGTAGGAAAACACAATTTAAGTGTTGTGCATTTTGTAAATCAAAAATCCAAGAACTAACTTTGTTTGTTGAAGTGGATTCCCTGTCATATTCTGTTGAAACGCCTGAATACTGCTACTAGATGATATACAGCATATACTTTTGAACAGGATGGCACAAATTGAAGAACAGTATAATGATCTTATAATATTTTATTAATAATAATGATCTGAGCTTTGAAACAGAACCTCAGGTGATTTGGGATAAAAATTTCCGTCTTGCATCATTTCTTGCGGCAGAAACATGACTCAGTATATTTCCTTTTTTTTTTGGGTGAACACTAATTTTATTCACTTTGCATCTCGAGAAGTGAATAAAAGATCTGAAACATCGATTCCAGACTTTCCGAGGTCCCAGTATTGAAAATTTTTCAGCTGAGTCATTTTTCTTGTCTCTGGAAAGTTTAACCTTGATTTGTCTTCGAACAGCCTGCAGTTAAATGTCTGCTTTAGAGTGAGGGAAATGCACATGACAAGCCAAAACACACACACACACACACACACACACACACACACACACACACGGAAATACTACAGAGACAGTTGGAAAGTCATCGAATTCTGAAAGACTATTTCATAATATGGTTTATTCAAACATGTAAATTACTCCTCGCTCATCATTTATATTTTTTATTCAAAACTTCAAAATGTAGGTTCTTTGAAATGACAAGCTTTGATATACATGCAAAAACACACACACACACACACACGTTTTCAACCTGTGTAGATCAGTTAGCATAAAACGACAATGGAAAGAAGCCTGAAACTGACTGCAGTACAAGCCACTAGAGGTAATTTCTGAATGCACCTGACATACTGAGTGTTAATAGTGAGTGTGTGTGTGTGTGTCTGTGTGTTTATATATGTTGTGTGTGTGTAGAGTGAACGGCCGCGGAGCCGCACTCCATTATCCCCAGTCAGCCTCTAACAAGCTTGGAGACCCTGCACAGCCCAGTAGCTGCCATTTACTGTCATCTCAGCACTCACACACACAAAGTACTGTACACACAAAGCACACACCCACACGCTGTCACTGCAAACACACACATAATGTTGCGACACACACCCATACATCTTGTTAGGAGCACACACACCGTTTCTGCTGACACTCTGCATACACAGCCCGGCCCACACACACACACACACACACAGACACACACACACACACACACACTTTTCTGCAGTCATCTAAGTTGACAGCCTCATCAGTTTTTTAATCTGCTTTGTTCTTAGGACAGCAATTACTGTCCTTCCCTCTTGTCACATTGGCCAATAAAAATTGGTCACGCAGGGTGAATAGCTTGTTATTGCGGTGATTATGTGCAGCCGTTATAATTCTCTGCTCGCCGCTCGTCTGCGCTCCCCGGCCAATGTTTTTTTCTTCTTCTGTCTCCTCACGCCGCCTCACTCTCTTATTACCTCCACCGAGGAGGTCGTATATTCGCCCCCTGTCCGTTTGTTTGTGCTCGTCAGCAGGATGAGGCGGCGGATTCCCACAGCACTCGGTGGAAGGACGGGACAAGAGAGAACACATTCGTTATTTTCTTTTGTTTTGTTTTTCAGTTTATTTATTCTGTTGTCATGGAGGCTTGGTGATATATGTTGGGACCCCCTTCGAAAACAAGACGGCAGCCTGCATCTCAAGGGGTTTATCCAAATCGATAAAACTGTTTCCCGGGAAATATTTGATGGATCTTGAGGAGAAAGATCAGTCGTATTTAGTGGAATGTCTTTATCTATGATTTTAAATGAGTGTATCTATGAGTTTGTGTGATTTTAGTGGTGCTTGATTGAGCTTGAGGGGACTGTTGGGCCTCGGATGAAGTCGGATGTGTTTCCTTTGTTTTTCTGCCGTCCTCAGTTTTCCCACGTCTGCCCATTACAAGCAACTCTGGGTTTGTTTTCCAGGAACAATGGCTGAGAAGTATCGTGCGAACAGAAGCTGATGGGATATAAAGTTAAAGTCTGTGTGTCTGAGGGACTGTGCATTTACAACACAGTGCGTCAACACTGCAGGTGTACTGGCTGGTAAATGTTTTGTTGGTGAATATATTTCTCTTGTGTTTTTCTTGTTGTAGTTGCACTGGAAAGGTTAAAAGAAAAAGTATTATCTAATTAAATCCCTTCTATCCAATCCATTTTCTGTACTGCTTATTCTCTGAGGGTCACAAAGAGGCTGGAGCCAAACCCAGCTGACATGTATCCCAGAAATACAATCCACAGAGCAGGCATACCTACATACATCTGTCCCCATATGAAACCACATTTAAATTCTCCAGATCCACTCGCATTAATATCAGTCCCTTAAACACTTTTTTCATTCAGATCCATGAATTATTATCTGAGGAATCAAGAAAATGCTTTACATGTTTTAAAAACTGGCAAACAAATCCAAAAACGTAACCTCCTTCGCCGATATAACAACCGTTCCTGCTCAGAATCGAACTATTGAACCAGTTAAGCGTCTCCAATGAACCTGCCTGTGTTTGGACTGTGACAGGAAGCTGAAGTACACAGACACGTGGAGAACATGCAAACTCGTCACAGAAAGGTCATGAACCCAGACCCTCTGTGCTGCGAGGCCACTAAGCACCGTTACACCGCGCCGCCCTCGCTCAGCTCAGGTTTAAAGTGGAAAGCACGTCTGCTCAAATCACTTACAGTTACGGCTCTGTGTAACCAGAGGAGACGTTTTAACACGAGCTTTGACTTTGAGAAGCAGGAACTGAATCCAGCTGCTTCTTAAATACATCACAACTCAATTACCTCTCGTTAAACTCATCTGTCTTCTTGACTTTAACCAGGCAAACAACTTAACCTCTCCTGTTATTAGTGCTCAGACGTTCAGACTAACTGCGGAGGTGAAATGAAATCCAAAACTCTTAAGTGCCCACTTTATCAGAGATGTCACAGACACTCTGGTCTGCGATTGAATTTTATTGTCAAAAAGAAAAATCTGACGAAGGGAGATTTACAGAGCGGCAGTATATCTGTGCTGTGGAGGGGCAGCGGCTGTGTGTCATGTATCAGGGTTACGCTGCGAGGAAGAATCACCGGCGAGATTGGAAAGTGCGTCTCCGATCTGTGGACGTCTTCCACTGCGGAGCCGTCTTGTTATTGTAGGAGCTCGATGACAAACCAGCACTTGGGAACTGAGGGTTAGAGTCTCACCGCGATGGGGACAGAAAGAAATCCAGCTGTCCAAAATATCCAGAGAACATAATTCTGTGTTTTACAAAGTATTAGTATCTGTAATTCTTAATTTTGCAAAGTGAGAAGATTAGTTTAAAAAAAGTTTAGTTGTAGATTTACGGGCAAATAGATGAATGTATCCATTCATCAAACTTTAGTTGTATAACACCTTTCATACAGGTTAGTGCTCGATGATTGACTGATGAGCCAAGAAAAAGACAAACAAATAAAAATGCTAGCAATGAAATACCAGAAATTTAATTTTAAAAGCCCAAATAACAATAAAACATGTATTTTTTAAAAGTACAATAAAAAGAATGTTTATTATTATATATATATTATTACATAGTGCAACAAAACACATAGGTGCAACAAAACAAAACAAAATCTAAATATTCTTGAACGACAAAGTACTGGATGAAGATGATGAAGATCCATTCCCTCCTCTTCCTCCTGGACAGACACACCATAACTCAGAGCACCTGACCGCTGCAGTGTGCATCACCTCACACTCAGTCAGGTCGTCCTTGTGAACCGTGGCCCGGCCGGTTCCCTGTTGGGCGGACAGATTGGTAGCGACCCGATAGCGTCTGGCCGGCCGCGCAGGAGGCTGCTGCTAACTGGCTGCTGCTAACTGGCTGCTGGCGGACTGTGTGGCCGGTGACCTACAGCTGTCAGGCGGTGGGACGTAGACTGGCTGCAGGCACAATGATTGGCCGGTTCTAACCTTGAGGGATTCAAAATGGAATCACAGCTTTTGACCCTGAAAAACTTTGCCAGGGACGTCGTTTCGCCAGAGACCTCGAATAAACACACAATAATATGATGCAATTCTTTGTGTTTTTTCAACCTGGACCTTCTCGTTCTCATGTGACAGGCCAACTTTGAACTGGTGAGACAACCCACCGGGACAAAGAGCACAAGCGTCCCACAGCTTTGCAAAGTGAACCTCGGCTCCACGCGAGGTATTTCTTTCATTTGCTGCTGTAGCTCGCTGCATAGGGACGTTGTTCTGGGGCAAACATGCTGTCGAACCTTTATCTATCTACAGAATGGTGCAGGTTTACTGCTGTGAGTTTCCTTTGTGTATTTTGTGAAACCGTTGCCCCATATTTTCCTCTCCCAGATAATGACCCAGACAAACAGAACTCCGGTGTTGGAGCTGGGCTGCTGCCATTGTTGTGCAACTAAATTAACGACACAAAAAAACACCTCAGGAGAAATACATGAAATTATTCTATTGCAACAATATCAACCGTGTGTGTCCTCCGAACTGTGTTTGAAGAGAAGATCGACAACGTTGCTCCATTTTCATTGTTTTCAGACGCTGTTTTTGAATTATCGTCAGCAATTTTTCACCAAAATCCATCGAATTTACTGGATTCGTTTTTATTTCTGCTGCTAGAAACCGCCAAGGGATGAATAGGATGCACTTACATGGCATCACTGTGAATTATTCATGGTTAGAGATGAAACCAGTGACCAGAATCTGATATTATCCCAGTATTAAGTGAAAATGTGCTGAAACTGTTCAAAAAGCACTGACGCAAGAATATTATCAATAAAAATAAGAATATTCAGCATTAACATTGAAGAAGGAAATGCTTTCAATCCAAATCAAACCAAATCACCACAGTGGTTGAAGACTGAAATGATGCAACTCACCAGAGTCTTTACCAGTAGAACATCAACTCAAACAGAACGATTGTTAATGTTCGTAGAAACACTTGTGACTGTTGTATAAAGACATGTCAGCGTCTGCTTTTGATTTAAAAACCTTCCACAGTAATTATTCCTGTGTTGCTTGTGTGTTGAACATCACTCGGAGCAGAAGCGTGCTTTTTAAAAAAACACTCACTGTTTGAACCACGTGAATCTGAATCCAAGAGGACGTCTCGTCTCTCTGCTGCCCCTGCGTGGATCTGTCCTCCAACTGGCTCATCATTGATTCAGTATTGACTCGATGGCCGTCTCTTGTCAACACGCTCGACGAGCACTAACTGACATGTGCCTTTGTGTGTGTAAACCACTGTTATTGGACTTAAGGGAATACAAATAGATTTGTCATGTGCAAGCAACTGCTGCAGAACCAGCTGTTAATCCAGCGGTTTGGGAAATGTGTGATCGGTATAATACAGCTCAGTGCCACGGGGGACACTTCTGATTGGTTTGAAAAACAATAAATATAAATAAATAAACCAATTTTTGGTTCACTCTACACTGTGGTACAGGAGGCACCTTGACGTTAAAGCTAGTTTGACTTGAGAGCTGGATGGAGGAAGGCAGATCGGGATCAATGTGACCGAATGAGTAACTGATTAAAGTTGGAGCAGCAGTTTGAGCTGAACATGATTAATACAACTGTTGTGCTCATGAGAGCCAACTGGACTGTGTGGGAATTAACTTAACCAGCACAAAACCACTAATGTCCAGTCACCGTCTTTGTTGCTGCTGTTTCCTTTTCTCTCCCTCCTGGTTTTTTTTATCCTTCTATATTTTGTGTTTTTTCATCCGTGTGTTGCTCTGCCTGTTTTCCTCCACACTCTCTGAAGCATATAACATAAATAAAGCTTAAGCCTGTGTGTCTTTGTCTCTTTGCTTTTGTTCTGGCGTTGCTTCCCTGTCTGTGAGTCTCTCTAACGTTTAGAGATGAACGTGTGGAGTTTAGAAGATGACATCACAAACGACATTCACGTGGCCTTCAGGGCACATTTCATATTTTGTATGATTTAAATGAGTTTTAGAGTCCAACAGATATGTTTTTTTTAGGGACCGATGCCAATACCAGTATTGCGGACTCCTTAAATGTTGTTATCAAATCCTTGTGTCAAAGACATTTCACGCTTGATATTTTACAGATTACTGATAAACATAAGTACATAAAAATGTACCTATCTCACACAAATCTTCACAAAGAAAATTGGGCAAAGTAGAAGCTTTCATTGTGGATTTCAGCAAACATAAATGCTGATACTGATATTTCTGTATTTCTAATATTATCATGTACTTGCAAAGCCATCCATCCACTTTCTGTACTGCTTATCCTTTGTGGTGGGGGGGTGAGTTTGTTCCATTGACTATTTATGGCCCAGTTGTCGGCAGATTTGCATCTTCACCATGTGGTATATAGAGAGAGAGAGCAGATAACACTGTCAGGTCTTTATATAACTGTTTGTTTACACAACACCAGGGTTTGACCTTTATCTCGGATCATCCCTCTGCTGTATCTTCATATTTCTCTTCGCTCTCTCCACTGTCACCTGTGTAGAAGTACAAAGAGAATGAAATAACTGTTGAGATAACGACGTCTGATCTACGATGAATTCCTCTCGTGCATTACCGGTGAATATCGGTGCAGAATTGTCAGCTCGCACAGAAGCTGCTCTTATTTGATTATAAGGGACTGACACTGAAACCTGACATTTACAGCTGCTGCTGCTGGAGGAGGCAGAAAAATGTCCTGCTGCCGAAATCAATCGCGGCTAACTGGAGACATAATGTCACACAGTGTGCTCACTTGTTTTCCACGGGGAGACGAAAATATCACCGATAAACAACAGCGTAAAATCTTTAAGGTGAATCTCCCTCCCCCGTCGACCCCTCGGCTCCCCCGGCCCTGCAGAGGGTGGAGCTCTGAATCTTTTACATAATTCACGAGGAAATGAAGAATAATACCGAGCAAAGCGGAGACGGCGGCTGGCTGAAGGTCACCTGATGGTGTGTTTGTCACCACAGAGGAGTGTGTGTGTGTGTGTGTGTGTGTGTGTGTGTGTGTGTGTGTGTGTGTGTGTGTGTGTGTGTGTGTGTGTGTGTGTGTGTGTGTAACATCTCCTCACAGCAGCAGAGTTTTAAAAGAGACTTCCTGGCAGAGGATGGTTTGTTTCTGAAGTCTGGCTTCTTCTTCTTCTTCTTCTTCTCAGCTGCTGCATTAAGATCAATAAACAGTTTTACATCCTCCTCTTCCTCTGCACATTCCTCACTTGGTTAATCACAGCTGAAACACAACGGGCCATTTGCATTCATTTGAGGTTTAAAAGGATTTTGGCATGTTTGGGTAAAACAACTTTTCAGCTTCAGCGAGAGGGAACTTTGCTGCGTGTTTGGTTGCATCGAGTGAACATTTGCATGATTTTCTCACTGAGAATTTGTCGAGATTTCAAATTAACATACTGAGTTAACTGAGGAAAAAACCCACCTTCTTCCCTTTAGTTTAATACGCTGTAAAAATGCCAATGTAAATTCTTTGGCACGGATAACTATTGCAAGTTTAAAGCCTGATATTAACCTAAAGTGTGAGCTTCAAACAAGCGCTGGCCACAAATCATTTAGTATCTTAATTCACCCAAAGTGAGAAGAGCTTTGATGAGTTAGAATCTTAATCTCAAGACACTTTGGCAGATATTCAACAGTTTGCAAACACTTTTTCCTCGCCCGGCTAAGAGTCTTTTTGTTCTTGGTTTGGAAAATTTCAAACTCGCAGCATGTTTCATATCTCTGCCCACAGATTTGAGGTGATTTTCTAGTCGAGGGACTTTGATGGTGTTCCAGTGCTGGGAGTTCCAAGCCGTCCCACGTGCGATAATCATATTTTTTTTAAAGTTCAAAGTGAAAGAGAAGTAGCTGGGCCTGAATAAAGTGGAGGAGTTGTTGCTGATGTAAACGCATCTGTGCAGAAAAAGCTCTCGCCGTGTTGTGCATGTGTGAAAGGCAAAGTGCAGGTAAAGTCCAAACCCGTAGGTCATGTCTGAAAACGGCTTCAGTAACCAGCTTTTTTCATTTTGCTTGAACTGGAGGATGAAGTGAAGAGTTCAAAGGTCAAAGGTCAAAGGTCAAAATCAGTATGACCTCACAAACCCTGTCATTGGTCACACTAATGTCTAATTGAAGAAATGAAGTAATGAAAAAACACTTTTCTGCACAATTCTTATTCCAATAACTCAGAAACAGAACAAACTTCAGATTGTGATCTTGATTCCTGCAACTTGACTGGTTTCACAAATCCTAGTTTCCTGAAGCTCAGACACCTGGAGGCTGATTCCAGACGTCCCATCACTCAGTCTGTCCCATCTGGATGGAACCAGAGCTGCAGGTTATCACTCGCAGCCTCTCTGTGTTTGTGTGTGTGTGTGTTTTATTATCTGGCGGTGCAGCATTAGTGTCGGAGTTTTGAAAATATCTGATGGTGGAGGAAGACGTATCCGCCTCCTCTCCAGATCTGAGCGTTTCTCTCCCTCTTCGACGATCACAGAGGGAGAGATATTGTGATGTAGCTGCGTGTTTATCATCTCGCAGACACTAATAAATATTATAATCCAACAGCCCTTTCTGCAATTTTATGAAGACGAGTTAAGGGAGTCTGGGTCCGCGCTGAGCTACGGCAGCTAATATCAAGTTTCTGAAATCCATCTGCTTGCGAATTCTCGTGGTAGCTGTGAAACTCCTCCGTGGCCCAGTGGGGCTATCGATTATATCTGTTTCTCTTGTCACTGTTTAAAAAAAAAAAAGAAACACGATAACACCAACAGCTGCTTAGTCAGCTCTTTTACAGATAAATTATCTCGGAGGTGGTGGGGGAGGAGCAGCAGAGGAGGAAGAGGGGAATGAGAAAGAAGATGAAGGAGGGAGAGGGAATATGGGGGAATGTAGAATTGAGATAAGGAGTGTCGATAGGAGAAAAGAGAAGGGGGGGGACAGAAGGGAAAATGAAGATGGAGGAGAAACAGAAGAAAAAGTCCGGAAGAGGAGGTGGAAAGCTTGTGTTTGATTTTTGCACCAACAAACATTATTGTAGGAAACATATAAAACTGAATATTTTGTGCATATAATAGAAAATACTACATTTCCTGGTTTTATAAAACTTGGTTGGGCCCAAACTGCAAATGTTATCACAGATAAAAAAAGATATTATTTTTTTTACAAGTCCAGTGTCCGTTCTAAACCTGCCTGTTTGGAATCGGCTGTTTTCTTGGCCTGTGGTGATGCTGGTCGCCGTTTTCTTTCTGAAACTGTAAAAGTGACCTGCGCCGTAACTGAGCCGCAGCGAGTGAAGACCGGCTGCAGGACTCGAACCTGAAGCTGCACCACAAAGAGCTGCTCGCCTGTTTAATAAGCTCTGGAGAAACTGCAGAATCAGTTGTGAGCGTGCTGATGAGTCCCAGTTTATCGATATTGAACAAATCACGTGTCCGAACCTCGTTAAATTCGATGCTGCTCTTCCTCGGGCCCTTAACAACACACGTTCCAAGTGTGAGGACGATAAAACGAATGATTCTTGAGAAATATGAGCCTCACACAGATAAATAATAATGAAAAATGCTTCAAGTCAAATATGAACGATTTCACCAACACCAACTATATTTATACACCGAAGCAGATATTTCTACCACTTACATATTCAGAGGTTTATTCGGTACCTCCTGCTTCCACGTGAATAAAGCAGCATCCATTCATGCTTTATTCACTTGTCAGCATTTCAGCTGCAGAAGCCCGATAGCTAACGGAGGAATCCATTTCAGACGAGCATCAGATTCCTCGTTCTCGACGCCACCTGTAACACGTCTTTACTGTTGTGATTTAAAGGTCTTTCACTGCCCCTGTTGTTCATCGACCTATCGCTGCGTCGTGAGTAAAGTAGGCCCACGCCATGTTGCTCTTTGATTCCACGGTTTCTGAACAGTTTAAGTGACAACACTGCCTCTGGGGTTGTGTCTTGTTTCTTAAAGTGCATCTCTTTGTTTGGTCACTGGAGAGTCGGCCCGTGCCACGGACACCATCGTTCTTTGTTCGTTCTCATTACACAGAACCCTGCCAGACTCCGGGACCCCACTGTGAGAGTTTTCAGCCTCGTTTGAAGTCTGCTGCTCTTCTGGGTTTTATTTTTTTTTAAAGAAGGAGCTCCGAGGCAGAGGGAAGTTGACAGAACAGAGTGAGTGATGCATGAGAGAAAGTTTGATTTCTACAAAGTTAATTTAGATATAGATAGATAGCAGTATACACACTCAGGGTTCTTGCTGAGTTATTGAAAGTTTATGTGATAACATAAAGTGCTGTGGTGGTGTTTTGGTTGCATTTGAAATCCACAGAACAGCCCTCAGTGTGGTTACTGGGGCCAACGGAAAGTTTTCAGCCTTTTTTTGGTCTGGGAATTTATAAAAAGGATGCTCAAGGAAAGGTTCAATTTCAAGTTTTCTGAATGTTAAATCTTCTTTTCAGTCCGTCAGACGAATCCCTTGGACGTTCTCATTTAAATAAAAAACTACTAATCCAATAGTTCTTCTCAGAAGCGCAGTAAAAGCGATCTGCCACATTGTTCTCAAAGACGTTCACTCTGCGGAACCCGAGGTCGCAGACTGGATAAAGAAAAAAACACAAACAGAAGGAAAGAGAATAGTCGAGCTTTAGAAAACGTGACACCAAACGAATGCTAATAGGACTCCGGGTTCAGTAGATGCAACGAAACACGAAAAGCCGTAGCAACTTCACAGGGCGCTCACACGTCGGAGCCGTGGGGAGCTACACGCCGAGGGAGCGTGGTGCATCTCGTCAGCGTGCACAGATGGAGTGGGAGAGCCTCATAAAAGAGCCACTCGGGCAGTAAACTGGAGCAAACTGCAGGAACTACAACATAATGCAGCCCTGAGACAAACAACCTTATATAACATTAACGTTATTGTTGAGTTTGAGCCAGGAAGGCCGTGATCCAACTATGGTAATTTCTGAGGCTGGGGCTTGTGCAGGGATGGATGTTTTAAATAATTTTCTTTCAAATTCAAATCCAGTCACTCCGTGGCGTCCTCACACTCCGCCACCGCACTCTCTCAACGCCATCTTCTGTTTCCTCCCCGCGTCTCTCTTTCACTTTCCTCCCTCTTCTCATTTTAGTATCTCCAGCGCCCAGTGAGGCAGATTAGCGGGAGATGGGCTCGCTCACGCCTTCCTCTAATTGGCGTCTACTGAGCTGTTAGCCCGGCCTGCATTTATCCCACTGGTCAGTGGGAAGAGAAGAAAGGGAGGAGAAGAAATAGAGATTATTATTTTTAAACTCATGTCATTGAACAGATGTTGCTGATGTCGTTGATGTGCACGTACAGTTATAAAGGTTCTTTGAGGGCATGAACTGTGTGTGTGTGTGTGTGTGTGTGTGTGTGTGTGTGTGTGTGTGTGTGTGTGTGTGTGTGTGTGTGTGTGTGTGTGTGTGTGTGTGTGTGTGTGTGTGTGTGTGTGTGTGAGAGAGAGAGAGAGAGAGAGAGAGTGTGAGCGTGTGTGTGTGGGGCCCTTTTATGTACTGTGACAGACCTCATGTATCCAGGTCAATATTTATCCAGTCCACCAGACTCACCATGGATCCTCTTCTCATCTATTCCAGCACTCCTTTGAGACTGTGTGTGTGTGGGTGTGTGTGTGCTTGTGTGCTTGTGTGCATGTGTGTGGTTTCCTCTCCACACAGGCAGAAGCATTGGTATGTGTGTGTGTGTTTGTATGCAAACCCCTGTTTACTCCTTTGGCAAATTCTTGTTGTCGGTCTTTTCCAGGAGCGAAAACTGTTCTGCCAACGCAAATGTTGACGCCAAATTAGTTTTATGAAATATCTCATTAGGAAAACTTGCAATGCTCACATTATAATATATTGTGCAGAATAAAGAAGTTACAGATAATATTGCTTGCAGGGGGGGTGCTGTCCACCATCCATCTCTTTTATCTGCATGGTGGAAATTCAGCCCCCCGTACAATAAAAGTTTCTGTGCTTGCCTGTGGTGGTGGTGGTGGAGGTGGAGGTGGTGGAGGGATCTATAGCCGCTGCCACCATATCAATAAAAAAATAAAACAAAAGGCTGATAGCAACGAATTTTTCTCTCAGAAGAAATGAAACTGCTGGATCTGCCTCCGCTTCTCTCCCCTCTGTAAATACAGCAGTGATGAATGGCTGCCAAAACCTACAGTCTGTTCTCCAGCAGGACGCCGGGAAGCTGATGGATTAAAAAATAACAGCCACAGCTCAGAACTGCTGCACAGCGTGCGTGAAACGGGAGGTAATTAATTAGAAATAATGATTGTGAGAATTATAAAACAGAATAAGGGCTATATTTGGGGGTGGATATTTAGTTCTACAGAGGTAGTGCAGTTTTATTTATAAACAGGAGTAATACAAAGACATGAAGAGAGTAAAACTTTATAAATAAAAGTACAACTATGATGCCGTCAGGGAAGGCTGAATGAAGCCGAGGGAGATGGATCATGAAGTCCACTGAGATGTGTGCGGCACAATGAGATGGATGGAAAAGGCGGAGGACTGTGAATGATAGTAAAATTAAATATATGAATGTTGCAGAAATATGAATGAGAGCAGAAATTCTTGAAATATACTCAAGGATGCAAATCACTTGTGAAATCTTAGACTAATAGTTTCTTACTCTCACATTAACACAGAATACAAAGCGCTGTGTGTTTTTGTGAGAGGTGTCTTTTGACCTTGAAGGGAAAAGAAGAAGAAGGTGAGATCAGTTCTGATTATATTTGTGATAGAAGTGGAAGGTGGAGGCAGGATCGAGTAAAAGGTTCCTCTCCATCAGAGTTTACCCTCGGGGGGGGGGTGATAAAAAAGTTAATGGTCAGATGAAATGATGCACACGAAGCCACAATCACTTTAGTTTCATATTCATCTGCCGAGATGTGGTCAACAAAACCCAGTATTTCTAGAAAAATGGGAACAGCGCACAATGTGCAGCCTCATGAACTGACGTGAAGATGATGATCGTCATGAGTTCACATGTCGTCTGAGCTGAGTTAGACACATTGACAATGGATTAAAAGAAGAGGGATATTCCATTAGAAGGTTTTAATGTAGATTGAAGTTTGGTCAGATTCTAAATCCAGGTCATCTTCCTCACTTTATTAAGCAACACCGCCATCTGCTGTCGGCGTAGTGAGAGCACACCTCATTAAACATGTTTTCATTTGCATGCCACAACCTGATTAACACAATTTTTTAGCAATTCACTTGCAGATAAAGTAAAATCATGTTTTCTCTGAAGTTTCACTCTTTTTGGTGCAGAACTCCCTTTTTGTGTTTCTGTCAATCACTGTCTGCTGCACTGACAGAATGAAACAGCTGATGCTTCGCTTTATCTTCAGCTGGTTTTCATAAAGACATGGAAAGCACCTGTAAAAAGTACTTGGTTTTAAAAACTGAACCCATCCTTTTACATTTTACAAGTTCTGAAGTGTTCATCTCTACCCTCCTTCATTCTGTCATTATTATCCACCTCTATCCAACTGGCAGAACATGATTCATCATCATTTGCGTAACTATTAACAGGTGCAGTGTACGAGAACTTTCCTTTTGTTAACATTTTGGGGATGAGTTGTGTAAGTTGCAATTTAAAAAGCAATAATACAACCACAAAATTCTCAAACATGATAGAAATTTATTATAAATATGTTTTAAGCATTTCAAACCTCGTCAATGGCTTCTTTCCATGTTCAGAAAACCTGCGAGTGCATGAAATAAAACGTTCATTCAGGAAAACGCTCCATCCAACGTGTGTTTATTCATGTGGATTCTCAACAAAACTAAGAATCACAAAGCTGACACAGTTAACTCAATTCAAGAATTGTCCTCCATGTGAAAACCATGTGCAGGAAACAGAGACACTCATTTGAATCACAGATTGCTTTGTTTAAAATCAACAGATGGGACGGTACAGAAAGAGAAAAAAGAAAAACTCATTATCATCCCAAAACATGGAGGAAGGAATTTGAAATGTGCATAGAGTGAGACAACTTTCCCATTAATCAGAATGGGAAAGTTGTATGTGTGATTATGTTTAAGGCACTTTCAAATATCTCTGTTTACAGTTCTTCTAAAACAAAAACAATACACGAACAACAAGTTTCCCTTCGACTTCTATTTCCCTCCGTCTTTATCTTTTCCTCCTCCTTGTCCCTGGTTCTCTCTGGTTTTATAGTGCTCCTCTGGCAGGTTCCTCAGCTTCTCAGCAGCCTTGAAACACAAGAAAACATGGAAACATTTGAGTTTTTAAACAGTTTTAAAGACAAATGCTGTGGACAAAAGGAGGATTTTCTGCAATCCTGGATTTGCATTATAATTTACGTGCTGGAAAGTCAACTTTTTGGGGCCTTTAATGGGCGTCTTATCCCAGACAGTCGGCCTCTCACCGTGTTTTATGTCTGTTTCACCTGTTTGTCTGTTTATGTCAGTCATGTCTGTGTCAGTGAGCCTAACATCAAATTCTGTTAATTCGCTTTTTGATCATTTTAACTCTGACTCTGAAAGTTAATGGCGCCGTTGAACGTGTACAACTAACAACCATCTGTGGCGAGAAGCGTGTCTCTCAACGCGTAACGAGCTTCTTGTGGTCGTTGCATCAATCTTTAGTGAGACCGTTGTTTATTTGTATTTTACTCTAATTTTATTTTATCCATCAGTGTCTTAAAAGTCTTTTATAGGCTGTTTTTTATTGCTCTTTGTTAAATGTCGTACACACACATTACTCACCTGTTCAGGGGTGAGGTCTCTCTGCTCCTGGGCGAGCATCTCATACCCGACCATGAACTTCTTCACGGAGGCTGAGCGCAGCAGGGGGGGGTAGTAGTGAGCGTGCAGCTGCCAGTGGGAGTTATCTTCCTTTAAGTGGGGGCCAGTCGGGGCTCCTGGATAAAGAGGGGGGGGAGACATTAGAGAGGAGCCACGGGACTGGTTTAACTCTCAGTTCAATCTAACTGTTAATGTGTGTGATACCCTGCCCTTCCCTAATCAGACAGTTTGAGGATATTTAAAAGAGTAAAAGTTTAAAATCCTTAAAATCTGTTTTGGTTTAATATCTTGCTCAAGGACACCGGGATTGTGTCAAGGAACCGATCTGAGGACGACAAATCTCAGCTCATCCGCCATCATCTGACTATGAATTAGCCTCCGGGGGGGGGGGCAACAGCCAGAATTCTGGAGCTTCTGGTGTAGACAGCCGACATCAGAGACTCCCTCTTCAATTTGCCGTGCAAAGTTTACAGTCCGACTAGTGTCTTTCATCACTCGAGTTACGTTTCTCCACACAAAACACAAACAGAGATACTTCTTGTCTGTGTTTTTGGCCCAGACGACACTTTCAAAAACTCTATTATCTCTTTCTCCGGGCAACCAACGACAGCTCAAACGTGATTGGGCAAACTAGAACCCAAAACCATGAGTGTACAACTGGTTTGAGATCTGGTGACTGGCCTCAGTATCCATCCAGAAACTCCTTGTCCCCTCATGGAAGCATCTGCTGTCATCAGCTTTTCCTTCTGCCACTATCTGCACGTGTAGCTTCACATAACACTGCATGAAAAATTGCATTATTACACAAGTTCCTAAATGGTCTCAAGAGGGTCATTAACTGAAGATCCCTCTTGTGACTGGTAACTATATTTATCATTTAAATCTCCTCTTTAATGCCTGTTTTGCTTCCTGGTCTCCGTGGGAGGTAACGAGGCAATGAGGTGACCAGGGAACCACAAACACATTCTCAAAAGATAAATAAATAAATACATTAAAAAAATAGATTCCTGGAGAAACTACATTCACCATTTCTCTTAGAGCTGGTTTCCAAACAATGAGGTCTGATCAGGCACAGACAGAGACGACAGGAGGGCGACACAACGGAAGAGAAACAGCAAAGTAAAGACCAATGAGATAAGGACCGAACAGAGATGGATGCTCCTATTACGAGACAATTATGTCTTTTTAAAACGTCACGGTGAGTTTGTTCTGCAAGTGTGTGGCCTCCTGAGCGTGTGAATAATTTACCATTTCGCATGAAAGTTACAGATTTGTTCGTAGATAGGAGTCGACCTCTCGTAACAGTTGCTGGTTCCAGGAGACAAATCGTAATAAGTATTAAGCAGGTAGCTTTATCTAATCCATGATTTCCCCGGCGACTCGGACGCCATCCAACCACTTCTCCCTCTCCGCTCCGCCGCTAATAAGCCTGGCGCTAAAAAAAAAAAGAGTCTAGCTGCATCTAAATGAGCCAAAATAAAGCAGAACCACAGATGGGAGAAGATAAAGCAACTCATTATGCCAGCCAGGTCTGCCTGTGTGTGTGGATGGGAATGCATGTTCCAAATTAGGTGGTCAGCTTGTGCAGTTTGCCTGTGTGTGTGTGTGTGTGTGTGTGTGTGTGTGTGTGTGTGTGTGTGTGTGTGTGTGTGTGTGTGTGTGTGTGTGTGTGTGTGTGTGTGTGTGTGTGTGTGTGTGTGTGTGTGTGTGTGTGTGTGTGTGTGTCGGTGCTCAGCGGCACAGTTCCTTTTCCCTTAATCTCCACTGATAAGGTTCAAATAACACCATTATTTTGGGAGTTGAAAGTTCTCCTAGCAAGTGGGAAAACACTGAGAAAATAATCCATCGTCAGATGTAACAAGAGAAAGGGATTTTTTTTATTTTATTCCACGTTGCCAGAGGATCATGAAACAGCTTTAGGTAGTAAATATTTGGGCTATTTGTTGCCATAGTGGGACGTAATTTCATTTTAATGAGAATTTCTAACTCTTATTAACACTGCAGATGGCATATTACAGTAATTGATCCATCGGAGCTGTAGTGGTGCAGTTTATTCCGAAAAATCACTTTCCTCCTCTCATGGCTGACAGACTCATCACAGCGTAGCATCGTGTCACCAACACATTGGATGCACTCGGACGGATGGATGGTTAGTTGGTTAACTAAGGTTCTTATGTTTTGATGATCATTTTTAGTCCTAACGATAATCAATGCCATTCAATTATTCAGTCCTGAAATGGCACCAAATATTTGATACCAAATATCAACTCTGCTGCTATGTGTGTTAACTACAATGCTCCACTACTACTAATCCAAAAGCTCTATGAAAAGAATGAGGGGAATCCGCTGAATACCGACATATAACCTTCATAACATTGCTGAACATGACCTACGAGTTCAATGTCTTAGAAATAAAAACGCACAAGAAGATTAAAGCAGAAAATTTAGCAGGAGATCTGCACGAGACTTCACTAGAGGCAACTTCACACTGAGATTTGAGTTCAAAGATTTGATATGTGAGAAAATAAAAGTGTATCCTCTGGTGCCCTCTGTTCTTTTCTCCACACGACGGTTTGGGAGGGAATGTATCATCTCTCCTTTTATAAACTGTTCTTCATGCTGCAAGGCTCTGAGCTTGAAGAAGGAAGCAGCAGACTGACAGCAGCAGGTCAGTGACCCACGCTAAAAAAAAAAACTAAAAAGATTTTGATTCTCAGAATAGATGAGGGGAGAAAATCATGGCTTGAAAACTGTCTCTTCAACATCTTAAATTTCAACGAGTAACTTCCTGATTGTGGAGCTGTGGACAAAATTAATTCAGTTTCAAACTCATGGTTAGTTCCAATTGGTCAGAGTGTGTGTGTGCAAGTCACCGGCCTGAGTAAACCTATAAAAAGTTAAACGGATCAGAAAAAGCCAATAGTTTGTATTAATTTGAAGAAGGAGAAAACATGTTAATGACGAAGGATTACCAAAGTGATCAATGTGTGGTGGAAAATGCTTATTTTACTACAAAAGAGTAAAGAACAAAAAGTAAACAAACATTCATAGTTATTTACACGTCAATGGCCAGAAGTTCAATGTGGCATCTTAGCATCACGCTGGAAAAGCTGCAGCGTTTAATCTGCCAAATTAAGAAAGAAGAGTAGGACATTTGTGCAAAGCCGATGAGAACCAGTGTCTTCTACAGGATCGTTTGACTCGGTAGTTATGCCAATTGTCTCCATTACCATTGCAGACAAAAAAACGATGTTAGCAGGTGTTAGTGGAAAACAGGCCAAAGAGGTGAGGCATCCCTGTTTCTGTATCATGTATTCAAGGTTATCTTGAATGTGCATTTACTTCCACTCTCTAGTGTTTATATTTCCAGAGTTGACTCTGAGCATTTACCTGTCAGTCTTATTATGAGCAGCGAAGTTTCCTCTTTCTGAAACAGCTCAGCAGGATGCTGCAGTACGTCTCCCATCACCCGTCTCCCCAGCACTGTCAGGGATTGAACTCGCAAATGTACAGCTTCTACACGAGGATCACTCCGGCCACTCAGCCATGATGACGCCGCTCTCTGTCACATATCGGATCACAGCTCTCTGCTCACCTCTATAACGCTGTAAGAGTGTTTCTCTGACATCGCCTCACTGTCTCAGCGCCGGTTAAAACTCACAGAGTACCAGTGCTGCACTTCAGATGAACGAGAGGAACAGACGGCTGGATGGCAAACTCCTTCCTGAACGAAGCTTGGCCAATTAAAAATGTATTCGTGCATCACTGAAAGAAAATTCACACACTTTGACTGTCGTGTTATTAAGCTATTTCAAGGGAAATGTGTTTATCACTCTGCTGAAAAGGTGTTTCAGCTCTTATTGTAAAGGTTACTGGCACCCAACACTCCCCAGCATTTCTTTAATAATTGCTTGCTCCTCCTCTGACCTCTGGTGTTTAGCTGCGATGGGAGCGACAGGAAACCGAGCGCAGGATCACGATACGTGACGCTAAATTGGAAATGAGATCAAATTGAAAATGTTCAGGATGAGAAACTGAAGTTTAACTACTTAATAGTATGAAATTCATGTTTCTACATAACAAAAACTGCCCGTTTGTAAAAGCGTCTCCCCTGACACTGAATCTGCAGTAAATCTCTGTATACCATCTTTTTTTTCATGCCCTTTAAGATCATAATTCCTCTGCAAAATGCTGCGGCTTCAAAAGAAAAATGCTGACAAAGGAAATACTCGCACAAATCCCCATGATATGTGGATCTCATTCCAACCACCATATAACGTTTCTATCTCTCGCTCTTGTGTCTTTGAAGCACTAAGATCCAGGGTATCTGTGATTTCTTGTTCTATTGACAGATGAAAGCTGATTGTTCACTCGATACAGGAATGTTAACATCCCAGAGACACACACATGAGCTGGAACGACTGATTTGGAAGCAAAGATGTGTGTGTGAAAGAAAAGATAAGCTTGAAAATGTTTTATTATTAAGATTATATTGTAAAATGTAAGATTCTGCCCACAAGTGGCCAAAAACACAAAACAACACGTGACCACTTTCTGCGACAGAGTATTAAGGCCACTTAAGTTTCGATATTAATCTTCTCAATTACGACTTTACTTTCATAATATCACGATTTGATTCTTGTAATATTACGACATTATTCTCAAAATCTCAATATCTTTTTTTTTTTTGCTTCAATGTGATATATTTCTTCAAACCCTTTGTAAGTTTCTCATCTGAAACACGAGTATTGTGCAGTTTGTTCTGTCTCCTCATGCTACTTTAAAAAGCCTGGAATTACACAACGCCCGCTCTTTACCTGTGAAACCTTTACGTGAGAGACAAGACGTAGAGTATCGGGATGTGTCCCCGTGTGAGCTGGAGCGAGTGGGAGGCATCAAAGCCGAGCGTCTCTCGTTTGTCAGTTTATTGCAGCAGAGGTGACGCAAATGGAGCAAAAAAGTGATCTAACCTGTAGACTACAGAGATTCCAGCCCCCTTTTAACCTACATGCATCTTTCCTGTGTCATAAGATGGTCAATATTCACATGTAATATTAATGCCATGTTGCTGCATGATGGGAGCTCATGTAAAATTGCATCAAAAAGAAAAGAGCACACTGACGGATGAGAGAAGAAGTGGGTGGGAGATGTGAGGAGAGCCCCTCTGCATGTAGAATGATATTGATCACACGCTGGCAGCAGTGAAAATTGACTTTGAGAAGAAAGGGGACAGAAGAATAGCAATGAAGTGAAAGAGGAGGATAAAGGAAAGGAGGTGTATGAAGAGAGGGAGCAAAAGAAACAGGGAATGGAAAGAGAGGAGAGGGAGAAGTGAGAGGTGGCGTCTTTTCTGTTGCTCGGAGACGTGTGGATAAGTAGAGGCTGAAGGTATTTAGTGTATTCAAATCCTGAGTGTGAAAAGACTCAATGTCGCCTATTTCAACACTGACTCTCGCAGATTAGTAACATGCACTCACCTCAGACTTCTGTCAGAGGAGCTCATTGAATTGACTGTGTGCATTAGGTTGGAGCCGGCCTGATGCGTTCGCAGCTTCGGCTCCAATCCACATCTTGACTTTTTACCTTTTCGTTAATCTGCTCCTCGCCCCTGTCCGTCACTCGACAGGACTTTAAACCTGTCACCACATTTGAAGCAAAACTTCCTGACTCGTTCACTGACCCCTACTCACTGTGTAGGGGTGTAGAGGTTTGTCTGGTGAGTTCATCTGAAGAAGAACAGCTTTCGGACGCCACCCGGTACAAAATCTCTGCACCAGTCATTACGTAACTGTCGCAGGATGATGACGTACGACAACAACAACCTCAACTGGTTGAAAAATCGCATATTACATTTAAAATATTTATACTTAGGTAAAAAGCCTGTTGAATGACTTGAATGTGTAAATGTAGAAAAAAACTTGTTCCTGCCTTCTCTCCTCTCCACTATATTTCTTCCTCAATGCCGCAAGCACAATGCATGATGGTATATGTATGGCTCGGTCAGTGAAAATTGGTTGTACTTGTCACTATGCATTGTGGGAAACAATGAGTCTACGATATAGGGTATAATAAAATCACAAAATATTCAGACAGAACAAAATGGAAAACTCACTATATAGTGGAATATAGAGATTGGTGAGTGATTTTGGACACAGCCTTTCTTTCTTAACCCTCTTTTGTGTTTGTCTTACCGTGCCAGCCCATGGAGTAAGGGAAGGAGATTTCAAACAGGTTGTCGTATTTGGTCAGCAGACGCTTCATGATGTCAGCTAGACCTGACGAAAGCAGAGAGACAGTCAGAGATAAAGTGGGAAAAAAAATAGAGACCGATAGCAGGTTGTGTTATTGAATATTGTTGATAATGAACGACATGAGGAAGAGGAGCTGGAGAAAGGCGTGCAAGAGTGAAAAGTGAAAAATGAGAAACGACTACATGGCAAAAAAAGAAGAAGCTGTGAATAGAAAAAGAACATGAAACTTGTATTCATCGGCGGGGTGGATGAAATATAAAAGAAACACCTGAATACATGATGAAGAAGTCAGAAGTAAAAAAATAAAGTGCACACTGCAGTTACGTTAAGTTTGAAGCATCAATCATCCTCCACAAAGAATAATCGATTAAGTATTAAAGTATTACAAATTATGAAAAGTAAATTTTCTTGCAAAAACAACTGTGTATTATAAATTAGGGTAATACTGTATATTGGGTATTTGAATAATGAATTGAATACACAGTGAGGCATTGTGCGATATTGTGTAATAAATTGTATAAGATCTTTCGTTTCATATTTTCATCGATCATTTATTTCCTTGTGCCACACATCAGGTGACCTAAAACATAACGAAATAACAACTAGTACCTGAAAAAGGGACAGATTCCATCTCATGGATGTAGTTCAGGGATGAAGTCTGATTGTAAATGATGCTGCAGACTGCTCCTCTTAATGATAATTAACTAACCAGAGCATCAAACTGTTGTTTAAGTGGCTGCAGGCAAACCACAGGTATAAAATATGAATTAACAGCTTGATTTGACTTCAGGCATTGAATCATAAATTGGTTCCGACTTGCATCCTCCTCCCTTGAATCTGCTGAGTGCAGGAGCTGATGTTGGTTTGTTGTTCAGTGTCGATGCCTCTCTCGTGTTCATTAAGACAAAGTGGTGGCACACTGACATATATCTTATTTATCCCGGGCGATCCCGAACCTATACGAGAACGACAGAATCTGCGAGAGGGATTTAAAAATCCATAACGTTATGAAGGGAGGGAACTGAGTTACGATTTCACCGTTTTCATCCAAATTGGCAGAATGTTTGCAGTGGGGACGGACTGGTCCCTGAACATCATCCATTCACAATGTGGCCTACGTCTATTTATTTAAACTTTGATGAATCTTTTAAGAAGGTGATGGTGGATTAGAGGAGCAAACCTCGGAGATATTTTAGGTGATATTATCCATTTTAAATCAGCAGCTCACGGATGTTCTGAAAGAAAATGTTTCCTAAGGTGGGAAGCTTGAACATGCTGTGAAAGAACACACACACACACACACACACACACACACACACACACACACACACACACACACACACACACACACACACACACACACACACACACACACACACACACACACACACACACACACACACACACACACTGCAGGCTCCCCGCTGAGATGCGTCTAGACCACTCCAAATTGTCTCATTGTTCTCTCAGTCACCGACACACTCGCTCACTCACCCTCCCTCTCGGATGTTGTCAGGTCGCCGATTCGGAGGATGTGTCGTCGTGGTAACAGCAGTGTCTGGTAGGGCCACGTTGCCCAATATGGGACCACGGCCAGCCAATCGGAACTCTCCACCACCACACGCTCCTTAGGAGGAGACACACATTTAAAATGTCTTTGAATGTCAGGTGATCAAATACTTTTACTATTAACTGATTTAAATTAGTTTTAAACGTCAAGCCGAAGTGAAACCAGAACTTAAGAGCTGTTTTGTACAGATATATCAATCAAACTGCAGAAATCAAACCTTTTAACTGTTTCAATTTATTCACCTTAAATGTACAAGGACTTCTATGTTTTGAATTGATCGCATGATACTGAATTATCTGGTGTAAGACCACAGACGTTACAGGTTAAACATCAGCATGTTAGCAATATTACTGCCACTTAGAGCAACACAAGAGGTTGCTGGTTCCAGTGGCGTCTACCAGAACTCAGTTAATCCAGTTATTTGATCACAGCTCAACCTGCAGAGGCGTCGTCGCTGACAACAACTGGAACCACCTGTGCAGCTGTGCATGGCCAGATGTTTTCAGACTGAAGACGCTGTCATCTCTAGTTAATCCCTGGGATCACGTGTCCACCTTATGTCAACGCTTTATTTGTGGATTCTGACATTCCACTGCTACATAAACAGAAGTATATGAACTGGGGATTTATCTGCTGTCACTCTTCACCTGGTTTTATGGCCTCAGAACTGGAATCGTTCCAAAAATCCATTTGCACTTGTTTCCATGTGTTTTTTTGACAGATGTTGTTTCATTATCAGATGTCACACACTGTGTCAACCAGGCTCTGTGCCGCTGAATGATGATCTGAGAGATTCTCAGTCTTTGTTTCTCAGATAACTCTGCATGCTTGTGATTCATTATCTAGACTGTGGCCGCCCGCTTCATTCTCATTTCTCCTGCTACTGTTTCATAATGAACCCAAAAAATGTAAACGACTCATAATAACATTAGAGATCTCCAAGTGAGTGTTTTGCTCAGTTGCTGTCTGCTGCTGCTATTTGCCTCATGCTTGCTTGGTCGCTCACTCTCTGATCTCTGCACCTATCACTGGGAATCTGTCGCACATGAGAGCGAACTGCGTGCATGCGGAACTGCATTCACGCTACATATTTACGCAATCGTCTAATTTTAGAAGTCTCTCTTGGGTCTAAATCTGTGTGGGTGGATGAATATTCCTTTCAGTGGGTTTTCTTTCATTTATACAGTGAGTCAGACAATTATATCCAATATCAGCCTGTGCTGTTCTGTGAGAATGGCATGCTCACCCGTTTTAAAAATGTTATTATCAGTTATCAGACAAAGCAGAGACCGCTGGAGGGCTGTAAATCTCCCAGAGGTTTGAACAAACGTGTCCAGCCAGGCATTAGTGCATCATTAGGGACCTATGGGGAATACTGTGGTGTTTAATGAGTGTGGATGAAAACACAGAGCCGTAGTAACAGATTCCCAAAGTTTTCATTCTGTTAATGAACTGTACTTGCCGTACAGGATTCTAATTAGTGCCCATAGTGCAATAACAAATATTTTGAGGAAGAAAATGGAGCCGGGGATAAAAAGGAGGGAACTGTGTGAATATTATGTGTAACTGCAAAGTATGTAGAGGCACAATTATGAATAAGATTATCCATTATTGATTGAATCCATTACATCAACTTGACGTATTGTACTTCCTATGTCTAACTTCTACGTCTATTTTCTTCTGGTGAAGATTTCATCTTTGTCCCCCACAGGCTTTAACAGGATTATAAAGGAGGAGAGAGAAGATGAATAAGAGATAACCGGGATGGAGAGGAAACATTGAGGAGGAGGAGAGGAAGTCCATAAAACATACAGCTCACATACGGACAATCCTATCCAATTTTATTCAATTAGCTCGGAAAATTTTTGTTTCAAAGTCAAGTGCGTCACCTGGGAGCCGAGCCCCGATTCCGACTCCTCCAGACGCCGCAGTGTGCCAATTTACAGTCCTGACCTCAGGTCAGACTGACAGAGGCAAAGAGAGCTACACACAAACACACACACACACACACATACCAGTGGACAAGAAGAAGAGCTCTAAGTCATTCTTGCAAACACACACGTCTGCTTCCACTTTGATTTTATAAAATCCCCATGAGCAGCTGCCGAGGAGAAGTTTCTACTCTGCTCCTCTGAAAACTTGAATGCCAATCTTTCTCTCTCACACGCACGCACGCACGCACACACACACACACACACACACACACACAAAGCTCATCCCCTGAATGAATCAGTGGCTGTCTGTCTGACTTCTTTTTTGCCTTTTCCCTGACTTTGTGTCTTTACTTTACTCTTCTGCTCCTTCTCTTGTTTTTTATCCTCTTCGTCTAACTTCGCACTTAAAACTCTTTATTTCATTTGGTACTTGCTCATCAAGCCAACTCTCGCTGTCTAAGTACTCTTGAAGAGGACTGACATACTTTCTTCTCCAGTTCATCAAAAATAATCAGATTCAATTCAAAAGAGAAAAAGTACAATAACCCTCCTCATGAGATCCTGCCCGGAGCTTCGCTTGTGAAGAGTCTAATCAACACAAATAATGGCTGTAATTTGTATTTTAAAAAGATGTTCTTTTCTTTGTCCAGACGTTTGAGATGTGATTTTGTTTCGTATTAAGACAATCATAAAAAAACCTTAAATTGTTATGATGTAATTCTGCATATCAAATTCAAAATGACATTCAAGATGAATCTTTAGGCACTAGGGCAGAGAAAAAGGTCTTTGAGTTCTGGCGTGGATTTGGACAAAGGGGCAGATCCACGTCCCGCTGATGGGCCTTGATGGAGGTATGTACTCTATAGGAGCCATTCTAGTTGTAGGTCGACTTTATTACCTTATTAGGACAAAGGCACACTTGTCAGTTCCCCTGTTTCCAGTCTTTATATTAAATTAATGAGAGCGTCTCATCTAAGAAAAAACAATTACGGCTCTGTCAAGTTCAATTCTCCTGCAGAAAGTTGGTTCACAGTTTCTAATAAACTGTGTCTGCTTACTAATAAGACATTTGCCCGCACGCTGACTGTGCTCAGAGCCGCTCTGCTTTACACACGACTGTTTCCTTCACACAGGTTGGAGATGTTCGCGGCAGCATTATGCTAATGAGCGTCCCTGCTGTCCAATCACACGATTCGCTGAGTGAACGAGGATGCTGATGGGGAAGAAAGAGAGAGAGAGAGAGAGAGAGAGAGAGACAGAGAGAAACATGGCCGGAAAGCGTGGAGATGGATGGATGATTGGAGAGAGGTGATGAGAAATTATGTATTTACAGACATTTTTATTTGATATCAGTCCTCCAATCTAAAAACCAATAAAATATAATTGTTAAAAATGGCTTGTGCTCCCTTTTACAGGGAACGCTTTTACTCGTGTTCATTAATACCAAATTTCAAAAAGGTAATTCAAACCAAGTACTTTATTATGCCCACCTTTATGGCATATTTAAATATTTACTACTCTGTATTTATCGTATTACCGCTAGACACAGAATGTATTACAGCATTACTTAAATTCCCTGACATCAATAATAAGCTGCTCACCTCACCTTGTCTGGGCGGTTGTAAGTTTTTCTGGGAAATGTAGAACTTGATACAACTTTCTCATGGTAAAATTAACTTTAAATTATATAAATGATCATCTGCCTTTTTGTTTTATACGTGTATTTGCTGCACCTTCTTCTCAGCCTCTCGTCTGGCGTAATGCAGCAGCAGCGGCTCTCCGTGTTTCTGGTAGTACGCTCTCTGACAGCGGTCCGCCAGCTCCGGCTCATTGGGCAGGAAGTTGCTGGCCCACACCTGTAAATCAGACAGGAAACAGGAAGGAGGAGGAGGAGGAAGATGATGATGAGACAAAAACATTTAAAAAATCAATGTGTGATAGCAGGACACTCTATTTAGAAAATTAAAAACACTCTGATTCCAAACGAGCACAATCTATCTTTGATTTGATGTGGTAATCAACACCTCTCAGTGAATAAATGTCCCACTTATGCTAGGTTTGAAATCTCACTTTCATCATTTCTTGCTTCCAGGCTTTTTGAATTGATGAATCAGTTTTTTTCCACCACAGCCAACACTTTCATTTATTTCAGTACAGTGTGAAAATCAACTTGCAGACACGATAATGTGACAGAGGAAGATAATTCATCCCAGTGAACGACACGAACCGAGTCTCTGTGGTTCTCAATCAGTTCCATGTGAGTCAGGGTGCTACAGTATATGAACACAAAATGATCCGTCACAGGTGGAACTTACTTCACATGAGACTGTTTCTGTATTTTGTGTTTTGCCTGTGTTCAGGTCACTGGTCTGAATCAGGAGAGTCATGTCATTCACCTCAGTGCATCCATCACATTGGAATGAAAGTTAGTTTGCGGGCTGTTTGCTTATGTCGCCAGGTCTCTGTCAATCTGACTGCATCTCGAGCAGCTTCAGAGTAAAGACGTAAGGCTGCAAAATCATAATAATATATATATATAATGTTTGGGAATGTGCTTCTACAGTATTTCAGAAAGCTTTTTACGGCTCGTGAACATCTCGACAGGCATTCAAATAATTTATGTTTGCACTTTATGATGTTTTAATGGATGTAAAATCGGGCGGCGGCTGCCAAATGACTCCGACATTCAAGACTCAGCGCTGCATGATAAATCAGTGTTTAAGATAACAGTTACTCAGGGTCTGAATTGTGGGTATTTACTCGACTAAATTAGCTTCCCTGGGGTAAAACCATGCAATGTATATATATCCATGCTCTTATTTCTTTTCATTATTTGTGCATGTTGTCCAGGCTATAGAACTACGAGTAAACTGATACAGTATGTTTGAATTTCCAGATACATTTTCTGCCTTTCACACTATAGTTTTACTGACAGTGAATTATTTATGCCATCGTGAGTCACTTTCTTCCAATTATATTCCGCCCCATCACGAACAGAGTAATAATCAGAGGCACTCGCTGCCGCTTTTAGCAGCACCGCTTCAGGCTGCATGCTAAATTGTTTTCTGATTAAACACCCAGAATTCAGTGCAGGAATCACACTGTCATCGACTCCCATAATAACAAGTGGGAGGAAAAAAATAAGCTGCATTGACTTCATTGAGAAATGCAACGAGATTCCACCTAATGATCAGCAGTTTGATCATTTTCTTATATTTTCCCGCAGTTGACGAGTGTCCTGCATGGCCTCGCCTCGAGGGCACATGTCACGGAGTTGTATCATCCCAGGTTTAGACTCATTAATAATATTCAGTACGTAATAAAGCTAATTTAATAGAGTGGGAATTGTTGCCCTGAGCCATGGTTAGATTATGTACACGAATACAGCGATGACAGTAGAAACCAGATTAGTGTAATGGTAAAAAATTTACATTGTAGGGTTTAGTGACGTGGAGCGATGAGGATGCACATATAGATATAGACGACTCATTCTAAGGTGGTGAAAACACAGTCATTTATACATTCATGTGATTATACCCCAGTGAAAACATAATTATAAATATTATATTCCATTTCTGCCAATAGATCCCTCTGAGTCCCAAACACTGGACCTTTAATATTAATGGATAATTGGCTAAAGGCCGTACCATGGTTAAGATCATGATCCTGGAGGTACAGATTGTGTTAATGTGTATATTTATTCTACATCTGCATCCTTCCAGCCATGTATAAAAGTGTATGGGTATTTCTGCATGCCAGCCAAACTCTGTGGCCATGAGTCTATTTGTAAACTGTTATTTCTTGTGAAATCTATCTTCTTTTCCAGCAGCGGATTCTCAGAGAAAAGTAGAAGAAAGTAAAGATAATCCACTCGAGAGGAAAAATGTATACACACTGAATTCCTACTAGACCGAAGTCCTGACAGCTCTTACTCTGAACAGCTATTGTGACAACGTCCCTCCTCTTAAATTCAGCTGCCAGTGTTGCTCTTAAACGGCAAAAAGACTTACTTGGGGATGTAAGAGTGAACTCAATAACCATCCACTCCTGAGAGGTGGCGAGTGTGCCTTTCAAAAGCACTCTGAACACTTTTCAAAACTGTATAGACTTTGGGCTACTTACATTAAAAAGGATGGTGCTATTCCAGAGGCGTCAGTATTGCACAAAAAATACGTACACAGCTCCGATCCTATGAGACCGAATAAGAAGCAACACTGCCTCCAGACCAAACATTTTCTGTTCGTTATTCTTCAAAGTTTTAACTCTGTGCCTCTTTATTTTATTTGGCCTGAAGGGGTTGTGTTGTTGTTGTTGTACTTACAGACACGCACACATGATCCCTGACATTAACACTTTGTCGTTCGTGGACACTTTCACAAGACAGGGGGAATGTGGACTGCAGGAAACAAAACTCCTACAACTTTCATACAAGCTCCATCAAAGCCTGGAGCCAGGTTTGATTTCAAACTTTTTTCACACACATGAAAACAATATGTTTAACAGCACATTAATATACATGTAAATATTAATTATAGCCATTTTAAACCAAGCTTCTCCCGTTACAGAGGCTGTGTCTTCCTTTCTTGGTTGTAAACTCAAGAGACTAAGACACGACAGCCCTCAGGGAAACAGATGTGCCATTGAACATCTGTGACACAGTGTTAAAACCCTGTTACGCTGAGGTCATACACTGCCCTCTGCTGTTTGTATTGCAGTTTTAAAAACAACTGGAAACACAAATCCAAGAAAAAAGCCTTTAGGTGTCCGAGGAGAGTCAAGGATTTATTTTAGTCCAAATGTCTGAGGTTGTAAAGACAAAGTGTCAAACTACAGCAGTGGATAGTCAAGGAACTCTTAAATGAACAGTTCAACATTATTGGTCCTGATAGTTACATCCTCCAGGTTGGTTTCATCCATTTCTGTTTGGTTAATTTCTGCTGTTTGTAGGGAAGATTACACAAAACCTACAACTTATACAGTTGAGTTTGGTACATGGCTTCCTTCCGACTGGCTTCTACGACCAGTCTTGACTTGTCTTCCATGCTGCGCGGATAGTTCACAAATAATTTAGATATCGAAGACGATATTGCTCCTAAAAATTCAACATATGACTTTATCGCTTCCTGTCCGCTCGTGTTTTTCTGCCTCCTGATTGTGCTCTTGCTCAGCAGCTCACTGAGAGGTGACAGGCTGACAGGAACCGTCTCCGTCTCTCTGAGCTGTTAGTCCTGCTTGAATTACCTCAGTAAACAGACAAACATGATAAGACAAGAAAGCGCCCAGGCAGTACTCCAGGTGTGACTTTGTGTAAAAGAAGCAGTAAAGGAGTAAATAACAGATACACAAATAAATGTGACATATACACAGTCAAGAGTGGGTTGACAGCTTCTATGTTGAGACTTGTAAGTTCTGTTTAACATTCATCAACGTCATTGTCACAACGAATCTGAAAATCCGGCATCTCCAATGTGCAAAATGACAGTTTTTGTTGTGTATTGGTTATAGAAGCACTTATTTTGTGTTATATTGAGAGAAGGGGTTTATGTTTGTGTGTTGATGCATGTGTTGAACTTCACGTTCTCTCTTCGAGGACATTTTCTTGTGTCCATGCAGTTGAAATCCAGACATGACTGGAGTAACGTAGGAACGGAGAGGTGATGTTTGTGCGTTTTCCTACCTGACAGTGTGGATGTGGATTTGAACAACCCATCATGGCTCCTTTATTCTCAAATATCTGAAAACAGTGATGTAGGAAACATAAGTCACCAACAGGGTTTATGACCTATACTGCAGCCAGCCACCAGGGGCTGATCAAGATGTGTTGGCTTGTCGTCCATCGTCATACAATCTATGGTGTGAATACACATTACAGGCTAGCATGATTTTTTTGTTTTTCTTATCGCTAATGATATGACACTGACAATTTGACCATGTTGAAATAGGCACAATAAAATAAAATGTGGATTTTGGATCAGTTCAGCAACTAGACTGATTATGATATTTTTATATATTAATGGGATCTTAACCCGCTGAGCTGATGTAATATTCCTGCACTCAGTTGGCAGATCCTTCTACCACATACCTGCTAATACATGTCTACCAGCTTGTAACCTCAAAAACAGCCTCTCGATATCGGAAAACATTCAAATGCTGCTCGTGTAAACTTTGATTATCTCATCCATATCCTCCTCTTCTCTGCTACAGTTTGAATTTGAGAGTTGCCCAGGGGCATCATTAAAATGCCATCTAATCAGAAACAAGACACGTTAAAATGAAACATTGGAAAGAGCAGAGAACTGGATGATCGGTGACGTTCGCTCAGGAGGTGAAAAGTTGATTTTACAAGTATCCAGGCAGGGAAAGATTTTATCAATAATGTGTGAGTGTAGTTCATACCTGAACCCAAGGGTATGTGGCGCCGAGCTCTTCAACAAGCTCCGTCCACTTGTCGATCACCTTGACAACCTCTTCTTTCTTCATGAGAGGGAGGGTGATGTCAGACCAGGGATGGAAACACATGACCTTACTGTAAAACACACAAAGAAGACAAAAGAGAGGAAGAATTACAGTTGATGCCGTCTACGCACCAAATCTCCAGTAGTGCATCTGGTTGTCGTGGTGCTGAGGCATAAAAAGTAAGGAATAAAGTTAAATTACTGATTACATTTTCCCAATTTAAAAGAAAGGTCACAGGAGACATGCATGGCTGACATTAGAAACACTGGGTTTATGTGGTCAGAGCTTTAATTGTGATATTCAAGATAAAATATGAACAAAAAAATGGGTTCAGGCTGAGAATGATGTTGTAACACCTCAGTGTGTGTTTTCCTCAGCCTTACCTCCAGAACCAAAGGACACTGAGTAACATATAGATGACATTTCGAGCAGCCATCTCTTCCCTCAGGGCCTGAGCAGCTTCATGATCAATACCTGCACAAGTGTTTACGCTCGGAGCAAAACTGAAAGGTTGTATTTATGAATCGCACATGAGTATATTACTGTGTAGGCTCTGCCGGTGTGTGTGAACCAAACCTGCAACTTCCACCCTTGTGAGACCCACAACTTAGAGAGAAACAGATGAGAAAGTGATTTTTGATTTTCCAGAGAAATTTCCTTGAAAGAACTTCACAACTGGAAAAATGGACCATGTCGTCCATTCAATCCAAAGAAATGTTTTCTTGAAAGCAATATCATTTGTTGAAGTTGTAATTATGAGTAGATTCGTTCAGCTTGATAACAAAAGAGGGATTTTCTCACCTCTTCATAACCCCATCTCTCTTTTTTTGTGTCCCATGACCCAGACCCTGCAAATCCCACTCCCCCGTTCTGTTGTCCCTCTAATTGGTTCTTTGAATGTTGCTGCAGGGCAACGACCTTTGCATGGTTCACTTTCCAACTTCCTCTCTCTCTCTCTCTCTGACACGGCCTCAGTGTAACATGTCTATCAGTGCAATTTCTGTGCTTCATTACTGTCTGTGGCAAGACGTGACTAACAGGCTCTATGTAACACGTGGGATTCAAACACGCCAGGTTCAGTTTTTCGACCCACACATGCATCACAATGAGTCGATTTAATCTATTATTCAGCTGCGGGATCGTTCAGGAATGTCTTTAAAAATAAAACATCTACACTAGAGGCTGGCATTTATGTAAAAACATTTTCTCAGCTCTGCGAGGGACGTCATGATTATACACTGCTGTGCATCGTGCATGTAACAAAGCTCCAGCTCTCCTGTTTCTCCTCCAACATTAATGCAACCGTCAATACCTTTAGCTGGAGTGAAACTTTTCACACTCATGACTGAATACAATTCACCCCCAGGAATACAGGTATGTGAGATCTGGCCTGTTGGTGAAGCTTTTATTCCCTGATCACCGATACATAAATATCACTGGATTGTCATTCATGCATCGGTTCTATTAAATAAAGTGTGGAAACATCCCCATCTGCTGGTGACATATTGGAAACACACATCTTAATGTACTATGATGTGTAGTGTGTGTAACTCATGTAGTGCGTTGATTAACAAAATGAGCTTCGCCCAACAGTTGATTATGATGATGATGATGATGATGATGATCACTAATGAATGAATGTTGCCTCACTTTTCTGATTGCACTCATCAGTTCTGATTTAATTGTCACAAATTTGAATGTATCACACTTTTTCAAAAGGAGTTGATTAAGATGCATCCCTCAATCAATTATAATCTTCAAGTCACGTTTTAATTACATCTTGCGTTTGTTAAATATACAGCCCATAATAAAAACTTTATTGTTTAAGTCTAATGGTAAACGTAAGATATCAAACATGTGCACCATCGATCAAAGATTTTAGAATACCGTTTATCCAGCTGTTACTGATATTTACATTGTGTAATGTTTCTGTGTATTCTGAACTAACAAATAAATCAATTTGGTGACTTAACTAAGGCAGATATCAAAATATATAAAATATTTATACCTTAAGACCGTTTACATGAAATATCCCTGAACTGTGCAGTACGTGCCTGACTGTGACATCAAGCTTTATTCTTACCAGACACCCCTCGCAGCTTTAGACTGGAACAACGGGTCTTGACACGAACCTGCAGAACAAAATAGCAAACGTAACTTTAATGTGTCTTGAAGTTATCTCAAAATAAAATGTTTTTTGTGCCAAGATGTAAATAACTCAGGATTACATCCAAGCAGAAACAGGCTCTGCACATGTATGAAGAGGTATAACAGCTAATAACTGAAAAGTCTATCTTTGTGTATTTCACACAGCTTTATTGGTTTTTGTTTCACAGAATTATGCAACTATTCATTTATTTTCTATTACGTGAACCAATAAGTTATTGTAAAATGACACTGACCTGGATCTGGGGCATGTGGCTGCAGAGCAGGGAAATCGTTTTCAAAAGCAAAAGTGCTCTCATAGTCTGGATTTACCTGGAGAGACAGAAACAGACACGACAGATTCTAAATTGATTTTGGAATGAAATACCGTCAACAAGGCAAGATAGGTTTGTTCAGTAGCTGCAGTTCCCTGTGTGATGTAGGACTGAGTTGATTTACAGTATCTTACATCTCCATTTGCACGTGTGCTCCCAGGACACAGCGGGTTGTGGGGGTCATGTCTGGGTATGTGCTCCTCAGAGGGTTTTTCCACTTGTCCCGCCCAGGGTCTCTTCATGCGGTGGGCCGACACCAGGACCCAGTTGTCCCGCAGAGGGTTATAACGCAGGTGCTGGTGGTCTGAGGTGAAGCAGAGGAGCAATAAAGACAAGGAGATAGAATCAAACAAACATGAGGACAACTAGAGGGAATTGATGGGAAATCCTCAGCTTCAAGTTTTATTTGTTATGTGCAAGTTAACACAGGGTGAACAGTACAAAGAAAGGTGTTGGATGAGAAGAAACAGGAAGTAGGAATTATTTGATTGATTGATTGGTTAATTGATTAAAATAAGTCAATCAGATGTCAAAACTTTACGTCTAATGCACTTGTTAAACTTGAAACGCATCTATTTGGGGACTGATGAGTAAAGTGTGCGAGGATTAGATGAGATCTCTGTTTGCTGTTCCATCATTAACAGGAACTCAGGTCACAAGACTTCACCGCTGGTTGTGGTTGAACCAGACTCCATCGAATATTGTGTGGATTTTACCCTCATTCCCGTATCGAACAATTCTGCTTCAGACTAGAATAAAACCAAAGGTGATTTTATGAATCACTTTGACCTACTGGTGAATTCGTCCTGCAAACGAACCACGTTGCATCGCTGTGGTTCGAAATATTATTCACTTTTAATCATCTGCTCGAAAGAGGGATAGATTTTGATTCCAGCAGCTGTCGATATGGATTCAAAAATGAAAGTTCAACAGTGTATCCTGATTATTTGTTAAAAGTCTGACTGACAAAGTGAAGTAAAACAGACAGATTTTAAATGAAGTTTGGAATCACACCCACAGCACAGACGTGAAACTCATCTGCAGCAGTCACCGACCTCCCAATGAATGAAATGAGCTTTTTTAAACGTGATAAGTTGAGTGAATACGAACCTTTGGGATCGAAACTCACTTCCGCTCTGTCGCTCATGTTGACAGAGGTTTTTTTAAAGAGCTGCCACTTCTCTGTTAAATCCCTTAACTCTCTGCTGACTCGAGTTAGCTGCTGTCAACTACTACCCACTTCCTGTTGTTGGACAAGTGGAAGGGAAAGTGCTGTTTGGGACACATTTACGTATGAAGGAAAACCTAAAAAACACCAAAAAAAATGAGATAAAACGACCAACTAAAAGTAACACGTGATATTAAATGTTTTTTATACATAAACTATATAAAATAAATCTGTTTATGTCGTTTTATAGCGTTAAAAAGAGGCGAGTTAGTGTAAGGACACCAAAAGGGGGTTTTGCTCAGTGCTGGCAACCTTGGAGTAGCGGGTGGTTACGCGAGAAATTCGGCGTCTGATTGGCCAGCCGTGACGTCCCGCCCACCCACCTGAGCAGGAAGAAGACCTGACCTGCACATGTAGTCTCACCTCTCTCTCTCTGTGTGTGTCTGCGCGCGTGTGTTGTGTTGTGTGTGTGTCCGCCATGTCCGCACTTAGAAGCTGCTTGCGGCTGCTCGTGCTCGTCGCAGTCTCCGTCCTGGTCGCGCTGCTGTTGCGACACTGGATCGCCACCAAACAGCACGTGTTCGACAGGGAGGAAATCGCCAAATTGGCCAAACAGTACTCAGGTGAGTGTGGTACCAGACACCCCCCCCACTGCTCCTCCAGCTCAAATCCACATTAAAGTCAAACATGTGAGTTTTCTGTTTTCCTCCCTGGACCCTGGATAGTAACTGTATGTGTGTTGTTGTTGTTGTTCTTCTTCTCAGGACAGGATCATGAGCAGGCCTTCTCCAAAGTGGTGGTGGAGCTCAGGAAGAGGTAACTGCTCCTCTGCATAGATGATGCATGAATGTTATGTAAGCAGCTTCAAGCAAGAAATGAAAATCAGTCATGGAACTTGTGATCTAAATCCATTACACACATAGTTACAGGACAGATACGTGTGTAGTTGTCGATATAAAGACCTGTGGGGAATGTTCTGGGAATGCACTCATCTCAAAAGTCGCTGACATGTTAAGTAAACTGCTCAGCAAAATGTGTGATGTCATCAATGTGAATGTAGAAGTTGCCAGAAAGAAGGATCCGGTTCAGTGGTAATATAGAGACATGCTTGCTCAGCATATTCACAGACTCCAATGTCACTGTGATCCTCCTCCAAGGCCCAACATGCTCCTCTGGAATTTAAATGCATTTTAAATAGATCCGGCTTTTATTTGGATCTGCACCAAATTGCAAACACGTAGAAATTTCACACCCCCTAATATGAATGTTGTTCAAATGTCGAAAAACACCATATCTTGCAATGTTAAAAAAAAATCCTGGGAGGATGTCCTAACAAACAGCAATGAAAACCAAACCTTGACCGAGGTATTAAAGCCTGTTTGTCATCACTAATCTATATGATGTTAATATGTATATGTGTGACTATATAGTGTCTAATAAAGTGTGACTGAATTAGGTATCCTGGCCACATCCTGCCGGACGAGGACCTTCAGTGGGTGTTTGTGAACGCCGGAGGTTGGATGGGCTCCATGTGTCTGCTCCACGCTTCACTCACAGAGTACCTGCTGCTGTTTGGTACCGCGGTCGACACAGGAGGACACTCAGGTGAGGAGGAGTGGGCTTAAAAGTGTGGGGAAAGCTTTGAACAGGGTGGTGTCTACACACCTGGGCGTTTTCATGTAATGTATCTCCATATTAACTCCATGTCCGCTTTGTGTTTTCATCAGGTCGTTACTGGGCAGAGATTTCTGACACTATCATCTCCGGCACCTTCAGACAATGGAAGGAGGGGACAACCAAGAGTGAAGTGTACTACCCTGGTAATCCAATTAAAACATTTTATTTTTATATATTATTATAAATGTATCTGACAGGAACAGCCAGTGCATTTCTTCTTTTCTCTTAATTCCCAATCGTTTATCCCCCAGGTGACACCATCGTACATGGTGTCGGCGAGGCGACGTCAGTCCAGTGGAGCGCCGGGACGTGGATGGTGGAATACGGCAGAGGTTTCATCCCGTCCACGCTGGGATTCGCTCTGGCTGACACGCTGTTCAGCACCCAGGACTTCCTCACGATGTTCTACACTGTCCGTGTCTATGCCAAGGGTTTGCTGCTGGAGGCCGGGACGCTACTTACAGAAGCAGGAGTTTTCTAAGGCGAGGTCGAGGCTCGGAGGAGCTGCACACGGACAGTAAACTCACAAAGATCACTGTGTCAAGCTGTTTTTACCCCCAGACAAGTACAATCTGTGCCGGATGAAGTTAAAGAAATCCAAAATCTCTCTCTCTCTATATCTATATATATATATATGAAATTGTAGACAATCGAAAATCGCTGCAGCACAAATGATTCCGTCGTCATTCTCCCCTCTCGAAGGAGGAGAAGGTCTTTTGTCTAAACATTAACACAGTGACGTCAAACTTCTCTAAAAAGGTTATTCTAAATCTAGTCTGTCACATAGAATCCCTTAGCGATCGACATTATCTGCCTCTGCACAACAAACATTACCCTGAGAGCTCAAACTGCCTACATACTTGGTGACGTCTTAATACCCATTAAAAATACACATTGTTCATATTGTTTTAGAATCTGACTTCAGGATTTAATGCCTGAAGAACCTTACAACTAAGACAATGTATGAAACCAGGTTTTGGAGCAACATTTAGAAAAACTAAATATCAGTAACTGTTGTTCATCTTTGCCCATTTAGGGCTCAAATAATCACTCTTAAACAAATGTATGCAATAATTAATTTGGCTTTTAAAACAAATGCAAAATACATGATGCAAAGCCAAAGCCACTATTTTCTTAGTAAATACCTGTTTCATGTTTATATGCATAAGGATTCTCAGTAAATGATGAACTTTTGTGATTCTAGTTGTATTAGGATCATATCCTGATCTTCTGCTGATCTGTTTGTACAATATATTCACTATTTCAGACTGCACAGCAATAGATTTATTACAGTGGAGCAATATTTCTTCTTTTCTCACAATCTCAAGATTTTCAGCTCAAAACTTGTAATTTATAACTATAATGCACTAAATTCACACCACATATTGTACATACTATGTCGTACAGTTAGAAACATACATGTTCTAGAGCCCTTTAAAATGTTAACGTGATTCATTTGTCTGAAAATATTGAGAAACGTACAAAGTATTCTAGAGCTGCTATTCTTTCTGTAACTGTAACTATGGAGACAAGTTCAATCAGAGTTTTGTAAGATAGAGACAAAAGCACTTAAAGAATCCTGAAAAAGAGAAGACTGTCAGGCCCAAGGTGGCAGGTAGATGATATCCTGTCCCCCAATTATCCACTCGTCTGATTCATAACATCTGGGAAACATGTCAAGTTCAAACCATTGGAGTGCAGTCAGCTCTCTCCCCCGTCATCAGGAGCCTGGTCTTATTAACCAGATTTAACAGATGGCTGCCGATTAAGGACTTAGCTTGAATGAGTTTTAGTTTCTGACCGAGCTTGAAGGCGAGGGCTGGAATTTTGCAACTTGCCCAACAAGGGGGAAAACAAAACACTAATCACAGACTAATCTCCACTTTTTAATATATCACTGTGTAGAAATGGAAATCTAATATGTGTATTATAAAGTACTGCTGCTGAATCTCCCATCTACAGCTTCTACTCTCCATCAGTGACCACACACACACACTAATTTACCTTAACGGGAGTCAACAAGTTAACACACAGCAGCTTGCTCGGATGGAAAACAAAGCAAAATGCGAGATTGTCATAAAACCTCTTTGTACCTGACATGCTGACGACCGGATGTGCAATTTACTGTAAAGACTGAAACTGACTGTGGCAGATGAAATAAATATTTCTGGAGGAAAACAACAAGCCTGTTTTATGTATTATTACATTTACATTTAGTCAAGATCAATCTAAAAGAGCTCACTTGTACTCAAACGTAGCTGTGGTGGCTGCACCACTGGTGTTAAGAGGTTGGCTTCTGCCGGGGAAACATCATGTGACTATAATAGTATGCTGTTTCCGGGTTTCCTTATTTAGCATAAGAGCTGATAATCACAGTAGATATTATATTGCATGGGCCTATAATAAATAAAGCACTATAACACAGCATGTAATCCACTAACCCTGTCCTGCAAAACAAACAGACAAACGTGTGGTTATTGGTAAAGCAGAATGTGATTGAAATCACACAACTGACCAAATATGTTCTGGATGATCAATGAAAGTATGGATGAGGTGGAGGGACGGCCAACAGACCCGAAGATAAACACATGGTCCTCATCTCAGTCTGTAAATGTCAAGAGGAGCCAGACGACCAGATGTGTGTTTTTAAAAGGTCTTGGTGATGAGAGAAGTGTGTGTATTTCTACATATCCACTCTGAGATCTCCCTGCCCTCTGCCTTTCAATGCATCTGTGTGTGTGTGTGTGTGTGTGTGTGTGTGTGTGTTTGCTGCCACATTATGCCACATATAGATTTAATGTCATCCTAACAAACTGGCCTGACCCCTCCGCCCTCCTTCTGTAAAGGAGATGTATTCAGAATGGACGACGGGCTCCCCTTGAAGAATCGCTTGACTTCTGACGTGTTTAACTTCTGTTGTCGACTTGTGACGTGTTAAAATAAAGAAAGAAACAAAACCAACACTGTGTTAGTTGATCAGAGCCATGAATCCTGTATCTACATTCAGAAAGACACACACAGGTGGATGTTACTGCACTTTTTATATTTATTCACAAGATTTACAATATTTACATGTGTACAAGTGGGGGACGGGGGTGAGGGGTGTGTTTTGAGGAGGAGGAAAAGATGAAAGAAGACATCAAAGGACTCATTGGTCAGTGGTCATAAAAAATGGTTCAGTCCGCTGTGACTCCTGCCTACTGACGTCATCTCTGTTTACAAACTCTAACCTAACCCGGAAACAACAGACGTGAAGCCGCCACAGAAAAACCACAGACGTGAACTTGTACATTCCCGATGGAGATGTCGTATCAGTCCATGAAGATCGCGCATCAAGCTCGAGAGGCGGTGAGTGGATGAAAGTTTGGTTTTGTCTCCTCTCGACCAAGTAAGCTAACAACTTTTAGCCAACTAGCGATGCTAACTAGCCACTTGGGAGAAAGCGACACGGACTTTAGTTTATTATGAATATATGAATGAACTGTTAACGTCACACAGATCATAACAAGTGTCCTGGTTTCATGTCGGCGTGTTTTTCATATTGTGTTGCGCAGCTAAAGCGTCACAGCTCAACAGTTAGCAGTTAGCATTTGAGCTAATTTCATTCATCCACTTTCAGCGTCCACTGGTTGCCTAGATACCAGGTCAGGTCATGTGTGGCCATTGGTCGCCCTCTACTGGCAACACGTGGGACACACTTAGTTCCTCTATGCATGTTCTTCACATTTATGTAAATATATTTAAAGAAATACACAAACTGTGGGTTAAATATCTAAATCAAGGCAGGAATACTAGAGTATTTACAGTATTAATATATTAGAATCAGAAAGAGGTTTTATTTCCAGGTAGGTTTACAAATGCAATCTGATGTGATGTGTTTGTATTTATGCAATGATGGCGTCCCAGGTCTTATTGACATTAAGTTATTGTGTAAATGTATCATGTGATTTTCCTACATTGAGGAGTTAAAATACCAAATATGATGACTAGAGCAGTTGTTTTCACCTTTTGTCCTCCACACACTTATTAAACCAAACTTTAAAAAATACTGCCGTCGCCAACAGGAAGATCTGCGGACGGCGATGAGGAGGAAGAGTCTACTCATCCTCATCTACCACCACCTGCTGGGGCAAGGGTTAGTAAGACGAGTGAAAGAACACAAATGCATAAATAAGAGGGAAACATCATTAATCTCCATTATACACAATTGAGTAACATCAACATAGAGCCTGTGCCTGTGTGTGCCTGTATATAGAAAGTATAGAAACATGCTATTTATAGATTGTGTGTGTGTGTTCTCCAGCTACATGGAAGCAGCAGCGGCCTTGGACCAAGAGACGAATGGAGATGCGAGGAAGTTCGAGGTCTGCGACAACATCGATCTGGAGATGGTGCTGATGGAGTACGAGAGTTATCACTACGTCAAGTTCCAGAAAAATCCCAAACTTATCAGAAGGACAGCGGAACCAGGTGTGTGACCACCGCCACCCACACGCTGAGCGACACACTGAGCGACACACTGAATACTAAGCTGCTAACTTTTGAAGAGATTCTCATGATTTCTCAACTAAGTCTGTATTTTCTGTTTGTTTTTGTTCAAGTTGAAAACAGATTTGTTAAAAGTGGTGGAGTAAAGAGGTGAGATTCTGCAGCTCTCACACTATTCTTATATAAATGAAGTAAAACACGCAACAAAATTGTAATAATTTATGACAGAAGCATGAGACTGATGTGACCATGATGTTGATGAATAAAGTCTGCTGTGTTTGAAAGTGTAAATATCTCAGGGAATTCGTATGAGCCAATAAAAAAAAGCCTGATTTCCTCCATTGATCGATGCCTTTACATCTCTTGTTGTCCCTCAGGAGTCCGTGTTCAGCTGGGAAGCGTCTTCCAAAAATCAACCCATCCAAGAGACCAGAGTCTGGAAACGGAGCCAAGAAGACAACCACCAGTGTAAGTACACACACACACACACATTAAAAAAACTACCAAAATAGTACTTTACATTAAAAGAAACTATATCTTACATCCTAATGTCTGTGTTTGATTTCCCAGGAGAATGGCTCCTCTGTTCCTCCAGAGATTTCAGACTTTGGTCTCAATGTTTCGTCCATCAGAAGTGGACCAGCAGGGGACGTAGCGGGGGACGTAGCCATGAACAGAAAGGTTTTTATTTATCTCCTTTTTTTTTCTTGTTAATGCTGGGATTTTTCAGCAGTGACCTCCATCCAAAAATAATCTTTGTTTCTTTCCACTTTCAAATCTCTCATGAATAGAAAGCAAATTATCTTTTTATTACAATTTGAAACTGCAGTCTGTTTTTAGTCTAATTTCATCTATGTCCACATACACATGTCAAAAAAGTAATAAGACTACATAGTAATAACTTTGGAGCATCTTGAAAACAGAAATAGCAAAAATCCTCATGATGAGCAGTGGATCCAAGTTCTGTAAAATAAAACGTTTGTTGTTGTTTTTGATGATTTCATGTTGTGTTTCAGGAACGGCTGCTGAAGCCGCTCAGTGGCTTCTCAGGAATGAACAGAGAGATGTCTGAACTGGCTGAAATCATCAGCAGGGTACTTACTACACACACATACATACTTTGTCATATGCACTGATTGAGAAACACACAACCAAACATGTGAAGGAGGCGATGTTCTCCTAAGTGTGAAAATATCATTCAGGTGTTTTTATTTGCGATACCAAATGTATCCACTTGAGGGCAGTGACAGTCCTGGTGTGACTGAATTGATCCGTCGTATTAATGAAGGCCCAGGTTCTATCTATTTCCCTTATGGGATGTTTCATTCTAAAGGACACCTCTTTACGACAACCTAATCGCACCCAAAGGTTTGTGTGTGTGTGTGTGTCCATTTCGAGCTGATATCACATGCATCCCTCAATCTCTGTTTGTGTGTGTGTTCCCCCCTAAAGGACATCTATTTGCACAGCCCCAACGTGCGCTGGGAGGACATCATCGGCCTGGAGGATGCCAAGCGATTAGTCAAAGAGGCCGTCGTCTATCCCATTAAGGTGCGGCCGCTGCCCGAGCACGCTGGTATTTCAGCACCGGTCACTCGTCTTCGATTCTGAATACATCTCCTTTAAAGGGCTTAAAGAGAAGGAGGGCGGCGGGGTCAGGCCAGTTTGTTAGGCTGACGTTAAATCCATATCTGGGATAATATGGCAGCGCACATACACAGATGGATAGATGGGCAGGGAGCACACACGTGGAAATGCCGAGAACAATTCATACACAGCAGCACATTAACACAATCTTCACCTGTGTGTACATAAATTTCACATACAAATAAGAGCTGGTACATAAACACAACAGCACAGACACACACACACACACACACACACACACACACACACACACACACACACACACACACACACACGTTTCTATCATCATCATCACCCAGACCTTTCTCATGGATATGACAACAAATCAGGTTGTCTGCATCCTCTTGACATTTACCGACGGAGATGAGGACTGATGTGTCTTATCTTCTATTCCGCTGCTCCGTCTTATTGAAAAACATCGCCCCCACCCCTGCCTCCACCGTCCCACAATCCCCAACTTCTGTCTCCATTATTATTCATTCTGTGGGATATAAGGTCAGTTTGGTGATTTGAGTCTGCCCCCCCGTCTGTTTGCCACCTAAAAACATTCAGACTGATTTGTGGCGTGTGGTATTTGCAGCACTGACTCAGCTCCACATCGGGCAGATCCGCTCCCTTTGCACACAGCTCACTTTCTTCTTAGTTGGCAAGAAAATGGAAAATGCGTGTTTACGTTGCTGGAAGGTGATAATAAGTTCATATCTATAAATTATTTTCATGCTCAAATATAAAGCGATTTTCTAAAAGGTTAGTTTTCATTTCATTTTTTTCACTCCTCTTTTTCTGTCATATCTGCACTTTTATTTTCTGTCCTTTTACTAATTGTATTCTTCCTTTTGTCACTTGTTTTTCTTCCACTCCTTTGTCTTTACAGTACCCCGAGCTATTCACAGGCATCCTGTCTCCGTGGAAGGGCTTGCTGCTGTACGGCCCCCCAGGTAAGACCTCAGGAGACCTCTCTTTTTATTCGTGTCCTCGTCGTCCTTCAATTTGCGATTCTCCCTGACTTGTAGTCTTGTGACCACCTGACTCAGGGACAGGTAAGACCCTGCTGGCCAAGGCCGTGGCCACAGAGTGCAAGACGACCTTCTTCAACATCTCGGCCTCCAGCATCGTCAGCAAGTGGAGGGGAGACTCTGAGAAACTGGTCAGGGTACGTTCCCGTAAAACAGATGAGATGCAACAAATGTGAATAAAGTGCACTAATGTTGTATATATTTAAAGTTTAGATGTGTGTAAATATATTTATGCATATTCCTGCAGGTCCTGTTTCTGCTGGCCAGGTACCACGCCCCCTCCACCATCTTCCTGGACGAGCTGGAGTCAGTGATGGGGCAGAGAGGAGCCAGCACAGGGTGAGCCCAACTGACGTTCTAGTTGTAGATGTGGCTGTTTTACCTGTGTTGAAAGTTAGAAGTCCTCCGCAGTGCACTCAGCGTTTCTCCCACAGGTTTGATCCTATAGTTACCATCTATTTGTGCCACTGCTAAGAGCTTTAAACGACTCACGTAGATGCCGAGGTGAGTAAACAGCTGATTTGTGTTTTCAGAGGAGAGCATGAGAGCAGCAGCAGGATGAAGACGGAGCTGCTGGTTCAGATGGACGGACTCGTGAGATCAGAGGAACTGGTGTTCGTACTGGCTGCCTCCAACCTACCTTGGTAGATCTCAGCGTGAACACAAAGCACTCACATTTATTTGTTATCATCATAATGACAACTAATTACTGTGTGGCCATTACATTTCTAAAGGAAGATGAAGACGGATATAAGTGTGACACACAAATACAACACAAGACACATTTTCGGTTTTACTTCCTTCTGATTTATTTCACTTTCTCGCACATTCAGTAATTTCCTAAAACAATAACAGACGCCATTATCATCTCCACATCTTCACTTTACTACGATTCAACTCCAGTTTTCAATTTGGAGTCACAGAAAATCTACATTAAAAATAAAATGCATGAAGAATCAAGTTGATAATGACTATTTCACTTTCTGGAATCCGAGAACAGACACTTAATTTTTACAATGTAAAAAATGAGAGTGGTAAAGAAGACGTGAAAGAATAAAGTGCAGTTTGTAACGAGTCGTGCTGCTCGTCTCTCAGGGACCTGGACCACGCCGTGCTGAGGAGGTTGGAGAAGAGGATTCTCGTGGGTCTTCCCTCCTCAGCAGCACGCCAGGCCATGACCTCTCATTGGCTGCCGCCTCTCACCTCCACAAGGGGAGTGGAGCTACGCACTGAGTTGGACTACGAAACCCTGGCAAAGGTGTGTAACTTTTGTGAATTTTGTATCTTTTGCAGAGAAAACATACACAAATGCAGCTTCTCTCAGTTTGGCCTCACCATTGTGTGTGTGTGTGTGTGTGTGTGTGTGTGTGTGTGTGTGTGTGTGTGTGTGTGTGTGTCAGGACATGGAGGGCTACTCGGGCTCTGATATCAGATTGGTGTGTAAGGAGGCTGCCATGAGACCAGTTCGCAAGATCTTTGATGTTCTGGAGGCACATCAGCATGGTACAACAACACATCAAAACACACACACACACACACACACACACACACACACACACACACACACACACACACACACACACACACACACACACACACACACACACACACACACACACACACACACACACACACACACACACACACACCGCAGCTAGGTCATGTCATCTCTCGGGCGTATCTGAATAAAACGCCGTAACCTCACTGTCACTTTCCTCCACAGAAGACGCCCACCTGCCCACCATCAAGCTGGAAACCGTGACGACGGCTGACTTCTTAGAAGTCATCGCACACTCCAAACCCTCAGCCCGAAACCTGACGGACAGATACACAGCCTGGGAGAGAGAGTACGAGTCTCTCTGACGCTCTAACAACGGTTACTGCTGCAAGAGACGGTTGGTGCTTTCACTTATACTCTTCAACACCGTGGAGCTGAAGAGGGACTGTTTAAAGTTACTTCATAAGTATAAATGTTGGTTATTTTTCACTTAACGAAGGAGGAGAATACTCTCGGATGTTCAGGATGATGATAGCTTCTTTCTCTCCAGTGTTAAAACCCACTAGCCTCCTACAGTCATTGCAGACGGCTCCAGTGTTTCTTGTCAAAGTCAATGTTTGTATAATAAAATGAAACTTCAGAGTTCTGCTGCTGCTTGAGGCTCAGAGCAGGTTCTTCAGGATGTGTTCCACAGCATCTGGGAAGCTGTCACACGTCAGGTGGGGAGGAGGCTGGATCTTATTCTCATCCCCGTCTCTGTATTTACCTGAAAGATGACAGAGGAGAAGGTGGACTGATGATGACATCAGACAGTAAAGACATGACGATGGAAGATGATGACCACAATTTCTGGTCACTGGTCAATAATCCTCATGATGATGAAATTGAGAATAAAAGTAGATTTAAATTTTCTTACCAGTTCTGACTAGAATACCCAGCATGCCTGCGTTCTGAGCCCCTCCCACATCATCCCTTGCATCCTGTCAGAAAACAGCAGAGACACAAACCACTGCAGACTAATACACAACAATACACAATATAATGTACAGTTGGAACCAAACTCTCTCAGCTAAATATTTTAAGTTAACTTAATTAACGTGCAGTTAATGAATCCCATTTGACAATTTACTTACATCTCCTATCATGACAGCTTCACCGGGGCTACAGCCTAAATCATGGAGAGCCTATTTGAACAAAACAACCAGAGAAAGAAGCTTTGTTTATTTTTAGTTATTAAAAAAGATAAATCTGAATCCAAATCAGAAAATGCCTTTTAAAAATGTAAAAATGCAAAAAATTATCTTTTATTTGAGGCAGAACAAGGTGAAAAAGTAAATCTGCCTGCGTCTAACCTGAGTGAAAAAAGTCTTCTCTGGCTTTCCCACCACAGTAGCTTTGCAGTCTGTTGCGTACTCCAGTCCCGCCACAAAGGGCCCGGGGCCGAGGGCCAAACCATCCTTCTTCTTGTAGTACCGAGCCTTGTGGATGGCAATGAGAGGAGCTCCATCCAGAATCATGCTGCGGAGAAATGTAGACGCTTAACAGACGACAATGACTGTATGAAAGTAATATTCAAGGGAATATAACATTCACAAAAGCAAAATCAGTGAAAAGCTAAAAATAGTAAATAAAAAAAGCAGATTTTTCTTCTTTTCATTAAGAAAAACGGTTAAATCCTCTAACCTGACAGAAAAACATCTCATGTGACTCACTGACAAACGCGTCTTCTAGATCAGTTTATCACCTGAAAGCCTTGTTGAGTGTTTGGTAGTTGAAGTGATCAGGAGCGAGTCCAACGACAACAGCATTTGGTTCTGACGTGTCGATCCCTGTAAAGAGAAGGACAAACATCGTGACTGTCTGAAAACAGTTATAGTCAATGAATGAATTTGAAAGTTCTATCAGTGACAGCTTCACCAATGCAAACAGCTGCTGTGCGTCTGCGTCTGATATATTATTTTAAGGGTTTTTCCAGTTTTCCACTGTTAATCTCAAGCTCTCTCTCTCTCTCTCTCTCTCTCTCTCTCCAGTACCAGTGAAGTCCTCCAGTGCGCTGTCCTCCACCAGCAGCAGCGGCCGGTGTTGTTTCCGCTCCAGCAGACTCCTCGCTGCACTCAGAGACGTAAAGATTTCCTTTTCCTGCAGAGTTTTCAAAGTTAAAATCAGCAAAGAAACCACATTTACAGTGAACAAAATTAACACTTATTTCCTCTAAATTTCTCGATCATTACAGTAAAAGCATCTGCACTAAATTGAATGACTTTGGTTGTTTCACCTGAAGGTTGAATTTGAGGCGTTGCAATCGTTCCAGTAAGCTCCTCTTACTCTCCTTAGTGGTGTTGGTCACAAACTTCACCGCTACAGACGCCTGACGTAACCTGACAACACAAACACACAAACCAATGATCAATCTAATGTGACCACATAACACTGGACAATTTGTGATCTTCAAAAGAGACAGAGAAACGCTGTCAGTGGTTTTTAGTCCCTGATCTTAAGGACCCAGATTTAGTTTCCATTCATGCAGTAACATTCAAACAGTCCCTGGTCTGGAGGCTGTTTCTTGCCTGTTCAGTGCTTCCTGTGCCCCAGGTACCGCTGTGTCCTCGATGTGCAGAGTTCCACTCAGGTCAATGAGCACGGCCTTCAGAGCTCGTCTGCCCGACATGTTTCCTGCAGGAGAAACGTTTTGTTTCATGCTTTTCACCTGTATTTGCTCTGGTTCCTGACTTTAGTTCAACCAAACACAAAAAGGACATTTTCACCAGGTTTCTGCAGCTTCACCTGCTCAAGCTGTTTGATGAGAGCTGCTTCTACTGCAGTCTCTGATTATGATTTCATAAAACCCCTCAATATGTCCAAGATCCGCTGTAAATGGAGCTTTACTCCGTTTAAAAAAAAGCTTATTCTCTCAAAAATAATGTGTCATTTTAGAGATTATGCGTTCCTAATCATAATTTTGCATCGGTAGTGGCCGAACTGATCAGATTACTGCGTTATTCAAACCTGCATCGGGACGAACTGAGAGGATTATTGACCGGTTTGTCTCAAGTATTTATGGTTTCCTGCCTAGAATACAGATTTTCGGATTGTGTTTTATTGGAATGTGATTTCAGACTGTGATCCCCTTTTATTTAGACATGCTTGGATTTCTGTCATGTAGTTATCAATGGGAGGGTACAATTAATGCTCTTAATGCCCACCCGGCACAGCTTAAACACACACACACACACACACGTTTCTATTACTTGTATTTAGCTGAACTGATAACAGGAAACTGTGAGAAGGGCCAAGCGGAGTAAAAGCTTATTTCTGAGCATCGCAGCAGTTAAAGGAAACTGGGGCTGTAACAAGCTATTTCTACTTTATTCATTCAGGTGGTCCCAGTGAATTATGATCAGATGAAAACTGTCGGAAAACCTGCAAAGACAATAGATGTGTGAAATAGATTTTCAACCAGTTAGACAGAACCGCCCACGTTGTAATAATATTCAATACTATACAGCGACCATGGGTTGTGTGAATAAGCATAACATTTAGTTGATATCCTACAATAAATCCCAAATATTTTCAATATATTGAGTAGGTTTTGTAGGAAATCTTTAAAAGACAGTAATTTAGGTCTTTATCACAGCATCATAACAAATGACAGAGGAAGCCTCCATTTCATTCAAGTGTTATTTAGCTCAGGCCCTGGATCATGCAGCTTTTGTTAAAGTTATGATTCTACTCCAGAGGTTTTCCTACATCACAAGTCAAATATCTGCTCTGAAAGTTAAAGCACAATAATCAAGGTATTAATTTTCATATTTTCCTCATTCACTGGATCTAGACTCAGGTGTATTTGCTGTGTTTTCATCCATTTCTACAGCATCTCTGTTACATTCCTGTAAATAAACCATGTAAATAAACTCTCTCTTGAACAAACGTCCTTTAATTTAAACTCCACTGCTGCAGTTTAATGATTTATGGTTGTTATTTACACTGAAGATAATTGTGTCACTGGGAAATTTAAACATCAAACATTCTTGACTTCGAACAAGTACATGTGACATAAAAACGACATTTAAATGGACGTAAGTTTTTGTACTTACAGCGAAGTAGAGTTTCTGCTTTTAATCTACAAACTTTGGCTCGAAAATGAATGAACTTGTAAATATTTGAACAACTGCAGCTGTTTCCCTGCGCGACTTCCTGTTAGCGTGTTCTTCTTCGTCGGTTAAATTGTGGACGTGGAGCTCACTGCTGCCCCCCTGCGGCTCAAAACACTGTAACGTCCTCTCAAATTCCTTTTGAAATGTGTATATTTTTTAAATATTTTAATATTTTCTGAAGGGGAAAATATTTTTAACATCACTTCATTTTTATATAACTGCCCCATGTTTTCTCTGTTATTTTTTTAATTATTTAAAATTTTTCCAATGTATATTTCACAATCAGATAAGAGGTTTATCCTTAATCACTCATTAGAATAAAAAAACATATGTATCCCATCCCACTAACAAACTAACAGCCAACAGATGTAGCACATTAGTGCGTCTTTCAGATTTAATATGTTTTGGAATTATCAAACGTTTAAAACCTCGTCTCTGCGTGATGCCAGACAGCTCTGATCAAATCCTCTTTTCCTGCTTCCTCCACATCGTGAATAACACCGCTGTTTTTTTTAAGTTACCAATTTTTCGGCATAAATATTTTGTAGCTCTGTTTTGAAAAACATCATGTTGGTGTGTTAGTTTCTTTGTTTGGTCAAAATATCCCAAACCAACTTGGACTTAAAAAAAAAATAAGTGTTGTTTTGTGGTTTCAGATTTATCAAATTTATTTATCACCCTATTTATTAATCTGTTTTTTTTTCATGTGACCTTTTTTATGTGTTTGTATTTATTTGTTTTCATGCTTTCATGAAAACTGTGTCGTATACTAACACAGAACTGTGTTAGTATACGACATTAAAATTACTTAAAACGTCATGTTTTTATTTCCACATAAAAAAGGATCATTTAGCAAACTGTTTTTTAATTAATTCTGTTCTCAAATAGGGTTTATTTAAAAAAAATAAAATGCAGCAAATTTCTTTCTTCAATGTTAAATTTATACACTTATTACATTGTTACTATGTATATATAAATTTCAAAAAAATGTGTCCTAGAATGTCAACATTTTCAAGTTTTTTGAAATAAATCTTACAAGTTGCACAAAAAACAAAACAACATTCTCATGATTTTTTTTTATGACAACAAACCCAAACTCGGCCCGTCCTGACCTGTGAAGAGCAGAAACAGATCCACGTCCGCTCGCCTGTGATCGCTTACAGATTTCACCGTGAACCCGCAGCTAAATTCCGACTAATCACAGATCAAAGTGGCTTTACTGTGCAAATCTCCCCGATAAACATATGCTTCTAATTCCAGCTGATCCCCGTTTTTCCCTCTCACTCCTACTCCTGTGCTTTCAGGATCACATCTAATGTTAATAAAAATATTTGTGCAGCTTACAGCAGGGGACGGAATGGTGATAATTCACAACATATGTGGATTATTAATGAAGTGGAGCAGGGAGACAAACAGTCTGAGTGACAACGGGGGAAATGCTAAAGAAGTTTGTATTTTTATTTGTTTATCAGTGTTTCTAATAAACGTGATTTCAACTCAAGAATTAGTTTTTTCAGATGTTCTATTATCCCCCCACTGCCACACTCACACAAAAAAACAGAGACAATGAATTACAGTAAATAATGATTTTAATATTTCAAGATACCATCTCAGTAATGTCTGTGACATTGAGACGGTACTTATGTGTAAACAGTACAAAGGTAAAATGTTTTGAGTTGTGTTTGGCCGTATTGCTTCAAGTTCACATGACACATTCAATCAAACTCTAACAGAAGAGATAAAAACACTGAGCATTCAACTCTTATCCACCAAAGTTCTGCAGGACGACGAGTAGGAAAAACTTTACAGGAAGAGAGTTTTCCACAAATCGTGAATATCTCCTCCTGTCTGTTAAAGATGGTTTACAAAAACTGTTCAAGTGACAAATATTGCAGGTAGAAATTTTGGCAGCAGCATAATTTAAGATCTCCAAACATCATCTAAAAGCACCTTTAGCTGGTAGGAAGCAGATCTGAACACTGAAATCTGCTTCGTTACAGAGTCAATCTCATCGACACAGTGTGTGTGTGTGAAGTGAAACAGGAAATACTGCTGCTGACATTTGTCATATCTATAAAAAGTAGCAGTACCTCTGTAACTCTAAAATAAAACATGACTTATATTATCATGAAATCACTAAAACAGATTCACTTCAATGTGTCTGTGATGAAACATGTAAAACACACATTACTTTTAGGTCTGGTCCACGTGGCGTCTCGCTGACAACAGGGAGGTCAGCGGCTGATACACGTTGCGATGTTGACTTTGAATCCTCTAATGTTTCAGCTCTGAACATGTTTGTCTCTGCTTCTTCTTTTCCTCTGCTCCGCGCTGCTGAAGAGCAGCAATGGCAGAAGTCTCTCGATTACACACATTTTACTGTGCGTCTGTGTGTAGTTGTTCGTTGGCTCGTGTCCGGTCCACAGATTTGGTGCTGGTGTTAACCAAACAGCAGCAAGAGGACAATGCAGCCGGAATTCACGATTATTAACGGCACTGTTAAAAAACAAAAGAGGACAAAGACAAATAAATAAAAACGACAAAACATTAGTAACAAGATCCTCAGATTCTCATAGAGCTGGACGTCAGGTCTGTTCACATGTGAGGCTCATATATATGTTTGAATGACAGGCAGACTTGTGGAATTAGTAGATTGATTATTTATATAATTTCTAATATTAATGATAATAAAGCAGCTTCCTCTCACCTCTCATGATCGTCCGGACCGAGCGGATGAGATTGAGGATCTGGGCTTTGACTCCTGGATCGTCCCCAAAACCTCCGACTCCCTGGTCCACGCCCCAGCCGACTGAAGGAGGAAGACACAGAAACAAAGAGACAAAATGCAGGTTTTTATTTACATGTGGGAGGGGGACAGAGGAAAGTATCCAAACATGGAAGTATTACTATAATTATTGTTGTAATTATATGCAAATGTAAACTAAACCAGGCAGGATGTTTTAATGGAAGAAAAACAAAGTGTGTTTGTATGAATTTTAAACTATTTTGAATTTCACTAAAGTCAATTTAAGGTTGGAGAAATAACCTTATTCCACAGTAAGTACTTTCTTCCTTAAATCTCAACCTGAGTGTAGCAGCTAGCTAACAGGGCAGAGTTAGCTAACAGAGCAGAGTTAGCTAGCTGCCTTTAGCGCGATAACAACGTGTTTATCTGGTTAAAACACGCAATGCACGTCATCTTAAACATGTCTGCAGACTCACTCTTGCTGAGGAACCGCTCCTCGTGCAGCACAGCGATGGCGTTAACGCAGAGAATCGCGCACTGGATGAGGGAGTACAGAGTAAACGCCATGTTGGCACTTTCTTCTTCTTCTTCGTCTCCTTCTGCCGACACGCCCAGAGGCAGCTGCCGTAAAACCAGCGGCAGATGTCGTGAAAGAGGAGAACTTCAAGAGTGCGCACTTCAGAGTGTTCTTCTTTCCCTCAGAGATCTCTGCTTCCTAATATCCGCTAAGAAGGAGGAAGTCCACTTTAAAATGATCAATGGGATTCATTATTTATTCTTTTAACGACTTCTCGTGAAAAAAGTTTTACTTCCATTCAAATATTTGTACTTTCTGGAATTCCCACATTGAAACAACATATTTTGTGTATTTTCTTGAAACTACTTTTGGTTTTCAACAGTGTTTAATCATCAAAACTTTTCTACTATTAAAATAAAAAATATTAGGTTTTCATTTTCACAAAACAACAAATAGTCTTCATCGTGAAACCACTTTCTGGTTATTGTATAGACTTTTAATTTACACATAAATAGTAGAGAAACTACAGGAACATATTTAAATACATCTGCATTGACAGTTTATAATAACATTTCTTTTCTCAGTAAATGACAACTTGATCCATTCAGTCATTTCATTCGGTAAAGAAGATGAGGGCGAGTTCTCCTTTTTTATTCACATCATCATCATCATCATCATCATCACTGTGTCTCTTTCTTTTTAACACTGTAATAAATTATATTTTCATAATCAAGGTCTGATACTCAAATAAATAAACAAACACATAGACAGACATGACGGTTTATACAGTTAATGAAATAATTTACAGGCAGATCTACAACACTGACAAACGTTGCTCCTTGTGGCCCAGACTTTCCTTTGGAGAGCAAATAAATACACGGAATTGGCCTTTAATTATCTGTCCGTCATCCGCCGACACCCCAAACACATTTTAAAGGCCAAGTTAGCAGCTGATGGAGGCGATTTTAATGTTCAAACTTTGGGTGGAAGTGCCGCTGACGGGCGGAGGTTGAAAAGTACCTTCAGGATTCTCCACGTAGAGGTGAACAGCACACGACTGTTTCCTAAATTCACACCATAGATGTGACAGGATGTTGTTTTCAAAGTAAAATGCATAATCTAGCAACACCTGTATTCAACATAATACTGTAGTTTTTTTTTTTTTATACATTCAGAAATTACTCCCAAATACAAAAACTGTTCAGCCAGGTGACAGTTTAAATATGTGCTACCACCCTGTATTAATACTGGTGGAACAACACCGTTACTCCCTGTGCTCTCATCCCTTTATTTTGTTCTTCTTCTGGCATCGTGAAGTTACCAACTCAAAGAACGAGCTTATTTAAATGAAATCTCCACCGATGTCTCTTCAGTGATTATCGACTGGGTTGGTCATCGTTTGTTTTCGATCAATAAACACAACTGGGACGTGATGAGGAGAATTTCCCTTTGGGATCTAATGTTGACAATAAATAAGTGTTGGTGTCTTTAGTCCACATTTCAACAACGACAATGACAACAGCAAAAAAAAAAAAACCTTGAGAAGTCCTCATCCCCAGTCCGGTGTGTGCACTGTACAACTGGGCCGGCAGCGGACAAAGCCACAGACGTTACACCCGCAGTCTTAAAAGTCTCATTTTTTTTTTAAAGAACATGGAAAAGTTCAGAGGTTCTGTTTTTTGAAGAAGAAGAAGTAAAAGTTTATAACTGCCTTCCTGGTGGTCTTCAAACGCCCTCAAAAAAGGTTCAAGGGGCAAAGAAAGGCCATGGTTGCTTTGGTCCTGTTTGGGTAAAGCTTCGAGTTTGACTGCCAGAGCAGCGACGAGGAAAAACCTGTGTCCCTCCCTTTCAGTTCAGTCGGTCCGGGGAAATGAACTCGACGGAGTGTGCACACGGCAGCAAGAGCTGGTCCATGTGAGCTCACCGAGTTTTTAAGTGCTGGGCTATTAACAGAGATGGTGCTGAAGAAGAAGACGAGTCATTCTTCTCCAAAGATAAGAAATGTACAAAGTCTGAGACCGGTTCCCCTCGGAAGGGGATGGAAAAGGGTGAATGGTCCCGGCTGTGTTCTCTATTTATATATTTACTTTGGAACATTCCCAGAAATCCAAGCAGCTTCTTCCTCTTAGAAGAGAGGTTCTCGACTCTGCCTGTAAAGACAATAAAGAAAATTCAAAATCCAACATTAGTGTCATGTGGTTTAAATCAAATAAATAATTACTGATAAAAAGGTGAAAAAAACAAATCCGATTGAAAAATCCGTTACCTTTGTTTTAGCTACTTGTTGAGATGTGAGCTGATCTTTTCTTTTCTGATGATGTTTGCGTAGGGAATCTGAAAGACAGAAGGTTTATTATATGGTTAAGATGGATCAACTTCGACACTTATCTGCACTCAGCCTTAAAATAAATACATTCTGTGAGGATTAACAAATTGATTTGTCTCAAAATTAATATCTCAAAACCACATTTGACTATTTTTGAAAAGACTAAAGTGAAACAGGATCCGGATAAAGATCTTATTGAAAATATAGATTAAGAAATATGCTGCAGCAACGTTACTGAAAATGATGAATTAATTTGAACGTCTGTGTGAAATGAATGTGTCTTTACTCTCAGTCAGTTCCATCTGCTTTGTCTAGAGCCATTTGTCAATTTTGAAAATTTTTCACACGTGTACGAACGAGCTTGAATGCACATTCACTCGTGTGACTTTGTGGTTACAAGAATGCAGCACCCCCTTTTCTGTGTGTGTGTGCGTTTTGGTGTACGTTACTCGCAGGTTTTTTTTTGTTAAAGCGATCGTGTGCACACAAGCGTGCACAGTTGTTGCATGTGTCAGAAAGCAAAGACAAACAGCGTCTGTCAGCGTGTCTGCCAGCTGCTCGGGTGATTGATGTGGACGGAAACAATCAGACGGCCGCAGAGGAACTTCTCACCCATGAAAGACAAACTAGATGATTGCCTCTGCCTTTGATGGACAAATAAGCAACAGCGCGAGTTGAGTCCTGCTGATTTGTCTTTGTTTCGTCTTCATTTAATCTCTCTATTAGAAGACGGGGCTTCAGATTTCTTATTTAATGTCCGTCTACAATGTTCTTCTTCTATTTCCTGATTCATTTTTAATTTCTTCTTGAAAATGGTATATTATTGAGACAGGATTTATATTTCCTCTCAAAATCAGTTGTTAAATTAAAGCATCTATATTATGACATTTTATTTGTCATATAAGTGCAGAGCAATGACGTTTATTTTCTGTCAGGGTTCAGCACTGATTGGATCATTAGTCGTCTTACCATCTGTAGCTGTTGGACCATCTCCTCTCTGTAGGCGAGCTCTCGCTTCATCTGGTCTTGAAAATTATCTGAAATCGGTGTAAAACAGAATTATGATCAGTCAATAATTTGAGTAAGTGATCGAGTTAAAAGATAAAGGACAGATATGTTTTAAAAAAATATGAGACATATACTGAGGAGAAATAAGCTGTGAATTGTGTGAAGGAGCGGTGAGGTAAAAGAAGTGACTTACGGAAGACAGGAAACGGCGAGGTGCCCTTCAGAGCGTGAAACTCCTGCTCCAGTCTCCTCCTGAAGTCGATCTGCTCCAGCAGAACCTTCTGAAGCTCTTCTGAACGAGAGAAGAAGAACAGAGAGATGAAAATACTGAAATACAAACAGTAAAACACAGCTAGTCCTGTGTGTGTGTGTGTGTGTGTGTGTGTGTGTGTGTGTGTGTGTGTGTGTGTGTGTGTGTGTGTGTGTGTGTGTGTGTGTGTGTGTGTGTGTGTGTGTGTGTGTGTGTGTGTGTGTGCTATGATTCCTCTATTCAATATCGAGCAATGTAGAGGGAATGTTTAATAACCGGCGATTCTCAAATGAAAGAAAATTACCTTTCTCCATGTTCTCAACGTCCTTCTTTAGTGGAACGGGAGACGATGCACCTTGTCGCTGATCGCCTGAAAACATGAAGAGATTTAAATTGTGAGTTTTATTACACATTACAGTCAGATGTAGTTACAGGATATTACAGTTAAAGAGTAAGATCCTTAATGTATTTCATTTTTAGATCCATGAATATATTCTCGTCCTCTTTGATTCCATTTCTGCATAAACGGTGTGAACTCCTCTCCCTCCTAATGCTCTCTTTCTAGTGAGTATGCTGTAATCCCTGCTTTGTCCTCTAGGTGTCAGTATAAGCTTGTTCTAATAGAGACATTTACTGCGTCCTCTTGTTATCAGATAAACAAAAAGGATTGTTTTATGAAAAAAAAAAAGGAGGAAAACAATAAGAGCGTTCAGCAAATGAAATAAACACAAATGGATTTTGTAGCTTTCAAAGATGTGAAGTCTGAGATGATGAGTTAAAGTTTAACTGGACGTTCCAAAGATTTTTTTTCTCAAAACATAAATTATATGGCATTATAATAAAACATATATATATTTGTTGTCTTTATAGCTGCATTAGAACATTATTATTATAGTTATATAGTATATTGTGTTATATATGTTTTGTTTTTACTGACGTGATCTTACTTGTTGCTTGAAAACTTCAACATCTTCATCACACGTTCTTTTCAAATTGAAAAGTGTGTGTGTTGTTTTCTGTGTGTGTGTGTGTGTTTGTGCGGACGTCTGAATTGGTATTGAACGCCTTAAATGAAGCAATCCAGCGCCCTCGATGTGTTTATCCTCCTCCAGTCATTTCATATCTTCGCTCGCTCCTTAAGCCCCCCTGTGCTTCTCTGTGTCTCTCTCTCATTTAGCACAGAGAGAGAGAGAGCTCTCCTCGCCTCTCTCTCTCTCTCTCTCCTCCTCCTCTCCTCTCCCTCTCTCCCTCTCCTCTCTCTGTCTCATTTGACAAGCAAATTTGCAGACAGTGCCCGAGGATAACAACCTCGTTTGACAGTCAATTAACCGTGAATAGTCAAAGCCAAGGCGGTTTGCATTACATAAATGGAAAATTAGATTATTTTTTCTCCCTAGAAACAGAGGGAGAGTTTAAAGACAGTGGAGGGGGGGGTGACGGCGGTGGTGGGACTCGGAGGAATCAGGCCTTCTAATCACGTAGAGCTTCCCACCGCCCAGGGAGACGTTTGGCAATCAGGGGAAAGGTGGTCTCATTTAATTTGTTTCGTGTAATTTTTCGAAATACATTATACATTATGCGCGGGGATCATTACGGTGTGTGTGTGTGTGTGTGTGTGTGTGTGTGTGTGTGTGTGTGTGTGTGTGTGTGTGTGTGTGTGTGTGTGTGTGTGCAGGGGTTGAGGGAGTGGGGGTAGATATAAATGTTGGCACAGATGTCATAAAGCACTTTTAATGTCTTCCTGACAGATATAAAAAGGCAATAAGCTGTGATCTTTTTCGAAAGAGGAAAGGGTTTTTTTTTTTTTTTACGCTGAGGAAGGGGAAAAAAAGGCAATTATGTCGGCAGCAATATGGGTCTAGAATGAAGATTGCCAGCACGGCTGCTTATCTCTGAGCTGATGTTTTCTTGTTGAACTATAACGGCCCCCCTAAGAGTAACAGCCCCGGCGACAGCGCTGCTAAAGAGAGCAGCTGTGGTGGAGCGGCTTTCTGCTGCTGTTCCATCCGTGTGTGTGTGTGTGTGTGTGTGTGTGTGTGTGTGTGTGTGTGTGTGTGTGTGTGTGTGTGTGTGTGTGTGTGTGTGTGTGTGTGTGTGTGTGTGTGTGTGTGTGCGTGTGTTATTATTACGAACGCTTTCACTCAGCGTCTGATATGAGGAGGAGACTGAGGTGGATGGAGCTTTTATCTCACTGCTTTAAATACTGAGTCTCATTTGTCTGATGAGAGGAAACGTCGCTGTAATTTTTGTATTTTTTAAATCAGTTTTATTTTCTCAGTCTGTTATAATCTGCACTGTATTCGCTGAAGGAAATGCAAAGTGTATCTTTTGATGCCATTTAGAACACACAATACACATTTTATTAATTTGCTTTACTTTTAATTATCGTTTAATGTTGATATAATTTCACGTCAGACAGCAGATAAATTAAATTCCTGCCCCGAAAATAAGTTATGAAAGATTTTAGCTCTGATTTGCAAACTTCTATTTACAGTCACTTATTCTCTTTGAGGTGTTTTCATTTAATTTCACTGACCTCAGTTGCTCTGCGATTTGAGATTCAAATTACTGAGGAGTCACAACTTTAAATCGACCTATAAATCCTAATAATTCTCCTTTGGCCATTTCAAAATCCTGCTGTTGATTCTTTTGTTGTCTTCCATCTATGTGCAGACACTCAGAAAAGAAAAAGAAATGAAATAATACCTGAGCTCTCCCTCCAGTAGTCCGGCGCTGACGTCTCGCTCTCTGGTGCAAAGAAACTACTCTGCTCTTTGTTTTCGTCTGAGAGAAAATGAAGGAGAGGAGACAGGAGGAGAAATTCACTAAGGCCCATTGGCTGAGCTGGTTATCCGGACACATGGAGATAACTAAGTGTGGGCACGGTGTGTGTCGCCTTTGTGTGCATGCGTATATACACCATGCGTGTGTGTGTGTGTGTTTTGCGACGCCACAAAAAACATACACACAAGACATTTTCCAAAAAGGGTCAGAGTGGGAGATGAGAGGAGCAAATGAAACGTCACGATAATATGAGCCTCGCAGGGACAGAGAAACCCTATATAACCACTCACTCAGACAATAAATGAAACAAAGATGCTATAACACAACCGACTCTGACGTCTGATGGAACAGATAGCGTGGAACAGTTTGCCGAAATAAACTGCGTGATGCTATTTGATGAAACGGCGTAAAAAAGCCCGTTCAAACGTTCGGTGAAACTAAGACGTTGTGAAAACGAGGGTGAAAGAAGTAAAACCCACACAATATATTTGAATGGAGAGAAACTGTAGTTTAGTTTAACAAAAGCTAAATGAAACAAATGTGGTTTATAAAGGATTTAAACTTTTGCGCAAACACTGAATTGCACAAATTAATTTGAATACATTTTAATCATGTTTTTTCTCTTACATCTGGTGTCTTTAGGATTTTTTAAACTTAACGTGAGAGACATCAAAAACGTTCGAAAGCAACAGATTAAAATGTCCAACGCTCACCGGAGATGCTGGAGTTGTCTTTGGTCGCGTACGCAGGAAGTCCTTCGTCTCTGTTTTTGTGGATCTGGAAAAACACAGAGAGTCCGTCAGCATTTATTACTTCTCTTTATGTTGTACAATTAAAACACAGTAAAATGTAACTCATCACATGATGCATGTAATCAAAAATACGTTTTATCAGTTAATGATAGAATTCCGTTGTAATAATCTAAACTGCCGAGTCTGTTTTTTTCTCCCTCTGCGTCTCTACAATCAGATGTATTTGCAGTACGCTGCTCAGTGAATCATTTAACTTGCACCAGTTTAAAATGCTCATAACTGTGTGTGTGTCGCTCCCTCCTCCTCCTCCTCCTCCTCCTCCTCTGTCTCTCAAAGGCCTGGTTAATGTGGGAGTCGACAGGTTAAAGATTAGAGTTGCCCTAACAGGCTGGGGTGACAGAGGGAGAACAAACACGCCATGGACATTAAACAATCCACGCCTGGGCCTATTAGCCGGGATCAGAGTGGGGTGACTGTTTCAATTTCTACAGGGAGAAACCAGCCTATCAATCTGCTTATGCAGATCACATCACTGCCTGACTGCAGCACCATTTAAATAATAATTAGCTAAAGTGGCCTGGGGGGATATTTACGTTTTTGTAAGCGGGGTCCTCTCGGTGAGGTGGGTTGGAGCTGGAGAGTGGCAGGCTGGCTGGAGGGGACGCAGGCAAGCTGGGGGACTCCTGCTGGATGGGGTCCGAGGAGGAGGGAGGGGAGGCGCTGGGGTACACGGCGCCAGCCCCTCGCTCCTTCCCCCTCTCCTCTCCGGCACTGTCGCTCAGCACGGGGAGGTACAGGTTGGTTTGAGTCTGTGTTGGCTTTCTCGTGAAACTCCCTTCCTCCTCCTCCTCGTCCTGCTTCGACGACTCCACATCCACCTCCCCCTCCTCCTCACTGTCCCCTACATCGGCTTCGCCCTCGCCCCCGCTTTCACTTCCGTAACTACAGCTGCTGGTGGGCGATAGCCGCTGGTGGCGCTCTGACCCGGCAACCACGACCCCAAAGTCCTCATCCGCCGCCCCGGTGACTCCTCCACCATTGCTGTGAAGTTTGGCAATGCTCTCCACATCTTTGATGACAGGGCGGAAGGCGGAGCCGTAGCTCGGCTTCCTGGTTTGGAGGGTCGGGTTGTCGAGAAGTTTGAGCCAGCCCTCTGATGTCACAGGGCGAAGGTCAGAGGTTACCGTTGTGCAGTCTGGGTCAAACAGGCCCGTCCGTGGTGCGGCGGCCCCACTGCCAGAGGCCATGGTTGCACCAATGCCATTTCCACTGCCGGCTACAGCTCCGGGCTCACCGGGATCTGAGAGATCCAGGAAGGCCTGTCTCAGAGAGGGGTTGTCTGCTAAGGAGGAGAGGGCACTGGGCTGAGGCTGGAGATAGGTGGGGACAGGGATTCCTCCGGCGGCTCTCGGGGGCCAGAACATGCAGAAAGGAGGATAGAAAGTGTCTTTGCGGCCGGGCCATAAAAGACCAGACAACCCTGCTGCTTTCTGCCCGGCTGAGACGTCACTGTCCTCTTTTTTCTGCTGGCAGAGGCCAAATGCTGGGAAGGGGTAAGGTGAGGGGAAGAGTGACGTGGGAGGGAACTTCTGCAGCATGCCGAAGCTTTTGCTGGGGACGGGGATGACGGGGTAGCTACGCTGCGTCTTACGAGGAGACAGATCTCCATCCAGATCATCGTCGTCTTCGAAGCGGCCTCGTTTCTGACCCATGTCGGGTCCCATCATGTGAGAACCCACCGAACCTTGGAGAGACTTCATAGACCCCATGGAGGAACAATGGGATGAAGAGGGAAGTGCTCTCTTCCGGCTGCCTCCATTGAACATGGCTTTAACGTCTTCCCACGCGAAGACTAACTCATCAAGCGGTACTTTGTCAGAGAGTTTGAGGTGTCGCCGCCAGGAGTTGAAGTTAGCAGCATCGGGTTGGGTGTACTTGGCTTCGGGTGTGCGGTGGGAATGGAAAATGAACTTATTTGGGGAGAAGTACATGTTGCAGAAGGAGCACTTGATGCATTTGGCCCTGGAGCTGTTGTAGCGTGCCGGGATGAAGTTGCCGCGGCAACCCCAGGCGCATTCGTGTGACACGTCGAAGGCGAAGTTGTCAGGCAGTTTCGGCGGCGCGTTCTCTCCCAGGAAGGACTTGCACAGGCGCTCGGCTTCGCGCTTGGTGATCATGCCACAGCGGCGTGACGAGATGGGCATGGCACCAGCCCGACGGAGGATCTCCAGCTGGACCGGCGTGCACTGGACGCAGGTGATGCCCAGCGCCACGCGGCGATTATGAATCTCATTGTAGCTGTAGTTCTTGAGGAGCGTGTTGGAAATCTGCGCCAGGCAAAGTCTCTCGTTGTTATCGATGACCAGTGACACGATGGGAACGCCGTACAGGATGACCTGGCCGACCTGGTTGGGCTTGAGGGGCGAGGAGGAAGAGGAGGGCGAGGACGAGGATGAGGAGTGGTGGTGGGCGGGTCTGGGTGGAGTCAGGGGTTCCTGCTGGTAGGTGCCTGTTGAGCTTGTCATGATGATGTCATTAGAGCTGGAAAGACGGGCTTTGTCCATTCTTGGTGAAAAACTGTGGGACGACCTGAGAAAGAAAGAAAGAAAGAAAGAAAGAAAGAAAGAAAGAACAATGATTTATGCTGTTAAAATTCCACAAATAACAGAATTAGTTTACCAGTTTACACAAGTCTCTGTATTAAAGATAAAGAGAAATAGCTGATAAATCTGTATGTGTTTATTCCACCGAATACAATTAATCAGAAATATGTTCATCATGAGTTTAAAAAAATGGTTTATTAAAATGTATTAATATTTAAAATCACAGACATTTATACTGAATCTATTTAATTCTCAATTTACAGCCAAGCACCACACTGCTTTTATTTTCTATATGTACCAAATAAGTCAAGTGTGTAATCTGAACCAAAACATTCTCGAGAAAGTATTTTTTTTTATAGTTATGATGTTGTTTTTTAAATATTAAATACGAGTTAAATATGTTGCTTTTTTAACAGAAAATGCAAAGGCTCAATTTGTACGTCACGTTTCTGTATTTATTCCTGTGTGCATTTTCCAAATATCACATCCTGCAGTTCAATTAATTTTTTTAAATATCAAGTGTCTGTAGGATTTTATACAAATAAATAACATTTCTGAGGGTGTTTGCCTGCCTTCAAAAATAAACCAGGATGATAACACACAAATGTTTAAAAAAATGATGTGCTGGTGAATAGCAACTTTTTATTTTAGCCTAATTTATTATTTTTTTTTACTTTATTGTTAACATCTGCTTAGTGAATACAGATTTAAAATTCTATATATGAAGGCTACATATCAGAATTTCACAATAACACCTAAACTCTTTTTGTTCCTCACATCTGTGGTATGTTTATGATCCAGGAAAAACCGAGGAATTACTGTCAGATTCTTCCCCCAAGGAAATGTTTGTTTTAACAAATAAACTACATTTACTACCAATTATTCACAGATTATATTCAAGGAAGCAGTACTGTAATAACACGGAATAACAAGGTGTTGATTTGAAACGAACTACAAAATGAAACAAATCGAAAAAAGGGATTTTTAAATTAACTTTACAACAATTCATTCTAGTGGACTAATCTGGTTTAATTGCGTGAGCTGAGCAACGTCAATAACTCCATTAAACAAATCAAGCACTTATAGAGAAACGCTTTAACAACAGATCTGAGTTCACTGTGGAAACAATATGTTGAAAGAGGCCGTTTGGTATCGTGATGGAAATCTGAAAATACAAGAGGCTGGAACACCACATGTGTGTATTTGAATCGCGGGCTTTCTGCAGAAAGGATCCACACAGAGAGTCACAGGGATCTCAGAGTGAAGATGGAGAAACAGTCAAATGCAAGGATCGTATATAGGAGAACTAAGGCCAGTTCGGACTGGTTCTGTAGGCGCAGTTTGAAACAGGAATCAAAACCCAGAGAACTGATTTACACGTGTTTCCTTTGGAGATACAGCAGACATACACTCAGTTCTTTGGAGAGTAAATAAGTGATAAAAAAAGGTCTTAAAGTTTCCAGGTCACACAGTTCAGATCATAAACAGTTCAGGTCATGAACGTCTTTAGACAGGTCTGCAAAAACTTACTTTTCAACTACAAAATAGGTTTCAACCACACTTAGTTATTTTTCCACTACAATAATTTTAGAGATTTACTTCAGACCGAGTTACACTCAAGGCAGAGGAACGTGCAGGCCTGCGTCAATCAGACATCCGGAATAACTTCACATTATTAATCGCTCTGTGTTTTTAGTGACTCAAATGAACTAATAATACTACTAATAATATAATTAAAATAGTAATAATAATAATAGTAATAATAATAACACGACATTAGAAAAGCAATAGCCTCAATTTAAGGTAGAGTTAGAATAGCAATAAAACGCGAGCTATTCAACAAACATCTTTGCGTTAACACGCGCGTTCATTTTTACAACATTTCACTCAACTTCAGCGGAAACACTTCTTACCTGTGAATCCCGGGAATAATCCCAAATGCGTCAAAATGTAAAAAAAAGGAAAAAAAAGTGAAACCCGTCACGAGAGGAATCGATTGATCCGACACACTTTTAACAAACTCATTTTTATGACGCGAACGAACCGTTTTCACTCGGTTAGATCCGGTAAAACGTGGAGTTCGGAACCGATCGAGCCGCGCGTGAGGTGTGAGTAAACTGCGACCGCTCGCGCCGGCTTTATTCGCTTCTCAGAGGCAGCACGCGCCGTCCTAATCTCTCTCTCTCTCTCTCTCTCTCTCTCTCTGTGTCTCTCTCTCTCTCCCTCTCCCTCCCTCTCTCTCGTTTGATTGGCGTGTTGCGCGAGCTCAGCCCACAATTCACGGAACACACGCACACGCGCACACGCACACACGCTTTACTTGTCGTCTCGCTGGAGCTGCCACTCAAACGCTGCAAAAAGTCAAAGTAACGGGCACGAGCCTGGACTGCTGCACGCCACATTTGCGCGTGCATGAAATGACCCCTTCGGAATTACACCCCCCTCCCACCCCACCCAGAACTTTAACGTTAGCTAAAATCATGTTGGCCTCTTTAGTGACTTAATTCATTTCAAATTTAACATGAATTTTCACAAAGCACACACACACACACACACACACACACACACACACACGCCAACCAGCAGCCAGGCGCCTGCACGCCTCCTCCCCATCACACCCGGAAATACCCTCAGACAACACAGTGATGTGACTGTTCACACACACACACAGAGTCAAAGAGGTTCATAGTTTCCAACAATGTAAGAGAAGCAGCAGCACTGACAGCACACACGCGGCCGTGCAGCAGATGAAAATGTGCCTTTTAAACACAGACACAGTGGAGAACAGCGGCTCGGACCACAGGGGCCTGCAGGAGGAGGTGGAGGAGAAAGAGAAAAGGCTGAGGCAGCAGTCAGACAGACAGTCTGGGGATCAGAGTAATGTCTGTCAGTACAGCTGATACCACCGTTCAACATCTGAGGAGGCCGTTTGGAAACACGACTCTGGATACATGTGCAGGTTGCTCCCAGGAGATGGGAGGTGGAGCAGGAAGCCTATATACCGTCTGGTGTGAATGAGGGTCAGAGGAGCTCCCAGCTAACAACATGTGCTATAAATGCCAGTGACTATTCACCTGGAGAGGGCCCTCAAAAGTTGCAGGGTAGGAGTATTTAATATATCAGAATGGGGGGGGGTATCTTCTCTGGTGGTGCAGGTGCTCCTATCCATGCATGGAGCTCTTAAACCAGACGTGTTGCACATGATGCTCCATCATTCTTTCAACAGCCGAAACATGGAATCTAGATATTAGCTGCCTCACAGGAAGTATTTAAAGGAAGCGAGCGGGGCTGTTGTTCAGCTCTGAGTGGGAACAGAGCGAAGTGTCCCAGATCCTGATTGTCCCTGTTAATTAAATCAACTTAATGAAGTTTCTTTTTTTACAGGACAAAATGGTTTCACGGAGGAGACCTTACTGCCACAGGTAACAGACGGTGGCTGCTCATGTGGGACGCAAGTGCACATACGTCTAAAATAACATGTGGACATTAGACCGTTGACTTTATATTTAAGCTCATCTGCCTTAGTTATAGACTTTTATACTCATATGTCAGCTTTTACGTTCCTGCAAATGTTACAGTGGAAGAATAAAGAAACTTAGTTGTATATTGATTTTAAAAAAGTGAATTTAAACTAATATATATACCAATAATACTCAATCCATTGTGTTTTTTCCCCCTGTTCTTCTTTTTTGTACACATCAGTCAATCTGGTTAACCCGGATGTGAGACATTGACACTGGCTGTAATTTATTCTTAACCAATCTTCTCTTATAGTCGCGTCTCGATAAAGGCTCAGTCCTTCAATGCTGTGCACGTGTGCGCGAGCGGGACGGGGGGAGAGCGCGAGCCCCATCTGCTCCAACTCGAGCCAATTTAAGGCTGGTGTCACACGCACGCGCCTTTTTTTTTTGTGTCTCGCGGACGCCTGCCACAGGGGGGGGAGAGAGAGAGGGAGAGAGAGGATGCACACGCGCGAGCTGCAGCTGACGTCACAATAGAGAGATGAGAGGATATAATAGAAAATCAGGTGAATTTTTAAATAATAACAAACCATTTTCCATACATGAACATTTATGTAATTTACATATAACTCATTTTAAATATAATACTTCAATGTTCAGTTTATTATACTACTGTTGTTTTACAACATATTAGGCTCTTTACCAGTATCTGGGAACCAAACCTATATGTTTCTACATTTAGCTGAAAGATATATATCTTATAAAGTTTATTTTATGAAGTTCTTAATTGATTGGTTTTCTTTGACTTGCTGACAGGCCTGGGTTTCCTTTCTTTTGAACCATATGTGGGATTTTTATTATAACACGAACTAAATGAAGCTGAAGTCTTGAATTCCCTGTGTTTTTAAACGACACTAATTTAAAGCACCTAATTGACGCACAACGTAAAAAAAAAAACAAGACGCGTGTGACATGTTATCAGAAGCGGAGCAGATCTAAACCGTGTGAAGCGGGAGGAGAAAGGGGCTCTTATTGGAATACAATAGCGCTATTAGCCCCTTTGGAATACATTTCACTTTCTTTCTTTCTCCATCGTGCATTAGCCGGGTCGCCCTACTGAGAAATTAATCATGCGTTTAAAAAAAGAATTGGCTGCGTGACCTGGCGGGGTCACAGCGGAGAGGAGGAGGAGGAGGAGGAGCAGGAGGAGCAGGAGGAGGAGGAGGGAGCTGCTGCTGCAAACATAACAAATTAAGAGCTACAACACTAAGTGAGCCTGAGACATTTAACATCAAATCTGTCAATAAACGAAACGTGGCCCCGGGTGAGCGATTATCATACTGAGATACATCGCCTCCTTCTCTCAGGACGCACTGGATCAAGCCTCCATCAACCAAACTTTACCTATAAACATGTATTTATAAAGGTTTGTTATATTGCCTATAACATAAACGGAGTATTTGCACGAGGCAGCAGCTGCACCAGTGCTCGTATCTGTGGGTTTAAAGGCGGACGCAGGAGACAACGTGCTGCCCAGTCGCCCTGCATACGTGCCCCACTTTAAATCCTTACTTAATGCTGCACGTCTTTTACTGAATGAGACTCTTCTGCAGAGAAGATTTACCGCAGCACTACAATTAACACGCATCTTAATCACCCTGCAGGAAAAAACACAAAACAATTATTCTGATTATTTGCGTTTTATTGTTATTTTCTTTTTTAAATCCGCGCTTTCTCCTTGATAGGGTTGGGTGGGGTTGGGGGGGTGCATTGGGTGCGCACGAGGGAGTGGGTCGTGCATGCATGCGCGCACGCTCTGCTGTGTCACCATGCACGCGTCATTAATCTCTGCTGTTGTGTGTTTAATTGCGGTATAAATAAAGTTGTAAAAGCACTTAAAACATGATTGCTGCATTATTAATAACAACAATAATAATTATAATATTAACATTTACACATTAGTCACTTGACAGCCTGTTATTGGGCTACCTTGATATCTGAAAGCAATGCATAAAATCAGAGCTTTTGCAATTTTACCTGAAATCTGATCACTTTCGTTTACTTTACTTCACATCAGTGACTGTCACCAGCACAAACAACATATATGAAATATTAATAGCACGAGTAAAGGTGGGTATATATAGTCATCTGTTCTAATTTACCTTTTTTCCAGTCGTGCACGTGAACGATGCTGCAGTTCTGCTGGATGGGAGCTGGCCTGAGGCGCTTGTACCAATTAGCGCAGCGCAGCCTCCACTAAAGATCCTCATATTTCACCACAGATCTGCAACATTAGTCAGAGTGAATTATTAAGAAATGATTATTTCACTAAATGCATATGATGTTCACAGAACCTGAGTGTGTGTTTTTAATCAGATGCCTTAAATCGTTTATAATTGAATGTATATATATATATATATATATAGGCCCCACAGGAGTTTAGTTATTTCTGTTTGTATTATTCAAGAAAAAGTAATGAGTGTTTTCCTCAGGTCTCTGCGTCATAATTAATTTGACCATAATGTAATGAAGGTAACCTATATATTATAGAAAAGGCTGAAGATTATTTGTTTTTTTTCTCTAATTCATCTAATGACTTAAAAATCCGGGCAGCAGATCTGATTTATTTTGTCTGTGGGCTACAGAGCTTTGTGTGTGTGTTGTAATGTTTCCTCTCCAACCAGCTATTACCAAATGAAAGGAGATAAAAGAAGTAAATTAAAAAAAAGAAGTAAAAAGCTGTTGTGATACAATAATAATAATAAAACTCAAAATGAGAAAGCAGTGATCTCACTGTCATTGGAGCAAACAGTTAAAAAAAAAAGATAATTAATGTTAATAAGCATTTATATCCCATATTACATATTTTATTATTAAGCATTTAGGTGTGCACATGCATTGAAAACAGTTGGGTCTGAATTCACAAGTCTTATATATAAATATCTATTTAAATGAATGAGTTTATAGATACTGATGATGGCTTTAACTTTGCTGTTGTTATTGAGATTTAAAGTGTCTGTGTTGTAGTCAATAGTGAGTTCACAGTGACCTTATAATAGGTTTTAATGTCTCGTCAGGATTATTCCTCCGTGATCAACTTCAATTTCCCTGTGACCTTTGCATCTTTGCAGCGTTTACTTGGGGATCACCACGGCTGTGCTTCATGAGCACTCTCATTTTTGCGAGGGAGTGGATCAGGGAAGCAGTGCACTGCAGACCTGCTGGGAGATGCAACTTTACTTACTGAATGATCCGGCTTTGTAATTAAAGGCTTGCTTGACTTTTAATGACCCCGGCACACAAGCAAAGTTGTGCAAGTTATTATTATGAGTGGGAATGAGTAATGAGACGTTAACGGTGAACACTGAGCTGCAGCCAATTAGCTCCGGTGTAGACAGACTGCTGGGCGCTACAGTGCTCTTTAAAGGCAAGCAGAGAGCCTACAGGGTCAGGGGGGGCAGGGTAGAGTGAGAGAGAGAGAGTGTGTGTGTGTCCAGAGTCCATGTTTACAGTAGATTAGTTGTCTCTTTAGGGTAAGAAAGCAAAAAAAGCAAATGACAGCATCTTATTCAATTTGGAGTTAGGGCTCTAATTCCTCTGTTGTCTTCGCAAGTCGTTTAATTCTCACTCCATTACTTAAAAAAGTAGTATTTCTTATCACATAACAAATTGCAGTGAGGTTTAGAGTCAGAGATCAAACTGTTGTGGTTGTTATTTCTACATGTATCTGATCATTACAACCAAAAAACTAGTCCTTGGCTTTCAACAGCATTAAGTTGTTAATATTGATGATAGAAAAATACGTTTTTTTAATACATGAAAGTAAATATAAGGAGCTTGTTTGAGAAGGGATTGTCTGAATCAGCCATCACAGAACCATGAAAAGATCCAGGTATATAACAGCTGTAAATCAGCAGGTGTTTGAGGTTAGTCACATCATTGAATACACCTTTCAATGTTGATTGACATGGGAATTCCATTCCAGACGGATTTAGTTTGACAACACTTTCTACATCCTCTATGTTAAAAAAGCTCCGTTATCAATCTAAGCCTTGAAATCTATTACAAATAATAAAACTAACACGCTATAGAGAACTACGGGCAGTAATGTATACAATACAATTTGAGGTTAATGGGCTAAATCATGCAACACCACTGATATGGCTCTTTGAATCTGTTATTATCTCAATATAGATGTGTGGAGTTTATAATCATGATTTCTTTATAACATTAAAAAAGGGTTTTGCTGTGTAATTTTTTATATTTTATGTATTTATCTGATATCAAACTGGTAAATACATAAAAAAAGTCAATGGGGGCTCAGTGTTCATCTGTTCAATCTGATAATAGTTCATCTGCTGCGGGAAAGGTTTGGTTAAAGTTACTGTAGCGCTCATATTTACAGTCTTTTGTTTCAACCTCAACAGCATCATACAACACGAAACATAGAACTTCATTTTCAGGATCAGGTTTGAAAAGACAAGGAAAAGGCTGTGTGTGTGTGTGTGTGTGTGTGTGTGTGAGGTATCTTAGGCAAGCAACACACAGCATAAGACTATTATCCCTCGTCCAAGAGAATCATTCAGTTCTCCGCGGGGTGTCAAAGCGACACATCTCGGCGGGGAGAAGATAACTAACTGAGATGATCTCACAGTATTTCAGCTTAATTTTCTTTACTGGGGAATATTCGGCGGTAATGTAACTTAAATAGGCCATTGTGGAGCTAACTGCATCGTTTTATATGGGACATAAAATCATGGAAACTCACCAAAAAGGAAGATTGGCACTTAGGCCCGCTCAATGTGTTAGAATGGATTCTGAATGAATTACCACAAATGTTGTCCCATAAGGCCTCTACTCTCTAGTTTCCCGAGGTGTGTATGTGTGAGATTTTTTTTTTTTTCCCCAAACAAAAACCTCAGTTTCTCATTGTTATTAACCTTGTACTCATTGTGGAAAGTTTTCCTGTTTTTAAAGCACTCGTATCATAATAAACACACAAAACTCCGGTGGGTAAAGGATTAATTTATTAAAACACCTCATCACCGCTTCTTCATCGTCTCGAATATGAAAGGAACGCCGCCATCTTGTCCATTTGGAGCCAGACTCTGAGCCGTAGTGATCAGAGAATGGAGCCGCGGGATTCAGGCTCTACCCAAAACATGCTCTCGACCAATCGTGAGTCAGTCTCAGCTCTCAACCATAACGTTTCACCCTGTCTTTATTCCAAAAAAGCGAAGCCAAATTGTTTTGATCGCCACCCGGTGGCTGGCTGCAGAAGAAGTCATACATCCAACCTCCTCCATGTTAGCTGATGGGACAAGGACCAAACTAAAAAAGACAAAGTACACATCAAATGAATGAATCAATTCTGTCATTTTAGGTAGTTATCATCACTGATTTATGTTCAAGCGTTAGAACGTTTGATTTTAATTAATAATTTGATGCTATAAAAACCTGTCAAACCTTATGACTGACATCAGAGACTGACTCACGATTGGCCGAGGGCTTGTTTTGGTAGAGCTCCGTCCGCCAATCGCTACCGTGCAGTCTCCAAATCTTCAAGATGGCAGTGTTCATATCTGAGATTATTCTGGCTTCATCTCCGGACAGTGGGAGGAAGTGGAGACTCGTTGAGCAGGAGACATTCTGGCAACTGCTGCGACTAAGAGCAACAAGAGCAGCAGCTTGGATCCGATCCATGTATTGTGCAACATGTGGATAGATAGTACGTGGAAACCCCTTTTGCATTTAGTACTTTTGTTCTGAGAGTCCTGAGCTGAACCTAATCCAACAGAGTTCCTGCAGATCGGCTCCAAAATACTACAGAAACCTCTCCCAGAGGACATGGGACTGACAGACACTTAGTTTGGCCACATAGTTTATATGCAGATAAATTATTTTATGATGATTATGTGTCCCGTCTTTCCACTTGTCCATGTTTCTGACTCGTCCGTCCGTCTCCAGAACACAAGAGCTACGTTAATGTGAACGTTAAGGGCTCTATTAGTGCTGCAGACAGGAAGTGGACAAACCAGGGCTTTTTCTATTCGTCTATTATTAATGAGGACTGGAGGTTAATCTACCTCTTAATCACCAGGCAACATAGAGAGTGATGCAGGGAATGGAGGGACGGGGGACAGGGGGGGTGAATAAAAGGAGCGAGGGGAAAAGTTTTCTGCAGAAATTAAACAGAGGAAGCCATCAGTGTTGATGACCTCATCATCTATCAATCAGCAACGACTTTGGATGTGTAAAAAAAAAAAAACCCTCTGGTTTAAACATGAGATCATCCATTAGTGCACAGTGGAGTAAATGTTGTCTCACCTCAGTTGAAACAGTCAGGAAATCATACAGGAAGTGTTGTGTGTTTGATTACAAAAACTGGAATCTCTCTCTAGGATACATATACGAAATATCTATATATAATACCAAAAATTATTTAAAACTTTCTCTTCATATCACTATCCTGTAACTGTTCTTTTCTTATTCGGTTTGTCACAGAAAAATATGTCTTATTTCAAAACTTTAAAAAGAACACTCAAGAAGCTTGTCCCCTACATTGGCAAAAAAGTAGTTTAACCCAAAATGAAAATAATACAGACGACAGGTTAATCATAAATGTGCCAAAAAACGATGTAAAATGGTAAATTACACGATGTTTAAAATTTAAGGCAGCAGTGTATTGTGAAATCAATTTAGAAATGGAGGCCGTTGGAGCTCAATCTAGCAACAATAACAACAAACCTTTATTTACACTGTCAGGAAAGACATTGAATCCCAGCATGAGTGTGTGTGTGTGTGTGTGTGTGTGTGTGTAGTACCTGGTGTTTGTGTCACATCAGCGTGGCCCCCCTCACCCCCCGACAGGCTGTAATTGTGTAATCCTGTGATTCTGCTTGTAATCCCCTCAAACATACAGGAGAGTAGCAGAGATCGCTGCCAGATTACACTGTATGGAGTTGATCTGCATTTGTTGTTTGTATGTTGCTGAAAAACAGACAAAAAAATAAAAGTTACGTCAAATGATTAACAAATATTTCCCTACTGGGACACCATGTCAAAGTAAAAGCAAAAAAATCATTTTTTCATCTATACTTAATTGAGATGACTACACACAGGTACACTTAACTGCACCGCAAGTCATTATAAATTAAATATGGCTTCGCCTTTTTGACAAATACTAATCATCGTATATGGAATAAACAGAAATAAGCTTCTCTTTGCTCCCTGTCAGTCTAAAACATGAATTTTTCAAAATAAATGTGTAAAAACATGAAATCTGATACCAAAACACAACCAAGAACATCCTGTGGGACAAAGCAGCTCACATGTTTCACTGGCAATTAATGTTCAAACACACACACACCCAACACTTTTATTTTTCAATTATTTGATTTTTAATTATTTGATATTTGTGTTAAACGCAGTTCTGCTCAAGGGCTCGCCATTATAGATAGAGGCTGAGGTTTAAAGAGGGGCCACCAGGCAAAATGGTAAACAACAGAATTAAATGGTAATAATTATTGTTCCAGGAAATAATTATTGTTCAGCTGCCTATCTGCTCTGTTGTTTAAATAACAACGAATATTAGCTGTCTTTTTTTTTCTATAAGACAACTGTGTGTATATGTGTGTGTGTGTGTGTCTGTGTGTGTGTCTGTGTGTGTGTGAGGATGATGCGGCTTAAGCTGATTCACATATACGAGGCACAGATAGACGCACACATGAGGCGAGAACAATAACACACATACACATGCAGCTGGAGATTAAAACACACAGCAGCTTTTGCAGATAAATAATATATATGCTACAGGTTATATGCTATTATTTTTATAACTAAATATACAACTCAAACTCAGTAATAAAGTTTTTTTGATTACTTTAAAGTTACGTTCTGGTTAATAAGTAATATTTCTACAGACTCAGAAGTAATTGTACACATTATTGACCAATTTGGGGGAATTTATTTCAGTTTTCAGGAAGAAAATACTTGTATATGTATAAATATGAGTGACACAAAAAATTTGTCAATTTACAATTCTAACTATGATGATTTTCCACGAGAGTAATTCTGCATATTTAAGTGCAAAATTACACAAACAGAACTTTCTGCTCCGTCTTCCAAACAGGAGCCTACGCTGCACTGATCTCACATCTGTATTGTTTTTGATGTGTTAATCCCCCCAAGTTAAAACTCAGCATGAAAACAGCTCTCATCCTTATTATTGTTATTATTATTATTATTGTCATGATCTCCTGCTGAATTACCGCTGATCCACTGGTGCGTAAATACCCTTCTACCACAGTGTGTGAACGGAGGGATTAGCAGCGGGGCTGAAAGAGACACTGAGCTCACGGCGCTAACGATCGCAGAAATGTGAGCCTTTGTTGTTTTTGATGTCATCTGAGCAGAACGCGCAAAATTCATAAACACGCAAACAACGTATGCTTCGTGACGTCAGGACACAAACCAGCATACTGTGCTTTTTACACCACAAGATGTTTTTCATGTTCAGGCTGGATTAGTTTCCCCTTAAAATCATTTTTAATCTATTTTTCTGTACGTGAGGACAGATGTTATGAATAAAAAGAGACAAAAAATATGTAAAAAAACATCTTTAATACTAAGCACACTGGAGAGGTGCTGAGGTTCATTCATACACAAAACATTATCCTTTATAATCACGAGACTTATTTTTGAGTTTGATTACATTTTATCTTAATTATCAGGGGAGTTCTCACACCATCATGGATTTTAATATAAATCTGTTGTTACACAATGTGTTGTATTCAAATTGTTAGTTTAAAGTAAAGGTTACAGGTGTTATAACTTTTTTGTTGTTGCTCTATATAACACTATTAAAGCTACAGTCGTATACAATACACACAGGGCAAACTAAAGTTGTGTGCTTTTTAAAACAAGCTCCAACTTTGTGTTATTTCTGTTTGACTGGACCGGCGTCTTGTGTGTGTATGTCATTATGCAGTACTTCTGCTAACAGTGAGTTTTAGTGTTATAGTGAGTGAAATATTTTATTAAAGATTAAATTTCAAACTGAACGTCATATTTGCAGTAGTTATACAAATCAGTATTATTCAATTCTGCACTTGTTCTTTGCAAACCTTAAAATTCCAACCACACTTTTGTCAGAGTCGACCCAATCTTCAAGCCAAAGTCAAACTTGACTTAGACACTTGTTGCACAAGTTTTCTTTCACCTCGACAAAGCCCCCTGTAAACTGTAATTGTAAACTGTCTTGGACGAGTTGGTGAATCTCTGACTTGAACGTTAAAGGTCAGTCAGACTAAACTCGAGGAGAAAACTATCTGCAACTGGAAACGTATCTTGTCATCCTCTTTGGAAATATCTGATCTGAAGCCTTGAGGACTCCTGTGGTTTCTAAGAGTAAAACCAATCACACCATCAGATCATTTCCTCATACATCACCCACCAGTGGATTTTCAGGAAGAACTGTTTATTTCTGTGCAACACACAACACACAGAGAGAAATCCGATCTTCTTAGTTCCCGTTGGCCTGAAGTGGCCTTGCTGCCCTGCATCTGACTCTTAAAATACTCTTCCTTCAACGGCTTTTACTCTAAAACGTGGATTAAAAACCACGGCTGAGAGCATAACTATGTTTGTGTCTGTGGCGTGTGTATTTGGTTTTTATAAAATCCCCACAGCATATTACACTTACAGGGGCTCTGTGCGCTAAGTAAGAATCACTAAGTGTAAAATTGACAGATGGGGCTATTTGGTTTTTCTTAAGTGCTCGGGGACACTCGCACAGTTTGGGTGGGTCTCCTGTCGTCAGTGGTACTTTGGTTAATGATGACAGCTGCACTCAGTTGTGATTTACTTATTTTAAAAGAGAGAGTTATCCTCCCAACTCCACCCACCTCGCTCGCCCCGATCTCTCTCTCGAATGAAATTAAGAACAACATGTTGACTTCTGAATCTAAACATTAAAAACATATGCGGTCCATTAGCGCGGCCCCCAGATGTTGGCGGCGGTAATCCCCCGGCCTTCTGCCATTCTGATTGGCCCACAACTTTAATCACGAGATTGTTAATGCAGAGCAGCGGAAACAATGAAAGTGTCCTGCGTGGCGGGAGCAGGCGGAGTCACACGCAATCACGACTTTTCAAAACAGATTAACATCGAAAGTGGCACGAGGTGACAGGACATGTGGCCAAAAGTCGGTAAACATTTTAACGTGTACTTTTGATTCTCGGGTGTCAGCCTGTGGGAAGCTAACTTTAAGTGTGTCCTCATTTGATACTGTTTTGTGGTGTTCCTCAAGGTTCTGCCCTGGGTACTGCTCTGATTGCCTTGTATTTGCTTTGGGTGGACAACATTAAATAACTACATTAAAGGTGTCTCCCACCTCTGTTTTATAGATTATGTTCAATTGCCCATTTCATTTAAATCTAAGCATGTAGAAAACAAACTTAATATTTATTTATAGCTCATATCTTATTTCTGCCACAGGTGGCCTTGATCCTAAAGGTGATAGGATGCCCCCCCCCATGTTAAATATATCATCTGAAATCAAGGTGTCTCAATGGACAAGACACTAACTCGTGAAACTTAATTTGTGTAGTTCCCCAAAGTAGTTCCCCACTGGTTAAAGTCATGTGAATGTCATCTCAAGTAGCTAAAACTACTTGGAAAGTCAGAGAGTCGTCGAGCTATTGACGTCATCACTCATAAACCAATTAACATCATTTTACAATCGACTGTAAATAATATACTGTAAAGTAAACTTGTCAAATGTTTTACTTTTGTTTGTGACTTGCAAACTGCATGTCCATCTCTCACAAGAGTTTTTCCACATTCCAAAGTCAAAGCCCAAGAACACATCCAACTGTGAACGATGACTTCACAACTCGGGGACATTGGTTCAGTCCTGCTGTTAGATTAAAACATTGATGTCAACCCATCTAGACTATTATAACTCACACTCACACTAACTCAAGCCTTCCACTTGGAATACTCACTTTAGCCTTTTTAGTAAGGAGGGGCTGGTATAGTACCTATTGCTTTGGAATCAGGTGTTCCATGTACTTTTGGTCATATTGTGTATGTAAGTATTTGCTGTATATACTGTATGCACAAGTTCAGGAAGGAAATACAAGGTCGCATGGTGTAAAAAAAAATCTTAAGAAGATTTAAAATGGGTTATTTTTCAGATACATTTTTGAGTTGATCCTCTGAGTGTCTGATCTCTAAATGAACGTTACAGATTTAAAGCTCTCTCTCTCTCTCACTCTCTCTGATCCCAACCTGCTGATGCTAAACCTCTGACTTGTATTTTAAACCCAGAGGCCACAGACAAGATATTTAAGAGGAAGCAGATCTTTAAATATCTCGTCTGTTGCAGCCATTTGGTGACATTTTCTGACAGATTACAAGCTGCAAATGGAGCCCGACAACAACGAAAGTCCTTTAATAACTATCAGTATTAATATATAATAAAAGATGTTGTTAAGAACCTGCAAAGGTCTTTTAATATACTCAACATTTGTAATCAGGGACCCGGAGGATTCTTTTTAAAGCTTCCTGTTCTACAGAGAAGAATCAGACACACAAAAATGAAAATTCAATATGCTAAGAAATGATTCAAGCTCAATTTCTGCTCCCAACTCAAACCAAGAAGGCTGTAACCTTTCATCCATACTGTAAATATAAAGATTATGCTCATTCTCATTCTTGCTTTTGAGCAGAAGCACGATTAACCTCTGATTTTTATTGGAAACACAAAAGGGCATACACTCTGTTTAAGAGCCTGTAAAAGCATGATGGATGGAGATCATCCAAAAGTAAATGAATACCAAATGACTAAATGAAGTGTTCCTCAATTCTCCTGAAACATTAAAAAATCCCTCACCTAGTGTGAATTGAATAGTTTCTTAAAAACTGTGATTTAATGAAAAGAGGGCTTCTGTAACGTGGGTTTTTTGAGACTGCATGGCTCTGTTCAGAGATTCAAGATTCTCGTGTTAACCTGTAGCCTGGAAACATGAAGCAAATGTAACTTGGTGTGGTGATGCCAGGCTGGTGTACGAGTTGACTGTAAACAGGAAACTATAAGGGAAAGAAGTAATCCCATCATGAAATACACTTAGTTATACAAACAGAGGCTGTGGGGCTGTGAATCCTTCACTCCACAGATGAGGGATTAGTTACATATGGCTGCCGTCTCTCTCCAGCTGATGCAGGTCTCAGTTTTATAAGCCCCTGAGATGTACTTGAAACATAAAGTTCACCCTCGGCCAAAGGTCGAGCACATTGCAGAAACGTCTGGGCTTTATTTCACATTAGAACATGTATGCATGTACACACTGTGCAGTGCATCATGTGCAGCAACACTGTATGTGGAGTGTGGAAAGATAGACTGACATTAAATATTAACATCACACAGCATCTTTTGAAGTCTGGACTCTTAATTAATGTGTTGTGATGTTCACTGCGTTCATCTAAATCTCATTAATTAAACGACAAAGATTTCCATTCTGATTATTTCTTACTTGATTAATAAACACTGAGAATGAAATGTTGCCTCGTTAATAAATACGTGTGCACTCCCTTCCATGTCGTGCCCCCAATTACAAGTCCCAGTTCATAAACACGCACGTGCACACACATGCTTGTCTGTGTGCGCGTGCACACACATGAACAAAGACCTTGTGACCTAATCAAATTCTCCTATTAGAGAAAATAAGTGTGCCATCAAATTGGCTTCTAATTAGGGCTGAAGTAATTAATCGATTAGTTGATCAATAGCAACATCAGCCCTCAACTATTCAAATAGCTAAAAAATGTTCATCAATCAACTGTCACACACACAAACACACGTAAGTGGACAACACACGGCTTCAAACATATGGATGTTCTCATTAATAAACCACACAGTTGCATTAATACAGCTTATAGGTGACTAAGGTTAAAACTTACTGGAAACTTACTTGTAACTAAGTAAGTTACAAAGTAAGTTTTCTTCAGGGCAGCTGAGGTTCTGTACACGAAGACACGGTGCATTCCACAGTAATACGTTCATATAGGCCAAATAGACATCAAGTCACTTTGCCGCGGTGCTGTTTAATCTGTAATCACCACATATTTACCAAGGACGTCACATCGCTCTCTTTCTGTCTCTGTACATTAAGACTCTCTGGTATTAACAGCAGCTTTAACTTGCAGCGGGACATCTGTGTATGAAAGTAATTGAGAGCTATAACAGGATCAGGAGGTTCGTCCAGTGGGGGATTTCAGTGCCAAGGGGTCAGAGTTTCAAGTATTTCTTGACCTTACGAGATGTAAATAATGGCAGAGTAAGAGTTTCTGTTTCTGTAATGTTGCTTTTTGCAATTAAAATGTTCTTTGGTCAAACTATTTTATAATTTTGTATAATTATCAACTGGAGTCTAGCTTGAGAAGCAGAAGATTAAGCGTTTGTATACGTATGCAAAGGATCACATACATAAATATGCGTGACCACAGCTTAGCGACACAAGTTAACTCTACAAATGTAAGTAGAACGACATGGGAGTTATTGGCCCCAGATGTTTCCATTATGCTCTTATTGTTATATGACATAGGTTCTCACAATTAGGATTAAAAACATATGCACCAGCTGCTGATTTCCATACATCTGCGAAAAACAATGAATTGCTTGGCCAGTTTAAAATACAACATTTTTAATTCGGTGTTAATCTTGGTATTCAAAGTATAACATTATGGCTGAAACGCTGCAAACCACACAAAGAAATTACAGTCTTACTCTGCTGTGTTTTGTATTTCAGGACCATGGACAGAGACAAATGCATGAATATGTAAGACTTGTGATAAGTGACAATAAAAATGTACAAAATTCAAAATCTGGAATTTTCTGGAATTGGAAACAGAGATTTGATTGGCTCACACTTTGATCATCACGGCTCTGACAACATATGGATCATGGCTTGTATGGATCAAAGTAGCAATGGCAGCAGGTTCTCACTCACAGTCAGACCCTGTTTAGGAGTTAGGTTCCAAAGGCCATACAGCATGTGGAGGTGAACTCAATATCCAGCTGGTACTGGTTCAACTGCCATACTGGCTTCAGCCATTCCCCATCCCAAGAAACCTTTTAAAAGCCAAGAGTCAGCACTTGAAGGTTATCGATCCGGAAATACACCAAACCTTTATACCTAATGCTGTACAGGAGACTCCAACTTCAGAAAAACACTGGCAAGAGGAATCTCTATGCTAAAAAAACTTGGCTCACAGAATGAAGCTCAATTTAGGTAATTTGAGTGTTTAAGTTGAAGTAGAAGGTGGTGTACTGAGATGATTCAACTTTTAAAATGATCAGGCAGCGATAATGTTGTTATAAAATGCGACTATGTCCGGAGGATAGAGGATAGAGGTGAGAGAGAGGTCCATGACCCAGTTTACATCTCACTGCAAAGGGATTATAACCAGAGTTTAAATGAATATGTTTTTGTCATGATTCCTGTGGCTACACTATGAAAACACTTACAGATTCACTACTTTACACCAACTTTTAAGAAATCCTGCAGAAAATCCAACCATTTTGTTCCCAACAACACTTCTTGAGGGATGTTTCTAGTCTCTCACTCCTTCCATCTGTGTCACTGGGCGTTTCCCCCCGAACCCTTGGAGAAGACTGACGTATCACATCCCATTTCTCTCCCCCCCTTTTTCATTCTCTCCCTCCCGCCTCTTCTCCGTCCGTCCTCCGTCACGTCATACACGGTGTCCTGCGGGATCCGGGAAATGATTAAGGAAGACAGTTTCAAATACCTTTCAAGTCTCTCCCTGATGGCACCACAAAGTAGGTGGGCATGGCGAAGGTGGGAGCCGGCAAGAGGAGCAGGCCACGCTGCCGGGTAGAGACACGAGGTGAATATTTGATTGTACGGGAATTTGTTTGTGTGTAGATACTTGTGGGTGTGTTTGAGAGAAAGGGGTCGTTTGAGCTTTCATGACTTGTGAGCGCAAGTGGAGGTCGGGAGGGAGAAAAGATTACTGATTGGTGTCTGTAGAAAAGCTTGTATGTTCATGTCCCTGGTGTTTGCAAGGTAAATATGTGTGTGAATGTGTGTGTGTGTGTGTGTGTGTAGGTAAGAAATAAATTGACACAGCGAAACAGACAAAAGACCCAGAGAAAGAACAAATTGGACCTTTTGAGCCCCCGTAGCAAAATATACTATCTCATTTACATCCGAGTTGTACTTTAAAGAGTGTTTTGTTCGGGAGTGACATACATACAGGATCCCTCATTGTGACATGCTGCTCGTTGTGTCATGCTGGAGCGTGTGCGTGAGTAACTACATATCTCGTGTGTGTGTATATATATGTGTGTGTGTGTGTGTGTCTGTGTGTGCATGGGTCTTTGTGAGGGAGAGATAATGAGATCTTGCTCAGCTGAGGCCTGGTCTTGATCCCCAGAAGCCCTGGACTCATTTCAGTGAGAAACCTCTGAATATACGAAACTGAACACCTCTGGCGGAAACACAAACCTGGTCTCAAGTACAGAGATCCGAGCAGACGGTAAGCCCTGTTCTGCACCGTAAAGCCTACACATGGCCCGTCTTTGTTCCTTTTTTTGGGGAAGGTTCAAATGCTTTCCAGACTCTGTAGGATTTCTGTGTGTGTGTCAACAGGGAAACTACCTTTTCTGAGCTGCACAATTTCATCTGAGCTTTGTACCAGAGAGGAATGGAAGGTCGTGAAACTTGTTTTCATCAGCAGCACAAGTACAGGTCAGGAGCGGGGGGGGAACAGCATCTAGTTAATCCAACATTTGAAAGCACAAGAGCCTTGTGATTGTATCTATGTCAATCAACGGAAGATCCCGCTTTCTCCAGGACAGATGAGCAAGAATAATAAGAAGAGCTGCTGTCATTGCCAATTTTTAAAAGTATTGATGATCCCATTCAGCTAGAGATAGTATAGCTTTTTCAGACATATGTCAATGTGACCTCACAAATTCATCTGCTCCTGCCTTTTTCTGCTACCGGCTGCAAACCAGAGAAAGTGTGCAGACTCCACTTTACTTGGTCTGTCGCTCGTTAAGTGTGTAACTGTCTCTACAAACTAGACTTGACTCACATGACTTCACCTCGTGTAACCACAGAGAAAATGAACTGTCACCAAATACAGACGGAGATCTAGATCAGCCTCTTTCATAGAAATGGTCATTGAAAAGCTACAAGATATATAAACAGTTCTGAAGACTGCAGCATGTGGACAAAATAGTATGATGGGAATGTAATGGGAACAGCTGATGCAGTTAGCATTATGCAATTACATTTTAATATACTGGAAAAACACTTTGCAAGTGTGCTGCAAGTTTTAATAACTTAATTTACACAAAAGGTAACTACTAACTAAAGTCCTGAAAGTTGAGAGTGACTCAGTTGTGTAACCAAAGTTTGCTTAGGACTTTTCCACATTAACATGACAGAATATCTAATACCGGCCCTTTGGTGAAGGCTGTAGCACAAAGGCCATTAAGCTGTCCAAGCCATATTATTATTATTATTTACAATACACACCTCGCCCACACTGGTAATGTTCACTGAGTTTGCTATAACTTTCCATAGCGGTGAAGTCTTATCTCAAAGTATTATAAACTCCCCCCATTCTTTTTTCTTAATTTCTCTCTTTCGCTCGTCCCTCCCTCCCTCGCCTCTTCATCCCCGTCAGCTAGCCTCATCGTGCGCATTAGCCAAAGCTATCACTGTTCCCTTTTCTTTTTGGCATTGTTCAAACTAAATGGAAACAAGGTAATTAGCTTGTTACAATTAAAGCGAGACGAGCGGATGAATTGTAATCACCCGCAATGGAGTTCCCGCTTTCTCCCCTGCAGCCTCCAACAGGCCAGCTGAGCTATCCTCATTTGCATAATTAAAATATACAAATGATAATGGATTTTGTAGTCAATGTCCAGAGGCTGCAGAGGCAGGGATGAGAAGAAAATATGAAATCACAATAACAACCACGCTGGCTTCGCCCAGAGGGGAGGGGACGGGAAAGGATGGGAGGGGGGAGGAAGAAGGGAAGGAGGGAAGGAAGGAGGAAAGGAGGGACGGAGGTGTGAGGAGAAGAATGTTGTGCTACTGGAAAAGAGGGAAAGAAGGATGCAAAGATAATGACGGATAAACGAGAGAAAAGACAACGTGAACATCAGGTAGAGCAGAACAAAGGTGGACCAATTACATTTGCAAATAGCACACGCCTGGCCCTGGCCTGCGTTGCCCTCCCTCTAGGGAAGTCTTTCGCCTGATTACATGAAATTGGGATAGAATTAAACATCTTCGAGTTGTCCTAAGACAAACCAAAATGAAATTAGAACCCGGCTTCTTTTTTACCTCGGAGCGCCGCAGAGCCGCACGGCAGGGAGGGAAGGAGAGACGGAGGGATTTTTGCAATTAGGTGAGGGACAATGTCGGGGAAATTAGGCCTTAGAGCGGAGTTTTCTTCCCTCTCCTGGCTTTCTCTGTAGTTTTTCGTTGTGAAAGTTCGGAGGCGAAACAGCTGTGATCTCTCGGTGCCGATGTGGTAATAGACTTCACACACACACACACACAGAACTGCGCCAGAATACATCTACACACACACACACACACACTTGAGCCCTGGTGATTTGGCCTGTACGGCGGCTCAGAGCACAGAGAGTGTGGCATCGGAGCAGCGTTCGCTGTGAGCACTGGGCACGGCCCCAAAACAGCAAGCGAACAGCTCTCCAGTCACTAAACACAATCTTTTGCCTCTGCAGGAAAGGTTTGAGGGCGGGAGTTCTTATGTAGTGAGGGGCCTCTTTACAAACAAGTGTTAGTCGCCTCGTCAAATGAAGACAATGTGTATGAAGGGGTTGTGACTATGATCCTCTCTGAAAATGTACTTCTACATTTCATTGTATCCATGCAGGCTACACATTGCTCCACTTTAATTTACCTCCACCAAGGAGTTTATGTTTTCATCTGCGTTTGATTATCTGTTTGTCTGTTAGTTAGCAGGATTACACAAAAACTGTTGGACGGATTATAATGGAACTTGGAGGAAGGAGGTTGTAAAGGTCAGCAAAGAACCCATTCAACTTTGGTGTGGAACCGGATAAGGGAACAGATTCAGGAATTCTTTAACACTGCGATTTCTTTAACATTCCCACATTTTCGTTGATCCCTCAAAGTATAATTAATGGAACTTGATGAAAAAAATCAGGCGTCTTTAGGGGACTGATATTTATGTGCAGATCCAAATACAAATCTGGATCTAGTTCAGTTTAGTTTCATAAGGGGACTGTTGAGCCTCGGTGCAGGTAGGTAAACACAAATTATTACAAATCTCGGCTCATTTCCGGCTCCACTCCAAACAGTTATTTCTTTTTTCCTCAAAATAATGTCATTCGATCTAATATATCAGGCAACGATACGGTTCTTCTCATTTTCTTCACCACAACCTCATAAAAAATGTTCTTAGTCGGAGCCGCCAAACAAAACTGAAATGAGAGTTTCCTGAATCAACAAAAACAAGCTGAGATGAAAACACTGACATGTTATTTAGCTTTAGGTCGATATGTCAATGTTATCGTACAGATTAAAACCTTATTAAAACATCCAGCCCTTTGGTGGTAAATATCTGAACCTGTTAAATGCTCTTCTATGTTACCACTAACTTTCTTTTTGTGCTGTTTGGTTGTGGATATGTAGCACACAGTGGTTTTACATGGATGAGTCTACAATACAAAACACAGACAGAAGACGTCATCCTGCCGAAAGTTGCGTCAGGTCACAAAATACTTCTGTAAAAAGGGCAATTACCAAAAAACTGAGGTAAGTGGTTATAATCATAATGATTAAAGGGAAACAGCATTCACCCTCAATAGGAAACAGTTGGCAAACAGTAGGTTTCCTTAATTACTTCTGTACATCTCACCTCCCACTGAAGGTCTCGTAATGACGTCGCACATCTTCTACCTCTGCTCCTACAGACGATAGCCACACCAGGTCATCGTCAGAATATAAACTGAGGCTGTTTTAAGAGTTGGGAACAAATGACCAGTGCTGTAACTTTCTCTTTTATTAGATGATTTGTCCTGCTTTCGTTCTCTTTCTCTTCTTATTCCACTCTTTCCTCCCCTCCGAGCGTTTCCCTCCCAGTTTTCCTTTCTTGCTTCCTATCTTCCCGCAGTTTGATGCTATTCCCCTAAAACCTGTATTACCAGCATGTGTGCAATGAAATGAAATGTTCACGGCGACGGTCATTTTCTCATTTTCTCTCTGTTCTTCAGCCCTTTCGTCATCTTTCGCTCCTCGTGTTCCCTATCGCACACACACGCACACTCACACTCACACACACACACACACACACACACACACACACACACACACACACACACAACTCTGCAGCCATTTTCTTTGTATCCATACTGCCTCAGCTTTTCTCCGAGCTCATCCTTTAACTCACCCTTTACTATTTACACTTCATTCTTTTGTTAATAGCATCGTCCTCCGTCTTTATGTGTGTGTGTGTGTGTGTGTGTGTGTGTGTGTGTGTGTGTGTGTGTGTGTGTGTGTGTGTGTGTGTGTGTGTGTGTGTGTGTGTGTGTATATATATATATAACTCCCGTATGTTTCGGCTCCCACCGCTCCTGTTCCGTGTGTGTGCACGTGTGTGTGCGCGAGTGAAAGCAATAACAGTGGCAGAGCTGTAAGTAAATAATGAGCAGTAATCAAAGTTAATGGAACCCAATGGGAGCCACAGCTTCTGTGTGTGGCAATAATCTCATTTAGAGAGAGAGGCAGATTTAGTGGATAATTGGGGCCTAAGTACTCACTGATTCCCCTGCTAACTAACTAACCAACGGAGCTGCCGACGCTCGTTTTGTTTGCAATCACGCCGACACAGATGGAGCACAAACAAAGAAGAGACGCTCGATGCACTCCCAGGTCTTGGCTGCTGCTCTTCTTCTGCTGCTCTTCTCTCCTCCCCCCCCCCATTTGCTTTTCTTCTCTTTACACTCGTACTATCCCGTTGTGTTTTCCTGCACCTCTTCTTCTTCTAAACATCTGCCGCCTCGGGTCCTGTCCATTTCTGTATATTCCTAATCCACTATCGTCATCTCCTTGAATCTCCCTTGTTTCCTCTCATCGTCTTTCTTTACTTCTCTACCTCCCCTTCTTTTCCTTCAGTTCCTCTCCTTTCATTTCCTACTCTCCTTGTATCGCCACACATCCCCTCTCATGCCGTTCTTTTCACCTTGTTTTGTTTCAATGTCTCCTTTTCAGTTTTCTTTTTGCCTTTCATTTCACCTCTCCCTCTTTTCCTCCCATCTCCTCTCCTTTTGTTTTCCTTTGACTTGTTTCCCCTCTTTCTTTCATCTCAGTTTTTCTTTTAATTTAATTTCCTTCTTCCCTTGCTTCTCTACGCTTTTTCCTCGCTCTTCTTCCTTTCTTCTCCTTTCATTTCTCCTTTTGTGTTTTCTCCTTCTCTCCTTTGTGCTCTTGCTTTTCATCTCATACCATCTTGTCCTTCGTGTGTGTGCGTCTATGACATAAATAGAGATGTGTGCATGTATCTGTGTGTGTGATGGAGTTAATGGTGGATGTTGTCAGTTGCACAGCGGGTGTTTCACTCGCTCTTGGGAAAGACCAGCATGCTTTGCTCCAGGTGTGTGTGAGTTGTCCAGATGTCATTATGGAACATCACTGTGTGTTTTTCTTGTTCTGTCTTTAACCCTCAGCTGGATGAGAGCGACATCTTACTCAGCGTGAAGACTGGACCTCGTCTGTCTCCCTCATCCTCCTCTCAGCTGATTTCACTCCCTTCTATTCTCTCACTTTTCTCCTCCTCTCTCTAATTATCTATTTTCCTCCTTTCCTTCGTTTCTTGCTTTTTTTTTCTCTGCCAACTTCTTCCACTTCTTCCATCTTTCTCCGTTTTTTTTTTTTATGAATCTCTGATGAACGGCGTTAACGAAGCATCTAAATAGAAGGAAAACGAAATGAACAAAAGAAATAATTAACAAACAGATAAAACGTGAGCCATCTGATTTCCCCTCTGTCTCTTTTGCCTGTTTACACATTTATATAATCTTATTTGCTTTCTTTGCTTGTTTTTTCTTACCGTCTTCTTTCTTTCTAGCCTAAATCATCTGAGAAATGTGATTAAAGAATGATGAAGGATGCTCGATCAGTCCTCATTTCATCAAGAATCACATCCTACTGGACGACGGTGGCTCGTGCATCCACCTGCTGACATGACCAGACCTTCTCGTGCCAGTGGCAATTAAACCTGCAACTGTGGCGGCGTTAGCACCTAGCTTTCTGTCTGGTCTACAGAGAGTCATTACTCTAACAGGGTGTTTACTTCTCGGTCTGACTGCACATTGGATGTTGTTAAACACTCATCAAGCAGAGTAATATTTCTGAGGTGCAAAAAAAAAAAAGAAAAAAGAGCCTTACAGGTCAGGTCACATATTTAAAAGTGCAATTTGAAAAAGCCTTCCAGCTACATTTAATATTTTTAAGTATGGTTATGCCACTGTGATTATAAGTATTCAGTGTGTGTGGATGCATGGTGGCAGCTACATGTGTATGTGTGTGTGTGTGTGTATGGGGGGGTCCAGCTTAGGGCAGCAGGGTAAAGCCCGACTGTAAAAGATGTATTTAATCAGAAGATATTCGACTCAGGTTATTTTTACTTACCATCGCTCGGTATTAAAAAGCACAGTTACAGTTATTGTGCGGACAGGAGGTTATTACGATTATTGGAGGGGATCTTAAAGGGGCCCGTTTAATCAAGGACACACACTCACACACACACACACACACACACACACACACACACACACACACACACACACACACACACACACACACACACACACACACACACACACACACACACACGGATTTCACATGGATTTGGAGTAAAAGCAAAAAACTGACTGTACACGTTTAATTACTTATTAAGTGGTGTGCAAATACGTACAATTGTAAGTGCACAATCATTTCACACACACACACAGGCTTGTACAAATACATCTAAGGCTTCTAGAAGCTTAGGAACGTGGTGTTTCACTAAAGTCGCCCATTACATAAATGAGCAGGATAAGATGCTTAAACATTATTTACACACGGGGCAGGAGGGGATTAAGATCGACCCGAGTCAATCTCTCTTCCCTTTGTTTCATTTGGTTTTGACCTCGTCTTGTTTCGTTGGCTGACATTTTCTACCCGGATCCTTTATTTACACCATTTTCTTCCATTTCTATCATTTTATTTTCCCGACCCAATCCTGAAAGACTGTTTTTAATTAAAACAATGCGATTTTTTACAAATACAGTGTACAAAGGCTGCTTTATAGACGTGAATATAAAAATGGAACAGAGTAGAAATACTGTGGGGCCCTAAAAACAGTATCACTAAGTGAGTCACAGAGAGTAAATCGACCTCTGCGTATGAGAGCTAACTGGAGCGACTAGTCATTCTGTCACACGTCCTGATTGGCTCATTTAAATACAGCTCAGGTGTAATTGGCTGGCAAATTAAACTGTCATTATTGGACAGGTGAGGAGGGAAGAAAAGCGCCGAGAAGTGACAGGACAAAATAGCCGCTATGCTCCCGTGGGAAAACCGGGGGAAATAGAGGGGAGACAGACACACACACACACAGCGACACACACTCGGAGACCTCATTCTAAAGTACATATGATGCATGAAGTCGCTCAGACATGCATAAATACATACGGCACATCTGAGTTGTTATGTTTATTCCAGAGGCAGAAAATAACAGAGGTCCCAGTCGGAAGTGTATTCAATTAAATACAACTTGTCCTAATTTCTATTTTATTAGACTTTTTTTACATTCTCTTGATTTCTGCCAGTTTCAAATTCAGCAAAAAAACATTTTCTCTCTTTGCATCTCTCCCTCACGCGCTCGCTGCTTTGACACGACCCGGTAATAAAACTGATGGATGGATGGTGGCCAGAGCTTCTCCAGGTGAACCCTGACCTCCCAGAGTGTGTGTGTTACTATGACCCATCTGTGTGGGCCGTTAAGAGCCTCTTTTTCTTTGCCCTCTTTTTCTGACCCACATCCTCAGCGGTCAACACTGAGAGCACTCAGACCCCGGGGAGTGTGTGTGTGTGTGTGTGTGCGTGTGTGTGTATTTATTAGTGTCAGTACATACACAAGGGTGAGTCTTGGGAGGGCAAACGCACACACAAAAAGAGTTTTTCATGATCTCATCAATGGATTGTGAATACAGTATTAACGATGGCTGGACGGCCCCTGGCCACTACTTACTGAATCAGATATGTGACATCTGATAGGACTTAAATTCAAAAATCCATTTGTAATGCAATATAGCAGCGTACTTCATGTGAGGGTCAGGACCCGGAGTTGGGTCATTGAAAGATCGTAATTATTTTTCGGAGCAAGCAGACTGCCTCAAAACCATTTGGCTCTTTTCAGAAATTTGGAAATGCATGAATGTGCAAGTCAAGCCTGTGGAAGATCTAAGTGTGTTTTCTAGATGGAATATTTAAGCCATAACATTGTATATATTTACATTAAAGCTATTTATTTACAGGTTATTAGTAATTTGGCCAAAAATGCTGGAAAAAACCCAGAAACATGGAACAAAATTATATCAAATAGCTCAAGGTGGTATCTACAAATTTCTTTTTTTGTCTGAACAACAATCCAAAACCTATTCATATAATGACTTAAAACCGTTGCCGAAACATCTGAGTAGCTGGACAAAGAACGTGTTTGACATTTCTAAAGTCTTTTTTCTTTTAATTACCGATTATAAGTCTTGTTGTAGATTCATTTTGAGGCAACTGACTCATTTAAGTTCTAATTTAGAGAAATTCTAACAGAGTTTCCTCTACATTACTGTTTTATGTTCTCTTTTTCTTACATTACACTTAACTTGCATCTAATAAAACTTGTAATATTTGTTCAAACCTTTCTATCTGAAGGAGACACAGTCCCAATTGCTGAAAGTCAATATTTACTGAACAAACACAAGAAATCAGATCATGACTGGTTTTCAACTTAAGACTAAATCCACACCCCACACAGAGCCGTTAATACCAATCTAATAAAGAGCATTCTAACACTTTCCCCAAACTCCTACACCATCAGAGTTCAACTTGCAGACTCCAGCTGCAGCAGAGTTGCTCTCTGCCTCTTTTGTCTCGGGGACGACTCCCGCACACGGTCACTGTTGAGGAAATGGACACAATTTCTTTTTCAGGTTTCCCTGAAGGGATATTTCCGCCCACAAACCTGACTGATGGAGCTCCAGGCTACAGTTCTACCGGTGGCCTATGCAAACAAAACAAAATTAAAGCTGGAAGGTTTAAGGCAGGACATTAAAAAAATGTTTCCGTGCCGACCGTTGCACAGTAATTACACAACTTTTATTGTTATGTCCGGCCTTACTGGATGATAGATTCTGAGCCGGGCACAGAATGTTTTGCCTCGTGCTATTGTACTATTAATATGTGGTATTGAATATGACATTATAATGGCCAACTGTATTCTGCTAATGACACGGTCCAGTGAACCATCTGTCTGGGGAACGAGAAGACAGCCGACATTAGATCGGCTGTCAGAGGTGATACACACACACACACACGGACACACACACACTTTTAGATACTCAATGTGTCCGGAGACACACAAAATCACACACAAACACACAGTGATGCCATTAAGTGCTGTTTAGGATGGAAAGCCTTTGATTGGTGTGTATGTGTGTGTGTGTGTGTTTGTGTGTACAAAGCTCAAACAAATGGATTCAATATCTCAACAAACTGTGTGTGTGTGTGTGTGTTGTGTGTCTCAAAGGCCCGTGCCCCTGTTGTGACATCATCTATGAATGTCATAATTGAGGGTCGGTAAATTGCCGCTGTTCTCCGCTCAGCGTCGCCCCATGTGTCAATACCGAGGTTCAAGGTGACGGTGCGGATCAATACGCAGAGACAGGAGCCATCCGCTGAATTTACAGCCCAGTAACACGAGAGCCATGAAACGACGCGGCCGTAGCCTTCAGCAAGCTGCCGGACGAGACCGCTGCGCTGCTGCCAAGCATTTGTCAAACATGCACATCGGGGGATTCTCTGAGGAATTTTCCTACTCTTGTTGTTGGTTTGGGGGGATAATGATGGTTTGAGTTTTATATCAGTCACTACTGTGGGGGTTTATTGGTGAGCTGTGAATGAATAAAAGATAATTATTAAACTAGTAATATTCAAAATGTTCCATTTAGTTAAATCCAGCAGGGAAACATCGGAGTGAAATGTAGCTTTTATTATTTTTACACATTAAGTGATGAAAACTTAACTTGATTCACTGAGACAAGTAATTAAGTACTATCTGCACTAATTGTACTTTTTACTTTACTTCAGCTACAATTTTACTATATTTTTAGTAGGAAATATCCTTTTTATTTCATTTAATTTACCTAACAGCTCTAGTGGAAATTATTTATAAATACCCAATAGTATATGAATAAGTCTATATTTCACTCTTAAGCAGAAGCTTAACCTGTCTGAGGTAAAAAAATAAAAATATTATCCAGTCAGCTGGATGTAGGTTTATTGTTTTTTCTGTCCCAGCAAAATCCAAACAAACCAACTCTCCATTCACGGAACATGGAATCTGTATTTAGTCCCTGATTTCTTACAGTGAATCACTCTGGGATAAGTTTGCTTCACAGCCAGTGAGGAGAGCAGGAATCTTGAAAGGTGCAAGTAGGCCAGTTTTATTACTCTTGAAATAAATCTGAACCAATCCTATAAGTAAAAGTTTGTATCTATGATTTTTAAATTTGTTATTTTTGCATCGTGGGGTTGTGATGTTGACTTTAATAAAGAATCTAAATCCTCTTCCACCACTGACATGACACAACTTAATGTCTGCTGTGGAAAAAAGGCCTGTGTATAATGATGTGTTGTTCCTTCTGCATACAACTGTTAAAGTGATGTTCAGTTACAGGCACGGACGAATTCCTGAATCGAGAAGCCATGAAGTGACTGAAGTGACTGAAGTGACTGCTCATATCTTGTTGGAAAGTAAAGACTACAGTTATATGTTTTTGACCTTGAACCATTAATATTTAATATCTATCCTTTAATATTTAGATTGTATTTCATTCCAATCAACAATACTAATAACAGTATAAAGTATTTTAAATATATTTGACATAGTTGCTCTGTTTTAAGAACAATAAGAACTTTCCTTTTTAGTAAAAGCATTTTGTTTGTCCATGGTAAAAACCTTTTCAAAATGTTGAAGTTAATGATTTAAGTTTGGAAATGTGACTCAAAGACAAAAGAAAGAAATGAAATCAAACAGTTTGTGCAAAACGGAAAAAAAGTAAATTTTTCATTTCTTTGGTCAGCACACAAATTCACACGCATGCATGCGTTTGTGTGCATTTATGAATTCATCACAGCAGCTACAGCGGGCAGGGATGTCCAGCAGGCATGGATGTCACAATGATAGTAGGTGAGCTGTGAAGGTGACGACGCCTGCCGTGTGTGTGGGTGTGTGTGTGTGTGTGTGTGTGTGTGTGTGTGTGTGTGTGTGTGTGTGTGTGTGTGTGTGTGTGTGTGTGTGTGTGTGTGTGTGCGTTCCAGGTGATGGATTAGCTTCATTTCCAGTGTAAGCCGTCTGTTGTAAGTGAGCGAGAGAGTGTGTGTGCTTGAACCCGAGCAGTAGGAGGGAATGTGTGTGTCTGCTGGACCGTGTGTGTGTGAGAGAATGTGTTTCTGTCACATCGTTTCTACTTATATGTGCTTTTACCTGCATGTATGTGTGTGTGTGTGTGTGTGTGTGTGTGTGTGTGTGTGTGTGTGTGTGTGTGTGTGTGTGTCTGTGTGACAGTGGCTGAGTGATGGGTCCAGTATACCGTGTAGTATAGCGGACAGACGCTGGGTTTCTCTCGCCGGGGGCAGTGGCGAGGCGTGTGTACAATCAAACGTGTGTTGACAGGCACGATGGACATCACACGGTTATGATGACCTCAACCTGCTGCAGGTGACACCCCCCCCCCCATGCACACAGACACAATAACTGTACTTTCGGTGTTTATCTTACTTTTTTAACTTTGTAGACAATTCCGCACTGAATTACCCTTCACAACAAAAGACAAACATAGATTCAGCTAAATCATATTTAGAGAGACAAGAGATCTAGAAAATCTAGGTTCCCAGGTCCAGAAATTAACTTGGCGACATGAAAGACAGAAGGATTCAGGAATAGTCAAGATGACAAGAGGTAGAAATTAAAGCCGTATCCTCTGCTCTGCGTCCTGAGCAGGAAACTGTCGGTTGCTTTGACGATAACTTCAGCACCAAGCGTCAAACTTGTCCACTCTGTCATTTCCTTCTAACTTATCAGGCCGTGGTCTGGAGGTGACCTTTGTTAAATGATACGATGATGTGATAGTTCTTTCAATTCAAATATATTCACACTGGGCCTAAATAAATGAATAAGACTTTATAAATTTAGAAAAAGGTGAAGAAACTGAGTGGGTTTGACTGTGTGTGTGTGTGTGTGTGTGTGTGTGTGTGTGTGTATGTGTGTGTGTGTGCGGACACATGTGCTCTGTGTGCACACACTTGCTTTGTGTGCGTCCCTGTGTCTTTTTTAGTCCCCCCCCGTGAGCCCAAAACAAGGTAAACGTATAATAATAACATCTTCAGAATGTATCTCCCCATCTTTCTCCCTTGAGCAAAACAACCCACACCACACACCTCCTCCACACCTCCTCCACACCTCCTCCCTGCCTCCTCCCCCCGGCGGTGCGAGGAGCGTCCGGGTGTGAAATGTAAAAGGGAGAATGCTGTCGTTCAAACTGTCCCAACCACCAGTGTCTCCCTCTCTCTCCCTTTCCTCCTCTCGTTCTTTTCACTCTCTCTCGCTCCCTCTTTCTCAGGTGGGCCGGCTGCTGCAGGTTGCAGGTGCGCAGGACCCCTCAGCCAATGAAAAATGAGAGCCGTCGCACGCCGCGACTTTGATGAACCTCGCCGTACGTCGGCCTATCACTCTTCTCCATTTGGCTTCCCCCGGAAAAAACGCCCAGCTACACACACACACACACAGTGCACACACGCACACACACACACACACAGGTGGCAAACACTCTGGACCAAATATTTGTCTTGTTGAAGGAAGAGGCTGCGCTCGGGTAAAGACGCAGTCAAGAGAGTCTGCTGGTGTGTGCATGTGTGTGTGCGTGTGTGTGTGTGTGTGTGTGTGTGTGTGTGTGTGTGTGTGTGTGTGTGTGTGTGGTGTGTCTGTGTGCACAAACTGTGCACAGTGTTTGAGATCCTTTATCTGTTAAAAAGTGATTTGACTTTGAAGTCACCGCACTGAGAAGATAAATGATTCAAATATCTTGAAAACTTTAAAGTTTAAATAATGTCCTTGTAGATCTGTGTAGTTCTGCACCATAAAAATAAATGGAAATGTCAAATTTTATAAATTTTAAAAAGACATTTTCAAATAAATGTGTAATTTCAAATGCATCTGTATTTTTTTTCTTTTTTCAGTTGTTTAATGTGATTTTTCGTAATTCACCTAAATGCACAGGAGTCTTTCTTGTGAAGTAAATGTCCTTCCTCTCCACTCGTCTGTAATGTGAACCTCCTCCTCCTCCTCCTCCTCTCTCTCCGTCTGTCTCTCTCTCACTCTCTCTTTCTTCCCTCCCTGCTTTTCGGGGGTGCAACACTTGTTGAGGTAGATGACACTGGAAGACAAAACTGTGTCCAGAGGTCACTGCCTGTGTGTGCGTTGCTCTTTATGAGTGTGTAACAGACGTGGTATCTGCGATGTGAGCAGCTATGCGTCGGGGGGCTAATCCCTCCCAGTTGGTCCCTAATCCGGTTCTAATCCCTTTAAAACTCTCTATCAGCCTCTCAGGACCTCAGCGGGGTTAAGTCACTAAACACACACTCCAACGCACAAGCACACACACACGCACACACACACACACACCCTTTACTATTGGTTAAGTGTTAACAAGTCACCATCATCCTTTAAATGAGCCCCTTTCAAAATAAGACGGAGGTAAAGGATTAAGTGATTTTCTACAAATGAACCAGGACAGTGTTTAGTATAATGAACAGTAGGAAGCTGCTGATTAGATTAAACTGTACTATTGTTTTCTTTAATAAGTCATTTTCACATCAATACTATTTCCACTTTTAAGTATTTTTTAAATAAAGCATTTACAAAACAGTTAGAGACATCAGAGAATGGTCACGATTAGTGAACTTTACCAACAGCACTGTTCATTGTTAGGGTGAAACCACAGAAGTGCATATTTACATGATTTTGTATGAAAAACAATCTTTTAGGGTTTCAATCAAATTCAAACGTCAGTGGTTGTTTCGAGGTCTGACAGAAAAGATAATTGTTATGAAACTGTGCAAACATTCAAATCAATCAGGAATCTGCTCTGTATTTTTTTTCTTGATCTAAGAAAATGAGATGGAGGTAAAGATTATTGGAGTTCATTATCTTCCGACGCATTATCATGATGACAACTTACACGTTCAGGGTTTTGGTTGCACAGTCAGTTGATTAGTTTCACCAGTGGTAAATATTAATGTAAAGTAACAGTGTTGTGGCTGTGACTGAACGCAGCTTCATTCATACATTTATATCAGAACTATATTTGAGGCAGAAAATTGCACATTGAAAATGTAAAATGCAAAGGAAACAAACACTATTCATTATACAAAAACACACACACACACAACACACACAAACATGCACACACACTCCCTTTAATCCTCTCCCCCCTTTCCCCACCACTTCCCAAAACAGACAAATGCATTACACAAATGAAAAACAAGTGAGAGGCTGGAGGAGAGGCGGGGGGGAGGGGGGAGGGGGGAGGGAGGGTGAGTGAGATTTTATTTAAGTGTTCTTGTAAGCCATCTAAGATATTAATGTTGCAAAGCTACTTATCAATATTTAAGAACGTGAAAGGAGTGTGAGGGCAGAGGGTGGTTGTGTGTATGGGAGGGCAAACCAGGAGGGACCTGCACTTTCCAAGGTGTGTGTCTGTGTGTGCGCGCATGCCTGTGTGTGTGTGTGTTTGCGGAAACCACAGTGCAGCCATCAGAGACAAGATGAGGTCTCTCTGACAGTTAGAGAAGAGGAATTGCTCCGTCTCTGTCCCACTAAAAGCTTTAACACACCTACAAACATCGTGTACAGTACTCACACACACAAACACACACATGCAGAAGCACTGTTAAGTGATGGTCAGGATAGTAAATACAACTGCTAATGCCCCATAACCACAACATACCTATTTTATGTTGTGGTTAAGATTCACTGATGTATGTTTAAGAGTGTATTAATGCATCTATGTATGTAAACATGTACAGTATGTGAACTGTGTGTGTATATGCATAGGAGGTTGTCTGTGCCACATCCACACGTCTACACACGTCTGTGTGTACAGAGGCACGGCATCAGTGTTTGTCTAACTCTCATTCACTCAAGTTTATTAGTAGAAATACATTTTACCCTGAGGATTTTACAGTAAATCAAGCGTTCAATTTCCTTCATTATTATAGAAAAGTAAGATGGAAAAACAAACTGAAAGTCCTCAGAAGCACATTTCAAGGTTTTATCGATTAATCAAGTCCCATAATTTGGCTCAAATAACATTTTAAACATTTCAACACGGAGACATTGTTTTTTGCCTTCTATGACGAAGGGAAATGAAAAACAGCGCTGGTTTGACTTCGTCGATTTGCTAATTAACAAATAGTGTTTGCCGACTGTAACTGAGCAGATCCTGTTGGAGTTGGAGCGAATCAATGTTCCACAATAGTTACTTTTCCTGAAATCACAGCAACACAGTAAGAAGAGAAGGCTTCTATAAGGAGACGACGTGTACGACCGTCGAATTGATCGAGGTCAAAGGACGCCGTGTTCGCCGTGATTGTCTGGTCGTTGCTGCCAAGCGGACCAATCACAGTTGTGTCCGCGCCGCCTCTTTAAAAACTCCCCTATTGAATTTTAAATGAATTTTGAGAAGTGGGCAGGGGGGGGGTGATGTGTGGTCACAAAGTACTGCCGAGAGAAAAATAACCATTTTCAGTTCTGCTGCCATCAAATGAAAAAAATATAAAAACCAATGGAAAGCTGGAAAAGAAAACACCTGAATCCAGCATTCACCGTGTGTCACTGTGTGTGTGTTAGTATACAGCAGACAGAGTGTGGTGAGCAGCATGAGCGGAGGTCCGCAGGTGTTTGCCACATCTGTAGTTCGAAAACATTAGTGACACACACACACAATGACACACACAGACACACACACACACAAACAAAACAGCCTTTTCTCTACTAATATGCCGTCCCCAATTAGCTGGCCTTTACTTTGAATCTCATCCCCAAAGAAATCCTATGACACACATATCCCCTATGACAGAAACACACACACACACACACACACACACACACACACACACACACACACACACACACACACACACACACACACACACACACACACACACACACACACACACACACACACACACACACACACACACACACACACAAACACACACACACTGACCTCTGGACAGTGTTCTGTCTTCCTTTGTCTTCCAGTGTCATCTCTAGTGTTACACATCCAAAACACTTTCTGAACACAAACCACTAAATGATGGCTGCAGGGCACAATAGGTGTTTGTGTGTTTCAGAGACAGAAAGGCACAAAAAGAAAGACAATGATTTTGTGAGAGTGTGAATTGAGGGAAACTGTGTGTGTGTGCGTGCGTGCGTGTGTGTATGATGACCCCAGGCGAGGCGAGATGAATGGGTGCTCTGACCTCCCTGCAGGGGTGCAGGCATGCTTATTTACACAAAGCACCCTTAGGTGTGTGTGTGTGTGTGTGTCAGTCTCCAAACTTGGTCTGTGTGTTGTACATGTCTTTTTTTTAAAAACAATTAAACAACTTCAGTCCCCAAGATCTTTTGTTCACTGAAAATCACCATGTTAATACTAGAAAAGCCTCAGTACTCAATGGTCATTCTGGGCAGTTCAGGCTCTAACGTTAGCAAGTTGACACGTGCTAGTATGAAAACTCAACAGAACTTCTGCATGACACGAACTTTCACACACATTTTGAATTAAAGTTGTTGATTTTTTAATTGTTGCCTCTTTATTTGGTTTTAACTTAAAAAATGTGGCATGTTTTTTGGGCTTATGGTGGTTTACAGGTAAAGTAAGAAATGATATACATGATATAAATCTGATTCAATGGAATTTTAAGACTTTTCAGGGAATACAAATATAATCCAGACTCATATTTACCTGTGATGAGGACTCAAGGTGTTTCCAGCAGCGTAATTAAATTCAGAGCCCTGATGATAACTTTCACAATCCAACCACAGGTTTAAAGTATGTTTGACTAACAACCCTGTCTGTTTATATTGTGTGTGTGTGTGTGTGTGTGTGTGTGTGTGTGTGTGTGTGAGAGAGAGAGAGACATTTCTTCTGCATCCATAGAATTGCATTGATTTGCCTGTGAAACGTGAATAAATCGTATATATGTATTTTATGGAAACAGAAAAATCCATGCAAACTGTTTACAATGCTTGCTGCTTCTGTCAATCAAAGAGGTGATCAATGTGCGTATTGACGGATCCATCGTCTGAGCACGTGTGTGTGTTTATGGGAATAAGTGCCTGAGTGATTATGTAGTGACACAACGTGCACGTGCAATATGTACGTTTGTTTACATTTGTTTGTTTTCTGCATTTGTGTATGTGCGTCTATGTTTGCATCCACAGCCCCACAGCTGTTTATGCTCCCAAGTCAGTTATTGAATGTGTGAGGATTGTGTGCACGTGTTTGTGCGCGCGTGTCTTTTTAGCCCTGCAGCAGGGTCATTTCTGTATTGACAACCTGCTTGTCCCTGTCATACAGAGAACATGAGTAGAAAGGCCATTCTCATTTAGCCTGATAAAGCGCCTGTAGCATCATAACGACCTCTAGCCATTTATAAATCATACTTTAACACGGGGGAGACGGACCTCTAACTGCTGACTGATTGCAGAATTGATCAAAATTACTTATTCATGACTCAGACACGAGTTTTTCCACGGCACGTCGAGCAGAATCTCACCCGATAATAAAAGTTGAAACGGAAATAAAACGGCGAATATGGTACGATAAATATTGTAGTTATATTTTGGCTCATGTTGTCATGACTTTATTTCAGCGTATAACTCATTCTCTATAGTATATTCAGCTTACCCTCCCCCCCCTTCTCTCCTTTCTTCTTTACTCTCTATCTCTAAATCCATCCCTCTATTCTTCTTTTTCTTCCATCGACCTCCCCTATCATATAAATCTGCATAGGAACAATCAGTGGCTCATGTTTACTGATTCACCCAATCAGGTATCAGCTGTCCCTCGAGGTTCAAGGTCCCCATCGACAAAGTGTGCGAGTGTGTGTGTGTGTGTGTGTGTGTGTGTGTGTGTGTGTGTGTGTGTGTGTGTGTGTGTGTGTGTGTGTGTGTGTGTGTGTGTGTGTGTGTGTTGGACAAAGGAGGAGAATCCCTGGGAGAGTGGCGCAGAACGTGTTGATCGATCCTCTGCAATTACCAGCCAATCGAAATGTGATTTATTTCCCAAGGAATCATTTCAATATCAAGAGAGCCAGTGAGTGCATGGGAGTGTGTGTGTGTGTGTGTGTGTGTGTGTCTGTGTGTGTCTGTGTGTGTGTGTGTTGGGAGGGAGCCCCTTGTCAATAAACTACCACTTACTCCTCCATTCCCTTTCCTCCATCCCTCTGTCTGTGTGTCTTTAAACCCGTCCATCCATCTCTCCATTCTTCCGCCTGCTCCTTCCTCCTGGTCTCGGTTTCACTTCCTCTCCCTCCCTCCCCACATCCTGCCTCTCTACCTCCCCTCCACTCTTTCTTCATTCTTCTTCTCCTCACACGGTCCTCTTGTCCATCTCTCCATTGCTACACCCATCATTCCTCCCCTCCTTCACCCCCTTTTTCCCTTTTACTTCCACCCAGTTCCCTCCATCCCTCCCTCCCTCCCTCCCTCCCTCCCTCCCTGACTGCTCCCTGTGAGGCTATCATTCTGAGGCCTTGTCAATATGACCAGTCAACCAAACAAAAAGACCAACTGACCAATTGAGGTATTTTGACTCTTAATCCCCCACCCTTCCCACCGCCCCACCGCTCCCTCCCCCGCTCTCCTCATCCCGTTTTTTGCACTTAATTAAGTCGCCAAGTGGCTGTCAGGAATAATTTTTTGCCGCGGCACGGGGCCGAGGGCCGCGGTGGACTTGACATTTGATAATATTGCGTCTCCACGTTGATTGAAATTGATTTTAGGGGGGGGGAGGGGAGAGAGGCCCCCTGCTCGCTGCCGCCGTGATCGTTTGACAACTCTCAGCCAATCAGCCCCAAGGACAGCCCATGGACCCCCTCGTCTTTGGCGTGGCAACTCATATTCCTATGAGTGATGGCTGGGCGCCTGCTTGCGTGTGTTGTGTGTGTGTGTGTGTGTGTGTGTGTGTGTGTGTGAGTGTGTGTGTGTGTGTGTCTGGGTATCAAGGGTCGGACATGGAGTACCGTCGCAGGGTCATGGAACTGGCAGTCACATTTCCCATAAATCAGCTGGTCAGTGCAGAGGGGAACATGTGTACGTCTGAGCATGTGCAAAAGACTCCCTGCTCCCCAGTGTGTGTGTGTGTGTGTGTGTGTGTGTGTGTGTGTGTGTGTGTGTGTGTGTGTGTGTGTGTGTGTGTGTGTGTGTGTGTGTCTCTCGACAACCTCTGCCCCCTTCAGCAACATTTTTCCCTCGCCAGCTAATAGAGGGTATAATGTTAGATGCAAATGACTGTTTTAATTGTTGCCTTATTAGCGGGGAGTGGGGGTATTAACTAAAGCACATCATGATGAAATGCCACTCAAACGTAAGCTGCAGTCAGAATCAATCAGGGTAATTAATTACAAACAGGAACACGAAGCAGCATCAGTGTTTCCACAATGTTTACAGTCAGACTTCACTTCACTTCTCTCTCTCTCTCTGACCTGAAACAAGCGGTGAGGTCTTGTTTCCTGCGCGTGGTTCCCGACGTGTTCACCAGCTATCTCTCCGCTCTTGTCCCAGGGCAAGACGTAATTGTTGTTTTTGTTTGTTTGTCAAGATAAAGTATTTTTGGAGCCCCCTGCCTCAGGAGGGTAGACGGGCAGAGCAGCGATTTAAATTACCTGAAAATGCTGATTTAATTAGTTTTGACCAATTTTTATTCTTCGCGTATTGGACTCATTCGTTGGTTTTCAATTATATCTGGCAGACACTTTTTTTTACTGTTTATCTTACTGACACTTATTTATTGTTATTTGAACACAGCTTTGTTGCTTTTAATGAAAAATGCAGTGCAGATAAGCAGAACAGCATCATCAAGAAACATCTAGTTATTAATGTGACTTTTTTAGGGAACAATAAACTTTTAGTTTTCCACGTTGTCGTGCACGGGGCCGTGTGTAAACTGTTGAACTTTTTTCAATGTTATGCAAATAGAAATGCTATTACTTTACTGTTTCTTTATATTGTTGGTATTTATTTAAATCTTTTAATAGGTTTCTTTACTTATTCTCAGGCACAAAAAAGTTGGTTCTGCCCTTTTTACATCACGTTTAATCAGACTTTCAAATAGAGTATATTTTTGATTTGAGAATGTCCTTGAAATAAGAGATGGGCGCACACTACCAAAAAATATTGTGCAAAAAGCCCTTGTGCAAGGCACTCAGAAGGCTCAGTTTCCACCCAGGGCTCATGTTTACCATAACATATTTGATACCTCACAGTAGAGTAACGTTTTAATTTATACGTACGAATGACTTGTTACCCTGAGCACAGCTGAATTACTTGCCAGGTCCCTCACCAATTCCCATTCAGTCTTTTTGCATTTTCATTTGCTCCTGTTTTAATTGGGTTATGAGTGTCACTCGCTGTGTGTCTCTGTCTGTCTCTGAGAGCCGTTCCATATTCCTGATGAGGTTCTGTCTTCTAACCCCCTTTCTCAGGCGCTCTAATCGCCTCTCGACGCTCCAGGCAACAGACAAACTGTACCAGACGCACACAGAGGAAAGATTGCTTTTATTTTGCAGGGGGGCTTGTCTAAATTAATTGTGATTTCTTTATTCACCATCAGTTAACTACAATGTTTGTTCTGGTAACACGGCCTGGATTAAACGGTCTCAATTGCAGCATGAGAAGGGACAGAAGTTGACGATGGTCAACTTTTTGGACTCGTATCGTATTACAGTTAAAGGCCTGATTAGACTGTGGTGACTTTGTCATGATTTTGAAGGTTTAATATGTCTTTCAATTTTGAAAATTTACTTAAAAACGTACCCAGTGATTTGAATTTGAATATCGATCTTTAATTTGCCTCTTCATCCTTTTTTCATGTTCTTTCCTTAATTCTTTCTCTTTCATCTCCTCATGTCATCTACACCCACCTTCTGCTCCTCGTCTTTGCTTTCTCCTCCTTCTTATCTTATCTTCTCCATCTTCTACTCTCCTCTCTCTCCCCACTTCCGCATCTCCCACTCATCCGCCTTTCCCTCCTCCTTCCTCTTCCCCTCCTCCCTCCCCCGCTCACTCTCCCCCTGCTCGGCTCTCTTGTCCGACAACCCGGCTATTAACCTCTGGCCTTGTGTCTCTCCTCCCATCACCGCTGCAGTAATTAGGAGGTCAATCCAGCCCTCCTCGATCATTTACCCTGACACACACACACACACACACACACACACACACACACACACACACACACACACACACACACACACACACACACACACACACACACACACACACTTTAGATACGCACTTGACAAGCAATGTAACCAATATAAACCAGTGCAAAGTAGAAACAGTTGACTTGTTTACAAATAAACTGCCAATCATTGGTCACATTTAATGATCCTTACATTTACCACTATTTTTCTAATTAAAGATTACATTTTTTAAGTTTAGTAAATATTGATACAGTGATAATGCAGTCATAATAATCTATAGAGTAATTTATAGTTTCAGATTGAACAAATTCAATATGGTAATTTAATGCATAATTTCAACGTGTGTTATGAGCTGATCATGCATTTTACAATATGTTCATCTCCATAGCATAAGTAAACACACACACAGACACACACACACACACAGACACACACACACACAGCAGGGCTGACAGGACTGGGCAATGAGCTGTCAGAACAGTCTCTCTGCATCACACAGGTCATTGGCTGATCCCTGTCTGTCTCTCTGTCTCTCTCTCTCCTTCAGCCTGCCTCCCCGCTTCTCTCCCTCCTTCTCTCCCTCCCTCCCTTCCTCCCTCCCTCCCCTGCGCATCATTAACACAACATACAATTAAAGTGTGTGTAGCAGTGTCAGACCCCTGCTATTAGCACCTCAGCCTAAATGGCACTTGGCAGAGAGCTGAATCGCAGCCTCCGCGTCCCAGTCAAACGATTAAAGGCCTCACGCACACGATCAAACACCAAAACGTGTTAACAACTAATTAACTCGACGCAGCAGTGAGCGGAGTCTGCAGTGTTTGTAGGTGGACCGACACTGTCCGGCTGCTGTCACCTCTGTGGGAACAATAATGATAATAGACAGGTTTTGGCTTGAACTCATTATAATGAAGTAAATGTCGATTGCACAATAAAAGCTGTGAAATAAGAGATGAATAACACGAGCTCCCGTAGTTCCATGGATTTCGTAAGATTGGAAATTGAAGACTCCATTTATGGCACAAAGGAAATGCCTTTGTGAATCTGCCACTGCAGAGAAAAAGGAGGAGGAAGGCACTCTATGGGTACCGATGCCCGTGTATAATGAACGTTAGACAGTGGAACAAAAAGAGTAACTGCGGAAACTCGACCTGGCCAAAGAAACAGAAAAAGAGCCCCATTGTTGGATAAGCGGAGGAGAGTGAGAGGGTTAAACGAGCCATTCAGTCGCTGGAGAAAGGTTGGGGACCTGAGAGGGTTGGATTTACCAAACTACTGTCAGTGTGTCAGACTTCTCTGATACCAGCAGGGATGACGGACAAAACCAGGGCTCCGAAAATGTGGGGGACTATTTATTTATTTTAAAATATGCATTAAATATTACAAAGCTCAAGCAGCAGCATGGATTGAAGAAGTGGAAAATATAATCTGTGGTTATATTCTATATGATTTCAAACCTTTTAGTGGCATGGGGTGTTACAAAAGTGTCTTAAAAATAATAAGTTGGGAAATTTAATTAAATTCTTTAACTTAGTGTTTCTATCCAAGGAAAAATAAAGTGTTCTAAAGGCTGCAGCACAAACAAGAACAGAAACTTTCTCGCTGGCAATGACTCAAACTGTAAGGGGCCAAACTTTCAGGGCTGACTGTGTCATTCTCACACAATCTGACACACACACACACACACACACACACACACACACACACACACACACACACACACACACACACACACACACACACACACACACACACACACACACACACACACACACACACATTGTACCACACCTTGTGCCGCAGCAGTAAATATCTGAGATCTAAATCCTCTTCACAGCATTGCCTAATTACTCCCAACAACATGGTAGCTGATTAACTTGTAATTGCTGCCATGAACGCAGCCGGTCCCTCTCTCCTCGTTAGGGTTATTACTGACAATAATTACCGCTAATGTGCAGAGAGGAACACACACACAGTCACACACGTAACCTCGCACGTGCACAAACACACATGCAGGTGCGTGCTCATGCACAAACACTCGAGCACACACAGGCCCCTCGCTCTGCACCACACACTCCCGCACACACCTCACCAGGAGGATACTTAGTTTCTTGGAAACTATGACTGGAGCACAAAGCAATAACAGTGAAATTTAGGCAACTAAATTCATTTTCACCATGTTGCCTCATTTAAGCAATGCAATTCACAGCAGCCAAAACGCTGTAATGGCCTTCATACATCACTGTATTTCTCACCGGTGCCCTTGAAGCCTGATCACATCTCAAAAAATCTGACACTTCTGTCCCTTGATCATACGACACGTTGGAAGTTCTGCTGCTTTCTCCTGCAACACTTTTATTTCAGGTTGACTGTGATGGCGGCAATAATACGTAAAGCGTTTTTGTCCTTTAGTTGAGGAATAAAAAAAAACATCTGTATATCCTCTCTGATGAATTATCCGACCAGGCCAATCCTCCAACAGATGATCCGACCAAAACAATCAAGTTTTACATGTGTTTGTCACGAAATATTCACATTCCCATTGAATTAATGGTCCAACAACAACAATCTCCTACAAACAAATGATTATAAAAACATATTTTCCATGTTTTTTGGAGAGGGGGTGGGGTGGGGGGTGGGGGGGGAGTTTTAAGTATATCCTGTCATCATATCCCAAATTGTTTTGGTATCCTGCAGGAAATCAGATAAGCAGCGACATATGTTCTGCATTTCCATAAAAGCAACATTTGTAGAATTACTGTAACTATCCGCTTGTAAAAAACCCAAACAGGGAATTGAGAAACGCTAATCTGTTTGTGAACTTCTGCAGCTCCTCACTGGCTTCCATAGAAGTGCGGCAAAAAAACGAACATACCAGCAATACTATTATAATTTATTACGTATATGAATTTAGATACTTTTTTTGCTGAATGTGTGATAATGAAATAGGGAAATAAAAGCACTCGCCGGGTGATTTATGAAAAGAAACTCCCTGCAAATTCTAGCACTAGGTCAGATTTAAAAATAAAGCTAAGTCCTCTTTGCATAGATACACACTGTGCCGACAACACGATGCCTCCATTGTGTATCTTCCCAGGCTCATTCTGCAATACACTTCTCCCCTTCTGCCTCCTCTGTGTGGAGGGGCATTTGCGTGAATCAAAATCCGGCTTAATCGTAATTCTCCAACTAAACTTGCTGTGGAGAAAGCTACGAGCGCAAAGCTCCTTTTAAGTTCATAATCACTTTCTCCTTTAGCCGGGGATAATGGTACTACTTGTGCGAGATTTAGCCCACGTCTGTCTTTCTCTCCCTCTCTCTCCCTCTCTCCCGCCCGCCCTCCCTCTCCGTCTCTCTCCGTTTCCCCCAAACACTATCTCTCTTTCTTCGGACCATTAGTGATATTGCCGGGCCGCAGACCTCTGTGTTAAGTCACTTAATCAAAAGCAATGGGTTGAAAATCTTGTTTGGCCTCTTACGTCTGATTCATTCCTGCAGACAAGAGCGGCGGAGAGACAGAGAGAGGGCCGGGGGGAAATAAATGGAGAGCGAGACAGATAAGTAGAGGGAAGGGAGAGAAAGTAAGTGAGCGAGTGTTGATAGTAAAGTGAGATGGCGAGGGAGAGGGGAGTGTGAGAGCGGAGAGAGAGAGAGAGAGAGAGAGGACATTAGGCTGGGGTACTATGTGTTATCAGCTAAGCAGCAGCAGAAAGGCTATCATTGGCTCTTTCACCCCTCGGGGGATGAGGAGGCCACTGTTCCTCTAACCACTTCTGACCACCTCTCACACACACACACACACACACACACACACACACACACACACACACACACACACACACACACACACACACACACACACACACACACAGTAAAGAACGAGAGACTGTCTCTATAACTTCAGAGGACATTACATTGACTTACAATCAGTTGTTGCAGACTCTGACCTTATGTGATGACCCAAATTTAGTGATTTACATCATGGGGACTTGTTTTTTGTCCTCGTAAGGAAATCCAGTCCCCATAATGTGACTGTAAACAGATGTAGATCCTCACAACATGATTAATACCTGGACCACAGACACACACACACACAATTGATCATCAGTTCTTCTACTTCATCTGAAGTCTTTGTTGCTATAATTTACATTTTTACCTTTCCCTCTTACCTCCCCTCACACAACACACCCGGACAGAGGCCTTGCAACTAAAGAGTTGCTGCAAAGATTCTCAGGAACAAACCAAAACACAACAGGTCCTTTAAATGAAACAACACAATGCTTTGTAGTAGCAACATACATGTAAGGTGTTCTCTGATGTGACAAATAGAGCCGATAAGAGCCTTTAACAGACATATCAGTGTCAATGAACTTACATTTTTACAGAAAAATACTTTTGCTGTAGCTTCTCCATGAGAAATCGTTGTTTATTTATTAGTATGTTTATTTTCTTAATTCCAGATCTGTATATTTGGTTGTATTTATGTTTTATTTTACATATATATCTGAGACCCCGATGCAGAGACTTGCACGATGTTAGTGAAGGTCCTCACAAATACAGAAGTTCAAACACGGATGCGTTGTGTGTGTTTGTGTCTAGAGGAGATGATGGGTAATGGAGGGGGGCTCGATGCTCATTAGGGGGGCAAATGGAACATACGGAGCACCAGACCTCTTCTACTGTTGTACCACACACACACACACACACACACACTTTACTTTTCATGTATTAATTCAAAAGAGGAGAGGAAAAGTTCAGTTCCCCTGCTCAGTGCGGCTGACAGGTTTAAATAATAGAGTGTTTGTCTTGTGCAGAATGTGCAACAGAAGAAGGAGGAAACACAGAAGGAAATGGTTCTCGTCAGTATCCATCCATAAAACAAACTTCCACAGACGCTCGCTGCTTGTCCCAGACAAACAGAGAAATACCAGCTGTAGAAAGTTAAAACTCGTGATTTGTTCAAAGTTGTACCTGCGTTTATGGCTCCGAGGAAACAAACTGAGCTCCTCTCTCAGTCCAGGTCATCGCAGACACTCACCTCGAGAGGATGTAAGGACACACACTTCCAACTGTAAAGAAATGAAGTTAAAATATCACAGATATGAAGGCTGCCATCTTTCTCAGTAGCGTTTAGGAGTGGAGCCGCGGTATCAAGGTTTCAGTCTCAGCTGTCAATCATGACGTTATAACCACTTTCTAATAGCACCAAGAACAACTAAAATGACAGAATCCATCATTGAGAAAAATGTATTTTACTGTTTAGTTTGGATCTGTTAACAAAGAGAAAATATGATTTTATTTTGTACAACACAGCAACAATAAAGGCCTTTTTATTTCTATTTCTATCAGTTCCCACATAGTTGAGACCAAACGGTTAATACACCGTGTAAAGCTTTTAACTTTAATGCAGTCTATGAGTTCCTCTTAGTTGTAGATGTTATATCAGGCAAAGCCGCTCCCTCCAAAAGTGGAGCTGAAGACGAATAAGATGGTTTAACAGTCGTAAGTGAATTGAATTTTCTTGATTATGATAAAAGTCAGAAAGTGGGGTATTTTGTTGTGAATTACCCTATGATGCACATCAGGGTCAGGGAGTAATCTCCCACTTCTTAAAACTATCGCAGTTTTCATTCCCTAATTGAGAGAGGGTTGGATTGAGGGATGGACGGGGAGCAGAGATGGAGGAGGGGAACTATAATTCTCATCCCTCATCTCTCTCTCTCTCTCTCGCTTTCTTAATAGTCTTTTATTCCATGCTCCTCCTCCCCCCCCCGCTCTTTCCCGCTGCCCCATATGTGAACGTTCAAAGTCTCCTGGATTTGGGACATTGCATTGTGGGATCGCACAACTTAGCGAGTCAAGCCCCTTTTAAAACACCGCCGAAGAGTGACAGAAAATCCTGCTCAGACCAAATCATCTAAAGCGCTTCATCTCTCCCTTTCTTTGGGGGGGAAATGCAGTTAAAGACCAAATGGAAAAATAAAAAAAAATTAAAACTCAGTTTAATCTGCTGTTCGGCTGGTCAGTGAGATCGAGAGAGGACAGAGGATAGAAGGAGAGAAAGTGTCAGATGGGTGAAACTCCCTGAATCCTGAAACACATGAATCTATCGGCTGACTGTCAACACCAAACTGGCCCCGACTGGAACAGGCTTGGTTATAAATTTGATTTCTTACATTGTGTGTCTGGTTTGAATAAAGCAAGGGAAGCAGGGGAAATACACAGAGGTACACACGCAGGATGAAAACTGGGAAATTGTATTTTTCACTTCTTATGGCCTTTTAATGTGTAGGTTTTCATACATAGATTTGTCCAAAAGAAGATTGAAGACACCAAAAATCGATCAAGAAAACATAATGCAACTGTTGGACATATTGATCGAGAAAGAAATTGTTAATTTCTTTTAACAATTACTCCCATCGTAGTATCTTCACGGTCTAATTGCTTCTCTAACCTATATTATATTGTGATTTTTGTAGTTTTCACTTTGTATTTTAAGAGCGATTTCTGTACAAACACCCAGCTGAGCACCTCTGCAGTTTCTTTAAACTATTGTACTGATCATCTTGCCTGTGATGAAGCACGCGCTGCTAAATGTGTTGCTGATCCCTGTGAGGTGCGGACACTTCACATCAAACACGGTGTAGCACCTCGCACACAATCCGCCGCCTCCTCGCTGCCACAGGTGTACTGTAAGAACACCCTCGCTTACAAACACCTCTCAGACCTTTAAGGACACGCAACTCAATTAACAGGCACAAGACACATGCACACATTCGCACGCATTCACACAAATCCATCCAACCCACCAGCCAATCACCTCGTACACAAATTTTGGTGACAAACACACACACACACACACAAGTTGAAATTCAATCCCGCTGCAGAGGCTTCTCAATTCAATTAAGACACACAGCTCCTTCCTTTTGATCTGAGTATTGGCTATCAGGCACACACACCTGATGCTAGCAGCACTAGTGGCCTCATAGTCTGCAACACAATGCTGCTAAAAGCTATCATCATCTGGCTAGCGGTAACAACAGTTATCAGGCAACAGTGATATTTTCTAAAGGTACAATAGGAGAGTGGGCTGTGAATTCAATTATTATTATGTGTGTGTGTGTGTTTGTGTGTAGTCGTATGTTTACAAGCACATTTCACTGTGTTTTTCTCTGTGCACGCAGATATGGTTTCCACCTCATAATGAGATTTCGGAGCCGGAGCTCATACATACAAACCTTGATAGATTTGTGCAATTTAGTTTTACTTGTGTCTTTTGCAGGAAATACTGTATGTAAAAATAAAATCGTATTTGTATCTATATACTATATATTGTGGGTTTTTCACTTAATCTTTGGTATTTATGATTGTTATGAATGTGCATAGTTTCGATAGTAAATCATTTTATATTTCTAAAATGTTATATTCTGAATGGTGTTATGGTGTTAATGGTGTTATGTTTTTGTTGTTGCAATTTTTTACCCTGCACCCTGTTACCTCCGCTGCTACAACTCCATCCTGGGGGAAACACTGCACCTGTAATGAAATCCACAGTAAACACTCTTCTTTTTAATTCTCCGGTGCAAAGCATTGTGTAAAACTGTGTTTCTCAGGTTTGTTGAGTGACACTGTACAATTACAATCAAACCGGGGCTTAAACAAAAGTCACTTAACTCAGCGGGAGCTTGTTAATAAGAAATTTGTCAGTGTCTGCTTCCCTTGTCTTTCTCTGATCAACAACACAAAATGACTCTCAATCTAGTTCCTCTTCTTTTAGAGCTAAGAGGGTGGAAAGAGACTGAAGTGTCCAGAGGACGGAGCCTGTGTCAAACCGTTTTAGTTTTGTGCTGAACAGCTTGGAGTCAGGATCCCATGTCACACCTTTTGATATGTAGATGTGGTTTTTCCTGTAATAGATATGAGGCATTTTGAGGGAAACCTTATGCAATTTAGAAATAGTTAAGAAAAAACCTTTAAAAACCTTTAAGCATTTTGTTCACAGCGAATGAGAGCCAGGGCCGTCTCGTTGGCAGGGAAATGACATTTTTGATTGTGGCGCCTGTTGTGTGTCTCTACATGAATTGACAGCAGCGGATTTTGCATATGTAAGGTTAAAGTGGCGAAGCTCATCCTGCTGTATTCAATCCTCAAAAAAAGACATTTCCTCTTTTCCCCTGAGGCTGTGCCTGTGTGCGTGAGGGGGGTTGGTTGAGGTAATAGATAGGGGGGGGCAAAAAAGGCCTACGTGTGTATCTGTGCATGTATACGTGCACACTTGAATGCATGCATGCATGCAAAACAATTTGTGTGCGTATTGTGTGTGCGTCACTCCCTGTTCATCTGAATGGGGATTCATTGAACAGCGATTTCAAAATTAAATGCTTTTGGTCGGGCAGATTGCTTTACGTCTCTGTCATGTTGCTGTGAATGGGATGCAGCCTTTGATGGATATGAGGACTGACGGGCGAGGCCCCCTTCACACACACTCTCTCTCTCACACACACACACACACACACACACACACACACACACACACACACACACACACACACACACACACACACACACACACACACACACACACACACACACACACACACACTATTCGTTCTCACCCTCATTCCCTCCATCACTTTGTCGTCCTTTACTTTCTGTCATTTGTTCCTCCAAACTATTTATATCCATTGTTTTAAAAAAGGATTATTTTAAAGTCATTCATGATAAAAATCAGTTATGTTCGTCCACTGTTATTTTGTTTTTCAGGGACTTCAGGGTTTTCTCTTTTTTTAGATGACAAGGACAAACACCTACATTGTTGTGTTATACGTCAATGACGTCTAGTTTAAATCAACTCTCAATCAAGTTTCAAGCTTTGCTCCCTCTTACTAAGACCTAAACTCTACACACACACACACACACACACACACACACACACACACACACACACACACACACACACACACACACACACACACACACACACACACACACACACACACACACACACACACACACACACACACACACAGATGGTGCTCTCGAATATCCGGCACACATTTCCTTTTCCAAAAACCAACTTCTACATAGTTGGTTTAAGATCAATATGCATAACTTCCAGATTTCCATAAGTGCTTGACTCCGTGTGTGTGTGTATCACAAATAACTAAACACAATCAGTCCCGTCAGTCTGAGTTTCCTGCTTGGTGACAGTCTGCATCTGCTTTCCTGGTGCATGTCATCTGTCTGACACTGACACACACACACACACACACACACACACACACACACACACACACACACACACACACACACACACACGTAATTCTATGTTTGTGAGGACACTAATTGACATAATGAACCTTTAAACTAAATCTCCTTTCCATTAAGCCTCACTAGTTTGCCTCAAGTGTATTTAGTCATTCATTCTCACAAGCTTTTCACTAGGTAGATACTGTATTAAATTCATACTGTGTGTTGGCCACACATATAAATTATGCTGCTCAACGTTCCTAAAGCTTAAATTCACTAAGATCACTGCATACAAAACAATACTGCTCTGCAATATTACTCTACAGGTGGACAGCAGGGACGTTGCACCAGCAAGATCAAGATCTGTGACAGGAAACCGTCCACTTTGTGGCTGCTCTCAGCAACACGACAGGTTTTGCTGAAAACTATTCTGTTTTTGTCATAAAATCTCTTTGAACCCTCTTCACATTCTCTCTTTGGCTCCACATCCACCTGTATTCTTAGTTGTGCGTTTGTGTGCGACTGTGTGCATGCATGTTGCACCACCTGTAATGCATCTCAGATGCAAGGACTTCTTACCCGATGAGCAGATGAAAGCCACTGAGAGGTAATGGAACCTGTGTCGAGACGAGCCAGTCAATCTGCAGCTCGCCAAAATACATTTCACATGGACGTGTGCACGTACATACACACACGTACCCAACACATTTGCATCTGGAGTGCCATGGCAGCTAGCTGGCTAGCGAGACAATTGGAGTCACAATTGAAATCAAGGCAGTGTTTGTGTGATTCCCGGAGAGAGGGTGAAAAAAAGCAGAGTAAGGTTTTTTAGGAATATGCAAATACTGCTCTGCATGGGGAATCTCTTGAAATGAGCTTTCTATTTGGGTAGCTTAAATCAAGAATCACTTTGGTTCACTGATGTAAACTGAATAAGTTTTGCATCTGCTGATGTTTATGCATGCGGAACTTGGCCGGCAGGGGTTGGCATATGGAGAAGAGGTAAACACAAGAAGAAAGAAAGAAAAAAGGCAAAGAACAAGTAAGAGAAAAAGCAAATAACAAAACTGAAACATGCAAACTAAGAGAAAGAAAGAAGACAGTAACTTAAACTGTATTTACTCAAACTGAAGTATTCAAATTTAAAATTATCCTGGATCCATCTTTGCCTTCATAGTGGAGTAGATATGCAGTGATTCACTGCACTTGAAGGACTTTAAGAATATTTTTGCACGGTACAGCACCGTCTGCGGCTGTGGCTCAGGAGGAAGAGCGGAGGGTCAGTGGTTTGATTTCCTGCTCGTCCAGTCCGACAAATTGTCCATAGGCAAGACACTGAATAGTTGCATAGGGGGAATATCTTAGCTTAGCCTACTATAAAGTCTGGAAGCAGCAGGAAACGGCTAGTGTGGCTTGCGCAGTCTATTGTGTTGCGTTAACATGCTTTCAGTGACAGTGCCTTCTTGTCACATGACTTTCTTAATATTACGTTTGTGTTGTATTACCCGTAGTAATGAATAAAAATAATCGATCTAACAAAACCAACCCTTTTAAAAACAAGACCAAGAAGAAGTTCATCCGCTTCAACCACAAACAAACATGAGCCGCAGCAGACGGGAAAATAGTTCCTACTTTTGTTGCCCACTTCACACACCACTGCAACTCTGCTGGTATAGATAACAATTACAGCTGTGGCCATGTGGACAACAACAGACTTGGGGGGGGATGTGCAATCTGAACCACCTCACTGCCTGAATATCAACATGAATTTAAAACATAGTTAAAATGTCATCTTGAATATGAGATACTTTCAAATATCTACTGTAAAGCTCATTCTGAATCAGCAAAGATACTCAGCGTTATAATTCTGTCACACTGCTCCGTTTCCAGAGAGAAAGTTGTTTCAGTGATTTGTTTGCAATGCAGCCCTCCACAGTAGCTGGATATTGATGTACTCGAGCCGTAAAAACATGTGTGTGTGTGTGTGTGTGTGTGTGGTACCTGTATCTGTACTCTTGCATATACACAGACCGGTGTGTCTATACTTTCATGACTGTGCATACAAACAGGACTGTGCATGCGTTCATGCATGTGTGTGTCTCTCTGAGTATGAGCGTCATCACTCTGCACTATATGGGTCATAAAGCACAGCTAAAGAGGGTCGATGGGGAGGAGGCTACAGTCTTCTGTGTAAAACTTGCAGCTCCCCCGATAAAGTCAAGGAGAGAGAAGCAAGAGTCAGGGAAAGCATCACCGTAGATCAGATGCAGATGCGCTCGCCACAACACTCCTCTATCCCTTTAATCCCTCGTCGTAAAAGTTACTTATGACTGTTTTTAATTCTTCCTGGGGTGAGAAGACCCTGGCCGACAGTTAACTAACCAACGGGATAAAGGAGCGGGCCGGAGATTAGCCTGATCCAATGTTGCTGTCTAGAGATACGGCTTATACAGAGAGGAGCATTGTAAAACAACCCCAATGCAGTGTTAATAACAACACGACTGTAACAAGTCAAAATGGCCACTATGATGAAGGCCTGTTGTTACTCATCATCCCCTGTATTTGTAAGTGGACACCTCAATCACTTTATGGCAAGTATGGGTGATTGTGTGTCAGCAGTTTGTCTTCCTGTGTTGACATCTTCATTAGTACATTAATACTTTGGATAAACAGAATTAAGTTGAGGTAAAATCCCCAAACTAGTTATCTTTAACTTGAGTCTAAAAGGGGGGAAAACTTGCCAACAGGGCAAACATGGGAAATAAAAAGCAGAAGATGAAAGAACAGCAGCCCAAGAACAGGCAGTCTTCAGTGTTACACCTTAAGTAAAAAAAATAATTGACATATAATTAGGGTGAGGGTATCATTTACATTTGAGTAGATTCAGTGTGGTATGTACCTTGTAAAAACGATTTTGATGCACCAAACTCACATGACTAAGAAATGCTAACCAAAGTAAAAGCTAACAGACAGTGAATAAAAACATTTTCTCTCGCCATTACTTATCCAACTGGCAATTGAATGTAAAAATGATTTTGTTTGACTCAGGTTATGTTGCTACAGCCAGCTTTTCATTTCGTATTTCAAGCATAACCACACTTCTCCATTGCCTCCAATTGGCGTCACTGCAGCCTGAAGCACACCTTCCCAGATATGGTAGTAGCAATGTTGGTTGCTACTCAGATACACCAGCGCACAAGTATGAAATCATTAGCTCTCCATAGATTCTACTTGCTTGCGCATCCAGATGTTTAAACTCGCTCTCTTGGCGATTGACTTATTGTGAATCGGTGCTTGGTCGTATAGACGTAATTCAGTTGGTACCCTTACAAGCACCAAGTTCAGGTGCCCAGCCCGAGAGGTGAGGCTTCCTGTGCCGTGTTCAAACACTCTCCTCTGCCTGAGATGAATACAGACACACAACAAACAGGTTTTCAACCGAAGAAAGAAAAGAAAGAAAGCAGGAAGGGGGTTCAGGAAAAGAAAGAGGGATGCAGAAGTAAACGTGGGTGAAAAAAAAAGTGATAGAAAGAAGAACGACAAAAAGACTGCAATATCAGCTTCCTATTTAGATGATGATTAAAATTCATAGGCTCCCCACCTCTAACATCCCTTTACCCCCTCCATCCATCCTTCCCTCTATCAATCCATCCACATCCCGCCCTCCCTTCCCCCTTTCGATGTTGAAGCAATCTCACAGCAGTCACAGGCTTCTCTCCCTGCAAAATTAATTTGACAGGTTTGCATTAAGGCACCTGATCAATACCCACTTAGAGCTGTGAGGGCTAAAGCCAAGAAAAATAACGCACCAGGCCTCCCCTCCTCTCCCTCTGTACCAGATGAGAAAAAATGAATCTTGGACACTTTTTTCTACCCCCGACCCCTCCCAGTCCTAAGCCCTGCTCTCTATCAGCCAGACCAACACACACACACACACACACACACACAAATAAACACTCGCACAGACACATAAAGCACACAAATGAACACAGACGCACATGTGCAGACACACACATGCAGCTCCGAGCTTCTCTATCACCAGGCTGACCTCCCGCCATTGATCGGCAGCAGTTAAGTTGACAGAGGGCCTGGAAGGTGTGTGTGTGTGTGTGTGTGTGTGTGTGTGTGTGTGTGTGTGTGTGTGTGTGTGTGTGTGTGTGTGTTTGTATAATGTTTGTATGTGTGTGTGTGTTTGCTTTGTGACTTGTGCTAGGCCCTTCACCAGGGAACGATCAACTATACAACCTTGATAGAGTCAAGACTGTGTGTTTGTGATAAGAGGGCCCCCAAAAAAAAGGAGAATAATTTCTGTCCAGTTGAAATGAAACACAGAGTCTGAGTTGGACGCTATATCACAGGTCATGAATTTAAAGAGGAGGAGAGGAGTCGAAAAGAAATAAGGAGAAGAGAGAGGGCGAAACAAAAAAAGATAAACCGAGAATATCTAAACAGATGTTCCTAAAGATTAGTCAAGTTTTTGAAGTTCCAGTTCTAGTGAGTTTTTTGCTCTGGGGCATCTTGTCAGGGGGATTTTTAAATGAGTTGACAATGTGCCCCCCCCCATAAACCTCAATGTGAACATAACTGTTAAGACGACACTTGCGTTTGCTGCAGAGAAAGAAACCTTCATTTATTAGCATCTATCTCGGATTGTTGGAAAATAATTGAAGTGGCCACATGTGTACAGTAAACTAGTCATTTAAAATTACATGAAATATCATCTTCATTACCCTGTTTTATAAATGTTGATTTGCTTTATTCTTTTCTGTCACTTGTTGGCAGCACATTGAGTTTAATGTGTATCTTAATGTCTGTTCACTTCCCTCATCCAAATTTCTCAGGAGGTCCAGAATCAAACAATAAAACTGCTGTCAATTCCGACACCAACAATCAAAGTGGCATAGAGAAAGGTTCGTGGTTATAAATGCTTCAGCTGTTACCCATTTTAATGTGATGGCTGATCGCTGTATGTGATATCATGTCAATTTGTAAAAAACAAGAGAAATTATTGGCATTAAAGTGGAAGAATGGAAGGAGGAAACAAACCAGTGTCTTATCCATGTTAAAAAAGAGTTTCTTTCATCTGACTTTATATCGTTTCATCGATTTGCTTTTGATTCAGCGACACTTAACAGTTTTATACCCAAACGCCAAACTATAAACCTACAATGCTTTTTTCTTAAACAAATATAATGAGTGAGGTTCAAGGCAAAGTTAACGTTTCTATACAATTGAAGCAGCCTCTGTACCGGGACAAGAGCTCCACTCCTCCACTTATCCCTCCGTTACTCCTTATCCATCCGTCACTGAGTCTTCCAGGGCTATCCCATCTCATCCAGGCAGAAATCAATACCTGGCCCACGAGACAGGCCTCAATAAACAGTACAGGGAGAAACATGGGCCAGCCTCCAGAGCTAAAGCTCGCCCCTCATCTCCCGCTCTCCACACAACACAAAGTAAATGAACTCGCTACTTTTCCTCTAACTTCATCCAACCAACAGCAGAGACCTCCATTCGATGTTTCAGCCCTCAAGGTCGCGGCGACGTTTCAATCCCTGCGGTGATGCACGAGTGTGAAGGTGCATTTGTGTGAGAGAGTTTGTGGGGCTGACAGATTCCAGGTATGAATGTGTTGTTACAAACCAGAGATCAATGCACCGGTGCAGCAAACCACAACAATACATGTCTTTCGTAGAAGCTTTATCTTGCCCACTTCCTCTCTGGCAACAAAAGAAATCCAAATTTACTGACATGAACAAGGGCTGAAAGAAACACTCCATTGCATTCCAGCATTCAGTTGTTTAACAAGGTCTTTGTACATGTTTATCCAACTCAAATTTGCATTGTTAAACATGAAATCTGTAAAGGAAAGATTGACCTGACTGATGATTCAGGGTCAGTGAAAAGTGTATTTCTTAGCCTCTGAAACACAGAGACACATTAAATAACATAGAATATTTAATTGATATATTTTAATTAATTAAAGACAAATGAATGGAGAGAAAAAACTAATGTGGGAATTCTCTGGAGAGTTACATTGACTTAAATCTTATTTGACCTATGTCATTTTGTATGGTGTACAGTGAGACTACTTGAAGCCATGAAAACTAAATCCTGTATTGTGTATTTATATATATGTATTGTATTTCAAAGTGCAAGCCAAAGCTAGTACATTCTGTATATATTTATGTTTTTATATATTTTTTTAAAAGGCAAGTCATTCTAAATCATCATCCTGTCCCCGTCTTGTCAAATCTACTAAATTAAAGAAATTAATTTTCCTTCAATGTGAAAAATTGATGTGTGCATCTAAGGAAAATAATCAATTGAAGCTTTACACTCCATGTTTTTCTTATGTACTTTTGTAACATGATTGAATTAAAGTGTAGCGAAAAAAATCTAAAGTTCTGGCTTCACTGCTGCTTCGCTTATAGATTCCAAAGTGAGGTGGGAGCTGTTGTGTTCGCGGTGTGCACTGTGCTTCGAGCCTATAAAGAAATAATGCTCATTTCACAAAATTTCAATCATCCCAACACTTCTCCACCAATACATTACTATTGAACCTTTCATCTTTGGGACACTGGGAGACTTAAATGCCTCCAAATAGATTTGTCTTAAATCAGACTTGTGTATTTCCCCATCCACTTCCAGCGTGGACACCGGGGACGGAGAGAAACAGAACGAGAAACTGCTTCGTTTGGCTGCTGAACTTTAAAAAGATTCTTGAGCTGCTTTGCCGAGGATATAACCCAATATCTCCTCACTTACATGGCTCAGTGCATTACGCGCTGGCTCACGTGAGCCAACGCTTGTTTCCCCTTCTCTTAGTTGATGGTTTGCTCCGACTGTGAATTACTGTACGTGTGTCTGAGCACGCTTTCCTCGTTTCTCTTCCCCTGAAAAGGGGGGAGCATGAGTTGAAAGAGAAAAGACAGCAGTGGGATTATACTTGAGAGAACTGAGGCCCGTGCACGCTGAGCTGCCGCGATGCAATTTCACCGCCGCGTTGCCACTTTCAGGCCTATTCATCCCTCCCCGCTGAGCTCCATTAGGGGAGACGGGCAGGTGAACAAGTGCACATGGAAAACAAGTTCCTCTAGGCGCTGCTGAAGCACCAGCCATCCTCCCCCCACACACACACACACACACACAGCACAGTCCTCCTTAGCCAGATGTAGATTGGAACAGACATCGATAAATAATTTAGAGGTCTTGAGACTTTTAAGTAGGAATCTATGCAGTGTGAAACGCTGTTTAATCGAGTAACTTCTAATGCCGTATCAATCAAAGGGCGTTAAAAGCTGCTAACGTCGGCAAAAAAAAAAAAAAGACCAAGCGGGATTCTTTCTGTTTTCTTCCATCACCTCCGCTCTCGGCCTCTCCGCCACTTTTTTGTCGAGTTGATGGGACATTAGGTGACATTTGTATTCTTGAATTCATCAATTGACCCCAATCTACTGGGGAGAGACAGAGAGAGAGACAGAAGAAAAATCTCTCTGGTGCAATGCAGCTCATGTTAATGCAATATAACGAAAAATAAAAAAAAAACAGGCAGATCAAGAGTGACTGTGTTTTGGAAACAGCACTTGAAGATCGGTTTGGAGTAAGCCATTCGATTTAACCTGCCAGACACTTGAACGGAGCCAATTTCTTCATAAAGGGGGGAAATGTAATGAAACGTCAGAAGACAATTTTCCAGCTAATTCTCACAGGCGCTCGGATGCGCTGATACGATAAAGTACAAAAGAGGCCTGTGTGCAAAATGAGCAGCATCAGACTTTGGGCAAAGACGGAGTGATTTGACAAAATACTTACTGCATTTCTTTCACCGCTTCACGTTGTACCTCGCATATTTGCAGTTCATTTCACGATTCACATATTCTTTTACATTTTGATAGCAATAACTCCCTTGATAGATGGAACCTTGCTCCTCAATGAGAGAGAAAAACGGCGCCGTATACATTATGTTTATATATATTTTTATCAACTGTTTTACCACAGCTGAGCAATTTGCCTGCAAGAACAGAGCCATCAAATTATAATAATATTGGAGTCTTACACAGACACGCACATGTGAACACACACATGTACACACAGATATGGAGGACAAAAATGAACACACACACGCACACACACACACACACACACACACGCGCACACACAATTCTCTGGTGTCATCAGCAGATGTGTACATACCCTCGTCTCAATACAATACAGATGAGCTAATAGCCTTGGAGGCTCCCAGCCTGATTCTGATCTCCATAATACCACCCCCCCACACCCCCTCACCACCACCACCACCACCTCACACACACACACACACACACACACACGTACACACACACAGAGTGAGAGAGGGGAGTGTACCTGCACAAATCCCATAATATCTCTATACCTGCCGCTCTGTGGGGAATCAGATGGACCTGGTTTACATTCAGAGGACAAATATGATCACTTAGGCGCCACATGCACGTGGATGGATGAGTGCACAGATACAATACACACACATGCAGAAACACATGTGTGTGTATTGTGAGAGTGGTACAACTCAAGACATATCTTGTGACTGCTATGCACACATCCAGACTGATAGGAAACAAGAGAGAAACCCTTTGGTAACTTTTTCAATTGATTCGTCTACTGTTTACAGAACCTTCAATTTGAAATACTCCATATGACAATATGATAGATTTGGAAAATATAAGTCTTGATGTGTAAATGCTTTCCAGAGTGTGTGTGTGTGTGTGTGTGTGTGTGTGTGTGTGTGTGTGTGTGTGTGTGTGTGTGTGTGTGTGTGTGTGTGTGTGTGTGTGTCGTGTGCGTGTGTTGTGTGTGTTTGTGTTAGGTCGGGCCTTCCAGAGCCAGTAAATAAAAAGCAAAGTGAATTCCACTTCAGTCTGAGGCTTGGAGAGGATCTGAGGGGATCACCTTGGAGGTTGATTATCACCACAAGGATTTGTGTGTGTGTGTCGTGTGTCGTGTGTCGTGGTGTGTGTGTGTGTGTGTGTGTGTGTGTGTGTGTGTGTGTGTTGTGTGTGTGTGTGTGTGTGTGTGTGTGTCGTGTGCGGTTTGATCTCCAGCAGTGAGAAGAGGCACCAGAGGGACACTCCAGTCAGAGGAGCTCAATTACACCTAATTTCTCAACACGGACACACATGCTACAGAAATGATTGTCGACACGTAAAAACATGAATGCCCACACACAAACACGCACTTACACACACACACACACACGCACAATAGCATACAATCACCAGGGTCCCATCGCCCAGTAATAATGTGGTTATATAAAGAGCTGATTTTTGGAACCTTCCATTACTGAGCAACAACAAGGACAATTTATCAGGTGGAAACACAACTGGGGCAAAGTAATGACACAAACATTAAATAAATCCCTGCTGAAAATCACATCTACACTAAACTGTGGACAACAAACAATAAGCTGACTCAGAACACATGATTGGGAACAAATTACAATTCGTCTCCGTTTACTGTCGCAAATATCAATATTTTCTCAAAGGGAAGACGATTGTCTTCTGTCGCCATGAATATTGAACACATCTTAAGTATGGAAAATAAATATAACTTCAGTTTGAGAAACCGAGAAAACAAAGAGGAAATAAATGAAGAATAATATGAAAATAAAGGTACAGCTGACAATCATGACTGAACCAATCGATACGCAGTTGGTCCACTTCCCTCTGGCTGCTGTGATAGAGCCAACATCTGTCAATTAACACACACAAACACACACACAGACTCACACACACACACACAAAAGCATATAACATATCCATACACAGAAATTCACAGGCACACACACACACACACACACACACACACACACACACACACACACACACACACACACACACACACACACACCCTGTTTATACCAGCCAAAGGGCAACCACCTCCTATGAAGTGTTGTGGTTTGGATCAGCAGTATTGACAGCTTTCACATTAGACCTATTGAAATGCATTGTTGCTGCCGCCACAACACAGACACACACACACACACACACACACACACACGGATCTCTCTGGTATGTATCACCAATCAATCTAACGCCTCAATCGCATTCTTTCCACCTGCTTTAACAGAGAAAAAAGAGGATGGGCGGGTCCGGCGACTCCGATCTGACCCCCAACCTTGACCTCTGACCTTGAGAGGTTGTGGTCAAGGATTTAAAAAGAGGGGAGGCGGCATGAGGGACGTTCAATAGATGTGTTCTGATGGTCACGCCTGCTTTAGGAGAATAAACGGCATTATACATCAATTAGGACTGACATCTGTTTAGTTACGGATCTATTTGTATGTTCACTTATTTATAAATCCACTTATGTGGAATGAAAACTAGCAGTAAACAAATTATACTTATATTTCTGGTACTTTACTAAGTTTCATGGCCCAAGACTTAAATAATGGATTAAATAATGTTGTAAAGTTTAATGGATTAATTACTTCATTAATCAAATATGTCACGCAAAAAAGTTCAAGCTGTGCATTAAGAGAAAATGTGATGAAGACAAAAGAAGAAAGGATGTAGAGTGAAAGAGGAGAAGGGGAAGATAAAAGAAAGTGTGGAAGGTGAAAAAACTATATTCCTGAAACAAGGAGAATAACACAGAAGAATGAGAGGATGAACATTGTGTCGTGGAGAAAAAGAGAAAGGAAGAGAAGGTGAAGTAAGAAGGTAAGATGGGAAGAAATGGGACTAATGGTGATACTGGGTGTGTTAAATGCTGTGAAACAACAGAAAGACGAATTGAGCCGACGAAGAAGAAGAAATAAAGAAGGAATTGTTGCCAAACTGATGCTTTCACAAAACCACTTTAAAGTTTTAAAGCCATGTTTTTATAGCACTTTTTTTTTTTTTAAACAGGTGTTGTTAAAACTGCTGTTTTATACCAACAGCCTCTTTCTTTTATGGATTAATCTCATATTCCATTTGTGGGTCCAGTAAATACTCACATTGACTGGATTTTTTTTTTTTATAATATGACTGAAATCTGCCTTGATGCTCTTCACCCCCCCCCCCGCTGTTGTTAGTGTTTGCGTCACAAATTTTCAAAAAACAACATTGGAAGTGTAAACGGGGAATAAATCCGATCCCATTTATCGGTCGTGCCGCTCGCCGTCAGTCATGGTCATGTATCTGCACCCCCCACACCCAAAGGCATTGTGTTAGCCATCCAAAGAGTCATTAGCATAACACCATCCCTGACACACACACACACACACACACACACACACACACACACACACACACACACACACACACACACACACACACCTCAGGACACTCATGAATAAAAGAGCCCATGTAGATCAGAATAGAACAGAATAAACTATAATAAAGACAAGGCCGATCAAGTTTATGGGAAAATAAAATCTAAATTAAATTATTCCTAATTGTCCACATTTCAATGCTCAGAGTAAGTTTTTTTGGGGTTTGGCCTTTTTCTTCGGCTCCTCCTCCTCCAAACACTGGACTGATAAACGAGTCCCACCGAGTCTGTGCTCCATCCACTTAACAGCATCCACAAATATCACCCAGATATATATACACACACACACACACAGACACACACACACACAAACACACACACATCGATGAAGGGTGTCTTACACCACGATAAACATCTCCCCTCCTCTCCTCTGTCTTTCTTTTATTGTATTGTATTATGTCCAATTCCCAGAGGACCATGGGGTAGCATCCCTCTCCCTCACATGTTCCGCCAGCCGCTCTGCGCAGCTGTGTGTGTGTGCGTGTGTGTGTGTGTGTGTGTGAGAGAGAGTTGTCGTATTGTCAGACGGGTAAACGGGGAGTTAAACAGATATATCCAAGCGTAAAATCTAAAAAGGCTCCCCAGTGGGCGCCGGAGGGGGTTGCTGGGAATCAAGCACATATCAATTGAGAAGCAGAAAGAGACCGAGTGCTGGCGAGAGAGAGAGACGGCAGAAGAAATAGAGACAGCAGCTCCCTCCATGGTAAATTCAGCTCCTCTGACAACTATAAATTACAGCCTTTTTCTGTGTCCTCTTCCCATTTTCCTGCTGCGCCTCTTTTCTCCTTCTTTCTTCTCCACCCACTTCTTTTGGTCTCTTTACACTTCCTTACTCCTCACCCTCCTACTGTCTTCCACTCCAGATATGTTCTTTAAGCTGCTTTCCCCGGAGAGATGTAAAGCAGAGCAAAGAGCAAGCAAGCAAAGAGTGTGTTGCACAGATCGCTGATGGTGAAACGGGGATTTTCATCTTGCGTGATCCAGTTTGTTTGTGTAAAGGGGAACTAATATAATATATGAAAGAGAGAATTTAGCAGAATGGCATGAAAAAAAAAAGGTAGGCAGGTATGAGATAGGGAGACACACACAGACACACACACACGCACCCAGCTAGCCCTGCGCTGTGCGGTGTAATGCTCTACTTGATTATCTCATTGTTGTCTGTAAGTACAAGCCCAAATTGAATCAGCCTGCACTCCATTGTCTCTCTGCAGCTGGTGTGTGTTTGTGTGTGTGTGTGTGTAGGGCTGGTAATGAATGGCCAATCTAGTCTATCTAGAGAAACCCTTCTCATTACAGTGCTCCCATAATTACTAGCTCTCTGCGAAAACTATGCCCTGCTTTATTACTTTATACGCAGTGCAGCCAAGGCTTGGGACCGAAGAGATGAGATAAACGCACAAAGCGCGTGTGTGTGTGTTTGTGTGTGTGTGTGTGTGTATGTGTTTGTGTGCGCGTTTGTTTTATATTTGAGTCATTTACTGCAGCTGATGTTCGCAACTAGTGAAAGCTGAATGATTTACAATGTGCGCGGAGCCTTAATGCTAATACCACCAACGTAATAAACAATAAATGGTGCAAGCAAACGCACTCGTGTAGAGACGCGCATATAATTTTACTGGTTCAATCAGAACGTGGGAGGGATATACGCTGGCAATTAGTGCACTTGTTAAAGTTCTTAACGTTGTATTTAAAGCAGTTCTGCAAACTAATTTATGCTTATATAATTTTAAATGGCACGAAAACAATGTTGTTAATGCTTAAATGCATTATACTGTCTGTGTTACAGCAATGAGCAGCACAAAGGGGAAAAAACAAAGAAAGTTGAACTGTTTCTGTTAACTTTGGTTAAAATTAAGAGGAAAAAGTAAAAAAAAAAATCTAAATCTAAATAATAGTAATAATGTAATTTCTTTAATTGGCTGAGGTATAAAAAGATTAAATTGTACAACGTATATGTGGTCGATTTTGTGTGAATATCTTCAAAATGAAAAAGGGGAAACATTCAAAATGGAAATTATGTTATTCAGAGCAGTCCTGTGACTACACCATTATATTATTTAGCATGTTCCCAGTAAACCTGCATCCATGAATCCTCCCTCCTGCTGGGAGCCATCAGACCAAGGGACGGGCCTGAGGCATCTGGGAACCATGGAGGAGAAGAAAGGGTTGGATGGATGGATGGCAGGAGGAGGAGGAGGAGGAGGAGATAGAAACAGAGGTGAGGAGGATAGATGGAAAGAGACAAGATGGAAAGAGTGGCTGAAGAGGAGATTGAATCACAAAAACAAGGAAGGAAAAGGACAGTTTAAAAGAAAAGTTCTTCACCTTCACCTTCACCTTCACTCACTACATTCACACCTTCCACAATCCTCAAACCTGATATAAGTCATGTGAGAATTAACAGTATAGTTATGTTATTCTGTACAGGAAGCGTATAGGCATAAGGTAGGAAGCACAAAAATGTACTTTGGCATTTCCACACTAAATTTCTGTTATTATTGTTGGTCATTTACTCAACAAAACCAGATATTTAGAGAGAATGTTTTCACATGAATAAAAAAAAATCCTATTTCATTTCATCTTCTGACTTCCCCGTCAAGACATATTATATATATATATATTACAAATTACATGAATTCTTGAAATTGATGATGACACCTATTCCTTATAAGATAAAACTGCAGGTGATGCAGTGTCGTGAGACAAAGGAGCAAACGTGTCAACAGGAATCTTGTTTTTTTTAATGTAATATGATTAATGAGGTGTTGAGGCAGTAATTTAAAGGGGTCACAACTTTGTTTTTCCCCCTCTGGGAATATGAGTTTATTTTGATTATTAAACTGAATTTCATTTGTACAGATCTCAGCACAGACACCTATAGTATTACCTATTAATTAATAAGCATACGGGAAACCTGGATGAAAATCGGATTAATCCACGCTGTTTTCTTTGAGAGAATCCACATATTTTAAAAGGTAAAAGTCAGTAATAGCCTCTGTAATATACTCCCCAGGACGAGTCCATTAGGGGCTGCTTAGGTGAACTGATATGGCTGTAATAGTAGTGATTAGTACAAACCCAGCGAGCCATAGAGGATGACAAATGGCACCTGAGACAGAGCATGATTACAAGCGTTTATATGAGCGGAGACAGTATCAGCACAGAGTGTGATGGATGACGCCCGGAGCACAGTCAGAGCCGGCTCATAATTAGACCTTGATGGCATTAGTTGCATTTCCTGGTGGGAATGTCACAATAAATGTGCCAGACTAGTTAAACAGGGACACCTTGACATTTTGAATTTGCTGTATTTTTTTAACTCTGCAGGCGACTGATGGTGGAATAAAGCTCGGATGTACAGCAAAGGCTTGTTGGTCTTATTAGTGAGGTGTATTTAAGCAAATGGGACAATACAAGGCTTGGATGCACAGCGCACTGACGGCCTGCGATGTTACACTACGTGCACCACTGCGCAGATAATCGTCACCTAAGCCCTCGATGTGTCTGTGTAAGTGGAGGTAATTATCAAGGCGGGTTCCACTGTGTGAAGGTGAGGTAACAGAGTGGAAGGCACCTGCAGCGGCTCAGGTGATGGGCTTCCTGGTGTGGATTTCACCCGTCTGGCCGAGTACCTGAGGAGCAAGTGAAAGTCAGGAATGAATTGGAGTAGTTGCGTTAAGTTTTAGTAGCAGCAGCACATGCACCAGTGGGAGTAGTGGTAATAACAACTATGAATTAACAGTAGTTGTGGCGATATGTGTAAATATAAAAACTTTCAATATACAGAATAAACAAAGCAGAAAAGCTGTTAAATTATTATTAAATTATTAGTTATAAATAATAAAGTTTATGGTTAAACTGTAAAATATTAAGCCTCAATTGCATTTCTTTGTCATAAGGGTTTGATTACGACATATTCAGAATACTGCCAGTTTCTATATTGGTATATAGGTCAATATATTGTATCAGACTTTTTAAATCACGGTATCAGCATTGGCTTCTGAAAACCAATATCAGTCCAGTTTGTAATAAAATGTAGTAATGGCAGCAGAAATTGAAGCAGTAGTAGGGTTCAAAGAAATGAATTGTAGTAGTGGAATAGTGGTAATAATAACTATGGATAGTTGTGGCAGAAGTAAGAATGATAGAAGAACTATGTGTAGTAATTTGTGTGTGTGATACAGGGTAAGATAGTGTTGTAGTCTAACTCTCGCTCTTCAAATGATATCCAGTTTATCTCTATCATGAAATGTACTCTCTATATGAACACACACACATATTACATATCAGGAAAACAAAGTGCCACATGCCCATCTAACTTTGTGACCCCTATGACACACACACACACACACACTTACACACACAAACACACACACAGAGAGGAAGCAGCCTCCCTACCCTCACGAGTCTGGCTGCTCAATTAGTCAGTCATAACGCTGAGCCCCGGTCAGGCTGAGATCATGTTGCCGCTCTCGTCGTAACACAGTCAGATCAGACAGGTCAAATACCTGTTCAGGTAACACACCACTGATATTTCACCTCAGGTACCAGACAAAGGTAACGCTCACCTCAATTTGAACGCCGTCTGCAGGGTGTCCACCACATGCCTGCAACACAAATGGCACAAAAAACCCATTTACCACATATCTAGTTGCTTTCTGTTGCAAAAAGAGTTCACCTTCTTTATAATCATTAATCACGTCATCTCCTTTTATCATCCATTTCATTTATACATCATTTTTTTTAATCATTTCCATCATGGCTTGTTTTAAATCCCTGCCGGCAGATGTGCAGCGTACAACTACAAACACATAACTGCTGCTCGGCATCAATCTGATCATCTAATAAGGAACATCTGCCGAGGTCCCGACCGTCCAGTCAAAGAGGCTTTTGCCTCACGAGCCTTGTTTTGACTCGGTGAAGCCAAACAAAGTGAAGCCATTCAATCACAGAATGATTTAAATTTTACACACGCACGTCTAAGTGCAAAAGACGGAGACACACATTACAACGAGAGGATGTTATTTCATTATTAATGTGATCTCAGAGTTTGATCTGTTGCATTATCGCTGGAGTTCAGAGTTGAAATCGGAGTTTAAACTTTACAAGTGGGGTTGAGTGGAGGCCTGAGTAATTGTTTTCTTGGTAAAGAGGCTTTATGTTTCAAATCATATTATAAATAGTGCAACAAGCTTCACTAATTATTTTTTTACTTCAAATGCTCATTCAGCTCAGTCAGAATCATAAAGGTGGCACGCAAGACATAGACAAGTTTATTAATGACGTTGTTGGATTTATTTCTTTTGCAACATTCACTAATTTTAAAACAGGACATTTTTATATTCTATTTATTTTTTAAACCGGTTTTATTTTACAGGACAAAAGAGAATTAGAGACAAATGTTAAGCCAAGTGTCGGTCTTGTAATTTCCATGTTAAATATATAGCAATTATATATTAAATACACCTGAAAGCACACGGGACATATTTAATGTTACTAAAGTAAATTTAATGACAGTCAGTTTTGAAAGACATTTTCCGAACCAGTCATCTCATGTGTACACGGAAAGTGGGAGGTAAAGACATGGAAGAAAATCAGTTGTGTCAGAGTTTACATGTGCAGCGGTACAGACGAGTTTAACACACACACACACACACACACACACACACACACACACACACACACACACACACACACACACACACACACACACACACACACAGTAATTAATTCGGTGGCTTCTGATTGCCAGAGTTGCTTACTGGTTGGAGAACCCAGATCAGAGGTGTCACCTGCAAGATTAACTCTGCAAGATTCACAAACAGAAACGCACACAACAACACACACACACACACACACTCATGAAAACACACAGAGCCGAGAAAAGTAGGAAGAAAAACTTAGGGAGTAGAATAAACAAACAGATGGAACGATAGAAGCAGAAACAAAGATAAGGAAAGTGGAAAAAACAAAAGGAAAGAAAAAGGAGAAATAAAAAATAAAGAAAACACTGCCCACTCAGTTCCTCCCTCTCTCAGACACACACACACAGAAACGCTGTGTGAGTGACAGGGCCTTATTGTGGGTGTAAATTGAGGCTGTGAGGTGTGTGTGTTGTTCATTAAAGCAGAGTGAATCTCTATTGGTTTTCATTAAGGGGCCTGACCACACCGACTGGATGGTTAATCTAGACAGCGACATTCCTCTGCTCGCCCCCATCCCTATTTCTCCTCTCTCACACACACACACACACACACACACACACACACACACACACATTAAATCTCCCCTTTCCACACACATGCACAGACACAACCAGATTCTTATTTATTAAGCAGAGGTGACAGGTACTGAATAAGTTGTTTTCTGGTACAGTTTGTGTGAGTGTGTGTGTGTAGCAAAGTTCATGAAAGTGCATGTGAGGCCCTGTATGTGTTTCTGTTTTACAACATTGCCGTGTGTGAACATTTGAACGCTCACATTCATTTGTGTGTCAATATCCAGTCGCGTGGTCCTCACAGATGTGTCCACGTGTGCGTCTTTGTGTGTCTGTGAGTGCGTATGCGTATAGGAGGACAATTGGTGTGGTTATGAGTTAAGTCTAATTTCCAGGAGGCCTGTCCCGGCTAAGCAGAGCTGACACGGCGCTGCTCCAACCAGTTATCTGTCACTGGGAATTAGACACTAACACACACCCTGAGAGATGGACTAGGGCGTGCGAGCGCGAGCACACACACACACACACACACAACAGTTTTTCTCTTTCTGCCTTACATACAGTATGTGCATGTGCATAGATGTGCATCAAATGGCCGAATGCAGGTGGATCAGCTTATTCCTACGGTTGCGGTTCCAACCTGCCCCTATTTTTTTTATCTTCCTCCGTTCATAGTTACACTGTCCTCTCAATAAAAGGTTAATAAGGCGTCACAACAATATGTTAAATAAATCAACTCTTTAACATTAACTTGCCTCTTTGAGTCAACTTTTCTTTGACCTGTATTATTATTTTCTCTCAGATAATCTTTAAAACATTGAATTCTCACTGTTAAATTCTTGCAGTAACGGCTCAGCATTAAGATTTGATGCCCAAAAAAAGCAAATTGTTGGCCTTTGTTAACGTGATGGATGCAAACGATTTATGTCCACTAATTTTGGACGATGATTTGCCAACAGACAGCCTCAAACCCTGGTCTGTGAGGGGGGGGGGAATGTGCGTGAACTGTGAAGTGTTTACAAGTGTCGAGTAACCCAGTTGGGTACCAGGAAATACAGCTTGTCTTCTTATCTTTCCATCCCATTATTCCCTCTCTTTCTTTCTTTCACTCTCTCTCTCGTTCACACAGGGGACCTTTTAAAAAGTGTGTAAGAAAGATGGTTTATGGATCCCATCTGCGCTGCCAGATACTTCCGTCAGCGCAGATGGGATTGTGTTAATACAGCGTCTGATCTCGCTGTCTCATTATTCCGGTTCAGATACTCGGGCCCCTTCAAGTGGTCTTGCTGCACTTTTAGCCAAGCCTCAATCCAATCATCTCAGGGCTATTGTGTGCGCTGAGGGGCCATACTGCCGTTCTCTCCGAGGCTTTGAACATGAGCAGCGCCCTCCATGTAAACCAGATACTGATAGAAAATATAAAATTACATCTACAGAAGTCTCGTGTTTTTTTCCGCTTTGTACCCCTCATGTGAGAATGGGAAAGTGAAGAGTTTTCAAAATGGTATTAAAGGATATTGGATGTTTGCTGCTGAGTGATTGACATTAAAGAAACAACAAATAAACGTGGAACCATTTTTCTCACTGATGCTTGTTCTGCATCCTGGCTTTATGAAAGTAATCAATTACTGTGTATTGTGAGGAGAGGTAAGCCTTTTCAACTGAGGGTAAATTTCTTACTGAAATTAAATCTAGTTATTTCTAATGTTTTTAAATTTAGATTTACTGTGAACAAGAGGGTCTCCTTCAATTTTCAAATTTGGATTTTCAGTATCTTAATTTATATATTTTTTGACAGTTAAGTACATATCTAATTATCATTTACTTGACACATTCATATCCTGGATTCCATATTTTCTCAACAGCACATGGTATTTAAAATCTGAAATACACAATACTACACTACAAGTGATTTGAGGAGTTCTATATTGTATTCATATTTTATGTGACTCTGAATCTAATGGCATTAATTAGGCCTCACTACCATGAATAGATATAAATAAGGTTGACAACAGTTCAACAACAAGTTCAACATGGTTTTTAATTGATGTCTCGTTTTTTAAACTACAAGGAGTCATCTTTATCTGAACTACTGCATCTTAGATTCACGTCTGATTTGTGCAAAAGCCTTTGAGCCAGAACCTGAACCCTGAAATAAAACACGAACTACACATTGAAAGTGTAAAAATGATTCATTATGATGCACTCGCAAAGTTGAGATACTTGAGAGTGACGATAAAACAAAGCACAGGCAATACAGAACGCCTCTATATGAGAGCACCGCTTGCTTTTTCATTTAAAAAAATACCGCTTTTGTTTTCTGAATCAAAATAATACATTAGAGAGAGAGAGAGAGAGAGATCGTACTGGGCTGTGGCTACTTGGAAAGAGGGATTTAGGTGTGTGTGTGTGTGTGTGTGTGTGTGTGTGTGTGTGTGTGTGTGTGTGTGTGTGTGTGTGTGTGTGTGTGTGTGTGTGTGTGTGTGTGTGTGTGTGTGTGTGTGTGTATTCCCAGGGCCTGGACAGACTATCAAGCATCTATCCATCCTTTGGATCAATCAATATTTATAAACCCCCCAGGACCTGTGGTATGAAGCATATAAACAAGCAATGGAGTAGAGCAGCACCGACCACAAAGCAAACACACACACACACACACACAATAATTTATATATATATAAGCAGCAGCATATTACAGTGCACATGCAATCAAGCACTAATAGAAATATAGAGACAGAGAGAGAGGACAGAAAGTAAAGCTTCACATGTGGAATATTTGCCAGAAATGTAACGATCAAACGTCTTTGTAATCAGAGTCTGGAATATCTGCCCGTGTGATTTGCTTAGAGGCAGTTTGCTGTTTGTGAAATAAGGTGAACGACAATGAATATTGATTATCACTGAAATTCTGCATTTTATTACCGGCTCAATGATGTGATGGCGGCTGTCAAAGATAAAATAAACCGTCTTGAAGAGCTGTTTACACGTGATTATATTCGTTTGAGTTAAATCACAGTTTGATCTATTTACAATTCTTCTTCGCTTAGTAACAGTTTAACAGGTGAATAAATTATCGGTGAATGGGTTGAAATGGTGGAGTCGGATCAATTAAAAATAAAAAAAACAGTTTATACTATAAATGATCATGTGATTTGTCTTTACCGATGTCAGTTGCAACATCCTCCTTTATCTCTTTCTATCTTTGTGTTTTGTTTGCCACGGAGAAAAGTTCCTTGCGACGCCTGAATGTGGAGTTTGTTTCGAGCACTCAACCTCGACTCAAATTCTCTGTTCTTCTGACATTACGGTGAAAGAAGTTGTGTTTCGTGCTGTTGTAGGAACTGATTTCTTTCTGGACCTCGTACGACTTTTCACATCCAAACAACGGGGGCCAGGAAAGAAATGGGCATTTTAAAAATACAATCAGTATTACGACCTAAACATCAGAGTAAACAGAAAAGCAGTTCACAGTGATGCATCTGAGCGTCGGACCTGAGAGAACAAAGATGTGATTTTCCTCCAGAGAGATCCAACTCTCCACTGCCATCACTACAACATCTGAGACGTCTCAGTCATCACAAGTTACCTCCAGCTCTGTCTGAGGAATTACATGCACTGACACAAACACACAGACACACACACACACACACACACAAGCTCAAGAATCCCCTACTCATCCACACATGGTACGTTCACACACAGACTCACAGACAATTCCCCTTTTAATGTGTGTGTTGTGCCATCAGAGCAGGTGGAAACACGGTGTGTAATTAACATGTCATAATCAATGTGGGGGAGTTTGACACCTTGTAATCACTGTGTGGAGATTAGCACCCGTAGCCCCAGGACACACTGACGCACACACACACACACACACACACACACACAACACACATTTAGAGAACATTTCCAACATGCACAAACAGCCAAACACACACACACACACACACAGAAGCACCAGTGTGACGTACACAAACATGCATGTGCACCTGACTGCTGATCTACCCAGGCTTACATACACACCAGAAAACACACTTATACACACACACAGACACACACACACAGGGCCTGTTTAATATCATTTACATAATGAGAGAGCAGCCACAGTAATAGCTTTTCCTTTCTCTTATTATCATAATTTCACCCTGGGCGCCAAATGACAGAAAGAGAGAGGCAGAGAAAGAGCGAAGGAGAGAGAGAGGAAATACAGCAGCGGTGTCTCGTCCTTGTTCCCCTGAAACAACTCTTCCTCAAAGTCAAGGCCAACTAACCCTCCATCTTCCTCAGTTTCTCTCCGTCCCCTCTGTCTTCCTCTGTCTTCCTCTGTTTCTGTCTGTCTTCCTCTGTCTTCCTCTGTTTCTGTCTGTCTTCTGCTGTCTTCCTCTGTTTCTGTCCATCTCTTCTGTCTCGTTTGGCTTCTTTTTATTAAAGCTTAAGATTAAAAAGAACCTAATATCTTGTTTATATGGGTATTTACAGTAGGGATGAATGATTATGGTTAAAATCAATACCTAAAAATGTTAATAGATTTTAACCAATCACGATACAGTAAATGAAATGCAAAGTTATTATGTTCAAACCCTTGAACTATGTCCCACTCTTATGGATTATATCAGATACATCTCTTTACATATATATAAAAATATCCTACAACTCATTTTGATATTAATACATTAATACATTATCTACAGTAAAGTGTAAAAGTGAAGTCCTTCCTGCCCATTCGACTTTAGCCTTTTCCTGTCTCGAGATATATGTAACCGCACACCGCAAAACCACACATACCGCAATCTAAAAACGCAGGTGGATTTTTTTTAAATCAATGTGCGAATGTCCATGAACTCCTTTTAAAGCCCCGGGAGGATAGTGGGGGTCATATTCTACTGAAATCTAAAGAGTAAAAGACACATCAGACTCCTGTGTCTGTGTGTGTCTGCAGAATGTCATTGATTTCTCGCAAAAATAAGAGAATAAGAAAAAAAAATGTCGTTCGTAAAAGAGGGATCAAATGTTGGACAGTGGAAAGAAAGAAAAGCAGGGGAAGAGATGAGGGAGGTTGAGGGTGTATTGCTTTCTCTTGATGTCTCCTCCTTAATGTCCTCAAACTTGTCACTCCTCCTTTTTGGCATTTTTCCTTAAGTTCTCCTCTTCCTCCTATGTCCTGCCACTCCTTTCCTCTTCCCTCCCTTTCCTAGATTATCTCCTTCCATCTGATCCATCCTCTCTTTGCCTTTATCATCTCCTGAATTTGTTTTTCCTCACTTTTCTCCTTTTCTTTTTATCCCTTAACTTCTGATGGTCAGTCGGTATTATTTATAGGTTTCTATGTCAAATTTGGATTTTTATGTTTGTGTGGACAGTAGCCAGGCTTACAACTGTGATACCTCTTGAAAACGTTAGAGGTAAAGTTGTCCATTTGTCTGAACACACACATATAAGTAAAATCTTCAAAATATCCAATACAACGCTATTACACTGTCTCATGTTCATATTTAGAAACTCATGGAACCTGGTCAAGAATCATTTCACAGTGACTACACACACAACATGTTTATTAACGTTTTACCAAAACCAGAATCTTTAAATTTGACCTTCACCAATTGGTGTTTATTCTCTTCATCCCTGCAACCACCCCCGGTGACTCCACCGTCTCTCTTTCAAACAAAGTTGGCTTTCAACACAGTCCAACCAGTGATTACATTTCCTACAAAATGTATTTTTGTTGCAGTTTAGTTGTATATGAAACATAATGTATAGAACACAAGGTTGCCTGCTATAGCCACTTTTTTTTAATCGCCCCTCCAAGTAATCTGCACATCTTTTCTCATCCTATCCATCCCTTCTTATTCTTTACTCTTTTCGCTCTCTCCTTCCTAAGTCACGTCTCCTCGGACTCCTTCCTCTCATCCTCTCCCTCCTCCTCCTCCTCCTCCTTCCCTCCCTCTCTTCCTCTGTATCGACAGAGGAGGTATGCATTTTGCTAAAACATTGGCTGATGAATCATTGATGTTGCTGTTGGGGTTTCAGTGGCGCGGGGGCAGCCGGATGTAAATAAGTGAGGACTAGGTATGAGGTATAGCTAACTGATATTCAGCCCTCCCTCTGAAACATTGATGAGATATACTTGTGTGTGTGTGTCTGTGTGTGTGTCTGTGTGTGTGTGTGTGTGCGCACACTGGTGCAACTCTGAAGGCTATTTAAGAAGGCCAGATATGACAGTTGTTTACAACTCTGGCCAGACACAGAAGAACTAAGGGAGGAAGGGGTGGGGGGGGCTGATGAGGGAAGGGGATGAAGGAGGGATGAACGTTATCAAATCAGGGATGGGAGAAGGGAAGAAGAGGGAAGGGAAGCAAGGGAACAAGGAAGGAAGAGGAGAAACAAGGGATATGGTTGAAGATAATGTTACTCGTCTGGGGGAAATATGTCCGACTACAATGACATGAAGCAGACAGACATGTCAGGATAAAACACACACACCCATGTGCAGGCTAACACAATCCACCTGCCCACACATACTGCAACATGCAACCAAGTAAGAATCATAATGCAACACATGTATACAAGCAGCAGGGAATAAACCAATAATAGTGAGATGAAGATATCAGAGTTATAGTAACCACAACCACTTATCATTAAGTGATATAACAACCATGTCCTCTGCTTCTGACAGATGTGGATTATCTGAGACTTCATTTGCTGTTGTAGTACTTTCCTTTAGAGAAGACTTAAGGTAGAGTGGACCCAATATACTAATTGTAAAGTCGGTGGTTCGAACCCCATCTGCTCCAGTCTGTATGTGGAAGTGCTCTTGGGCAAGATACTGAACCCCAAAACCCAGCTGCACCATTGGTGAATGAGTGTGAAACAGAAGTACTGTGAATAGGTTGGGAGCAATGCATTGATGTTTATGCGAATGGGTGAATGTGACTTGTGGTGAAAAGTGCTTTGAGTGTTTGTTAAGACAATAAAATATCATTATATAAATTCAAAAACTCAAACACACACTCACACACACAGACACACACACACACACTCACCCAATCACTGCTCCACACATTCACTTAAAGCACTTTTCAGGCCTCTTAGTGCCTCCCTCCCTCCCTGCATTGAGAACCATTAATACAGTCATTTAGTCCTCTAATACATCAGTGTGGTCAGTGGCGTTACATTATGCATCAGCTGGGGTCAGGGCACACTGAACTGTGCTGGCCGTGACTCTAACCACACATTGTAAAGACATTATCTGTTTCCCACAGAAAACAACACTGACACAACGGTGAGTGATTTAAAAAGACATATGCATAGATCTGCCAGGATATGTACACACACATCTGCCAGTATATTAACACACACACACACACACACACACACACACACAGAGGTTAATGGCTAAATGTAAATATGTATAACTGTGCATTAAACACTATGTGTGCACACAATATAAATATATATATATACACATATACAAGTGTTTCTAAATATAAAACTGCAAAGAGAGATTGAGGCATATCCCAGCATGCACGGAGAGAGAAGGAGGGAAACACCCCGAGTCTGTCACAAACACAGATGCACAAACATCCTCTCTGCAGCAGCAGGGTTAAAAGACAGGACCAGAGAAAGTGCTCACCAGTAAACCGCCACATTGCCTCTTATAGATGAAATGTAAAAGATGAAATAATACACAATCAAATTACAAACTAGAGAACAGTAGAGTGCATACCTCCGCCAAGGCCCAACAGTCGGCTTATGAAACTACATTTAAAGTCACTAGATGTGGATTTTATTTGCACCAAATGGCAAACACTCACAAATACCAGTCCCCTAAAGATGCCTGATTTTTTTCCCATCAAGATTCATGAATTATTCTCCTTAGAAATTAAGAGAAATGTTGAAAACGCTGATAAAGAAAGTGAAAAAAAGTTTAGCTTTTCTTCAAACCAGAATTTCCGTGCAAAGCTTAATTCAATATCAGTCAAATGCATCACATTACATTTATGAAATAGAAAATCAGTGTGAGCATGTTCATTTTTGATTCTGTTCAGATGAAATTACTGCTAGCACTAGTCTCTTACCAGCAAACGCACACACACCCACCCAAACACAAAACAACTCTTAACCACACAATAAAACCCCATTATCTTTTAACCACAGAATACAACAGCACCTTAAGTTTAAAAAACCAAACTCTCTGAAGCCCATTAGCCATTCACCGCAGAGCAGAGCACTTTAGTCTGGTGTTTTACAGTTAACCACTGTTTCTGCAGCACATTACCTTCTCACCGCAGTGTGTGTGTGTGTCTGTGTGTGTGTCTGTCTTGTACAGTATGTGGTTGAGTCTCATATTTGCCATGTGTACGTGCATTTGAACATCTTGCGTGAGTTATTGAGTATCTAAGTGTAATTGTGTGTTATTGTTTCCTGGCTGTGTGTGTTTGTGTGTGTGCGTATGTAATGTGACACTTTAATGAAGGCAGAAAAAGACGAGAGTGAAAGAGGCAGCGGCACGAGAGGAGAGGGATGACAGAGGAGAACAGTATTGAGCGATGTAAGAGGAAGAAAAAAAACGTCTAAAGATTATAAAGACACACGTGGACATCAATACTGTCCAACCGCAAAGTCATGTCGGACAAACGAGACACAATCCAGACTCTGTTATAGTGAGTGACAGAGGGATGAAAAAAATAAAATATGAATGAAATATATATATACAGTAAGGAAGCAACGAGCAAGGAGAGGCAGAGAAGGAGAGAAAGAAAGAAAGACTGGAAGGAAGAAAGAAAGAGCAAAGAAGGGAGAGAGAGAAAGAGAGAATGAAAGAAAGTAAGAAAGTAAGAAAGAAAGAGAGACAGAAAGAAAGAAATAGAGAAAGAAAGACAGGAAGAAAAAAGACAGAGTAAAGAAAGGAGAGAGATAAAAAAAGGAAAGAAAAAGAACTAAAGATAGAGAGAGTGAGAAAGAAAGAAGGAAAGAAAGAAAATTCTAACCATATACGTGTGTCCCTTATTTATTTTGCACTTTGCATGATTCCTTACTTTCACATGATTTCTTCATTAAAGCCACAAAAAGATATCGAACTTAATTACAACAGCCTCTGAAAAACGACAAGAGGAAGACACAAAAGAAGAAAAGGGTGAAATTCAAAGGCAAATGAAAAAGAGAGAGGGAGGGAGACAAAGAGAGAGAGAGAGAGAGAGTTAAGAGTGGAATTCTAAGAGAAACTGTGACGAGGCGGCAGCAGTACATCTTGATCAACAGATGACTGATCATATCAGCGCTGGCCATCTTTCACCAGCCGCCGTTTGACGACACAACGTGACCCCCTGCACACACACACAAACATACACAGGCACGCTCCCCACACGCGCACACATCCATTTCCCCCGACGTACCCCGAGGCAGGAGCATCAATAACGTATGGCCTGACCAGGGGCCTCCATTCACACACACACACAGACACACACACACACACGCACACACATACACAAGCATGTGCACAAATACACTCCCATATGTGACACTTTCACATATTCATGCATTCATTCGAACACACACACGCTGAGGCTCTCACACACACAAAAGGTGGTCAAGCTGGAGGAGAATAACTGTGACACGCGCACACACACACACACACACACACACACACACACAGACAATAACCCCACAATATGGCGGTGTGCCCTCAGGCCTGGGGTCTCACCCCCTGTCCCTGGACCTTGTGTCTTCCTGCTGTCCCACTGTAGCGCCTCTGTGTTCCCCCGACAGTCCCAATGAGGAAAGACGAGGGGGAATTTATAGGAAATAATAGATAAATAAAACAGATTTCTCTGATGGAAAAAGGTAAAATGGAGAGAAGACGAGAGGGAAACAATAAAAACATATGGAGCGAGTAACACAAAGAGGAAGAGAAACAAATATGGGAACGAGAAAGGAGGAGAAAAAACGAGGGCCAAAGCCAAAGAGTATGAAAGCTATAACTTTTGAAAAAACATTTGGAAATGTGGAGAAAAGAAATTCTGCCAAATACATTCTTTCATGTCTATAAACAAAGCAAAATAACTAATAAACGCATTTTAACTTTAGAGTAAACAGGCTATAAGGTTATTGACCCTTCATCACTTGTCTTAAGACTGGGTGTCATATCATTATATGAAATAGAAACAGAAATGTGTGTGTGACGTGTTATCAGGGCGTGTTTCATTATGTGACATCTCTTGTCAGAGCTGTAACCTTATCTTCATTTATTTAAGAAAATATCTGAATGAGAGGATTTAGGTCTAAGGACCAACAGTAACAGTGAATTTCATACATCTCCCAGAATGCCTTTCAGCAGTCCTGAGATAATAGGTGCGTTCGTCTGACTGCAGCCGGCTCGCTCCCGCTTAGTTTTAAGGTCACGAGATCTGGGGACGTTTTGCAGCTCTGGATGAAGTCGGACAAAAATACTAACCAGCATGCATTGCGTTAGGACCAGCATGCATCACGTTGGACGGCGCCGCATCAAGTCCAACGCACCTAATGGCTGTAAACTTGTGACATTAAGCTGTGACAGTTAAACACTTTCCAGTCACAAAGCCCATGATTACAGGTGCCTTGTGTTTGAGATGCAATAGTTGCACAAACAAAATAAAGCTCAACTTTTGCATCGTCAATTAATTTTGATTTCTCCTAATTAATGTATCAAATTGAATGAAACAGCAGGAAATGAGATCAGCAGGATCGAGGCCCTTTGTCCTCATCTCTGACAATACTCAGATCTAATAGGAGTGTACTTTAACACCTGAGTCCACCACACTTCCATATCATTATTATGTTTCACTATTCATTCTCTCTTTTATCTTTTAGTTGTATTACGGTCATTCCGTCTCTTCCTTTGACATCATTAAACAAACACACCTGGTGTCCGGTTACTTGAGGCAACACACGAGGGTTGTGTGGCCTCTTCAAAACACGACAACAGCACCAGATCAATTCTTCACAGCGCACATCCAATCATCTTACGTCTCCCCTCTTCTTACCTCTGTGTAGGGCTCATTGTTCAGGGCTTCTCCGTCTCCACTTCGCTGATGGTGTGTTGCAGAAAGGCCACAGCATAGGTCGTGAATCCCACCATGTTAGCAGCTGGGACATGGAACTAAACTAAATAGTCAAAGTACATGTTTTTCAAAGATGTTTTTTATCCTTTTAGGTAGTTCTTGTTATTATTAATTAGTTATATAATGTTAAATGGGATGAAACATCATGATTGACAGCTGTGACTTGCTGACGATCAGTCAAGCGCATGTATAGACGGGACCTCCACGATCCGTATTGGTGAAAATTAATCTGTTTGCAGACCAACTGGCCTCGTGCATCACAGACATGTTGACCCGTCCACTCAGAGAAGCGTGGGTGAAACACCGGAGCTGCAGAATCCCGACACCTCAACTGAATGCAGTGGTTTGAATGTTCACAATAACACCTCTGATTTCCTTTCTCAATGTGACATAACTAAATATCTCAAATGAAATTGCAATGGTGGACGACATGTTTTTCAGAGAGTACCTCGGTCAAAAGGTCTAAGGTATCAATATAGGAAACAGAAATATAGACTATGAAAATGATGCCTCTAAACACAATGTGCATGTAAATATTTGTACTTGGCGTTTACCAAATTCATCAGTGATACAGAAACAAATTAAAGTGATCTGTAGCAGGAGGAGGAGGAGCCACCTCAGGGAGGCACGGCCCACCCATGACTATTTAATAATGGAAACAAATTTGCTGCACATAAAAGCAGTCTCTGCTTCTTAATTGGACTCTTTAGTTATTCCTGTTAATGTTAAATACTGAGAGGGTTTAAAGACTCATTAACACACACACATACACACACCTTAAGGTTATGTGGCTGGGTGAACTATGCACACATACACAAAGACGATGTTGTAGGTGAGCCTCCACACACACACACACACACACACACACACACACACAGGATAATTATTACCTTCATATGCAAACGCCTGCAGTGCCCGCCTGGCAGCCCGACGTTTTTTTTAAAGTGTGTACTTTTCTTATTTAATTAATTAAAACAATTGTCAATGAACTTTAAATTAGTCCAGCATAAAATAATCATTTCCACAGTGTGCGAGTGTGAGTGTGCAGTGGTTGTGTGAATGTGTGTATGTGTTAATAATTAGCAGGCAGTAAAGCGGCTATGTTAATTGCATTTAAGATCCTGCCTGGGGAGAGAGGGAGCAAGAGAGAGAGAGAGAGAGAGAGAGAGAGAGAGAGAGAGAGAGAGGGGGAGGTAAAGAGTGAGGATGAAAGAGAGAGAATAAGGGAGAGAGAAGAAAAGAGAGCGTTAGAGAGAGAGAGAGAGACAGAGAGCGTCTATCTCTCATCTCTTTTTCCTGAAATAGAGAATTCCCATGTATTCTGAGATGTAAAATGGAGCGTGGAGCCCTCAGGAGCAGGAAAACACACACACACACACACACACACACACACACACACACACACGCACACACACACACACTTGCTTTAACGCATACACTCTCTTTCTTTCGCTCACTCACACACAGCCCCTGGGAGGATGGAGCTAACCTTAATTAGCCTAACACTGTGGTGAAATTGATTGAAATGCAGAACATCAATTATTAAGCCTAACTGTTTTCATAACCCCACACACACCTCGCCATGTAGCACACGTAGAGGGAGGGGAGCGATAACACGGAGGTGGAGGTGTGTGTGATGATAAGAAAGGACAGGTGGGACAATACGTTTGTGTCCGTGTGCGCTACACTACTGAATACCTAAGAAGATAAGACGGCTGTGGCTTATGAGCGGATTGTGCACGAACCAGAGGGCGGATGGTTCGATTCCCAGCTCTTCCAAGTCCCCATGTTGAAACCCTAAATTGCACCTGATGGCTGTACAGGCATGACGTGATAGAACAGCACCGTGTGAACGAAATGTCTTAACAAAGATCAAGGAGGACAGCGATACATCTGGAAAGTTTGTGGAACAAAGGTGCAGTCGTGATGCTCGTTTACAGGGATCATGACAAAAGTCCAGGTGATGTTAGTCGGTGGCTGAGACGCATCAGCAGCTTCACCGACTCCCGCAATGTTGATTTGACTTATGAGTTTAATAATAAAAAAAATCTGTGTATTATTAAATCAATACAAGAGGGAGTGCTACCGTGCCATTTGGCTAATCTACGACCTTGAGCTAATGACTGCAGCCCAACAGTGCCAATACCGCACGGTGTAAAGTGACCGTTGAGTGTATTATTGCTATTGAGCTTTTTTCACAGCAGACATTTTGACATTTAATCGCGAGGAAAAAACAAAAAGGTGTAATTAATAACATTAAAGACGGCTGAGTTCCATTGAGGTGGCTCTGGTGTTGTGTTTGCTAGCTCCGTGGCACGAAGTGGAAGAGGAGCCATGATTAATGTTAGTTATACCTGTGCTGTTGTGAGCATGCAAAATGTCTGACAGGAAAAAGGCAAATCACGCCACGGTAAAAATGAAATGTAAATAACATTTTGATTTTGCAAAACAAAGCGTTTCCATGCAACGACGCCTCCCAGTCATGTAACCGGACAAATTTTAAATGGCCAAATCTCCCTGTATAACGACCCCTGCTGACCTTTTGACCCCAACCCGATTGCAGGTCACGAGCAGGTGGCGGTGACGTCACTTTAACCACAAACACACTTCCTACTGGTTCATCTTAACGGCTGTGGTCAGGTTGAATCGTTTTTCGGTGAAAAGCAGAACTCTCGGGTGACCAATAAAAATAAAAACAACAAAAAAGAACAGTTTGCACTGAATTGATTTGTGGTGAACTCGTCTCAAACTAAATGAGTTTTAAAAAAAAACAGTCAGAACAATTTGGTCATTAGCGACAGAGCTCGGAGGATGACTAAGTTAATCAGAAGCTGGACTGTTTTCCGATTCATCCATTTGGAACTGGAGTGGATTAGCTGTGGTTTACTTAATGGCTTTAACAGTAACACCTCCAGGCCTAAAACCGTTGAGTGTAGCCCTTTAACATTTTATGATGAGTCTCATTTGCATGGTTTGCAAGCAGGGGACCAACGGGCCTGTTCTCAGTGTGATGGCTTCGGTTTGACTCCCAACCCAAAGCAAATCAAGTCGTCAGCACTGTAAACTCTATTAAACTAGTTTCACATTGGAATATTTACTATTTTTTTTAAAAACCTGACAGTTTCAAAATAAAACTGACCAGAGCCAACTTGTGTCCTAGTGAAATTGCATTAAATGTTACCTATAACTCAATAGCACCACTGTTGACACTACGCGTCTGTGAGACAAAAGTCATTAGCAACAGCAATAACCAACTAGATAAAACACCACAACTAGAATGTGTGAAGAATCTTAAGGGTCCCAAAGTTCTCCGGCTTCAGCCACAGACTTTAGAAATGCTGCAGCAATTAGTCGTGAAAAAACTGAAATATGTTTGCACTTCGAGTTCGATGTTTATTTGTTTTTTTAAATCGGTTTTTGGTCTGATAGGTTTATCTGAAATTAACCCAAGACATTTTCATTCTATTCTTTGACATAAAATACACCAGTAAATACTCATGACCTAATTTTTTGATTGGGGGTTTTACTCCTGGTGAGTTAATGTAGGCTTTGAAAACCATAAAGGTGTTGTTCATTTATTTTAGTGTTAATCATGAAAAAGACGCATTTGGAATAAACAGCGAAATCCCGAGTACAAGTCCACACAGTCCTGATAAGAACTCTAATCAGCTGCAATGAGTGAAATCATGTGTGTGGGTGTTTCAGAGCCTTTAACTAAGAGAGTTATGTGATGCTTTTCTTTGCAGCGCCACATCAAATAAAGCTAAGATGGATGTCTCGTTCACATCATCTTTCTTTGCACAACTCCAACAGCAGCACGGCCCATCTCCCTGACTCAATGACTCCCTGACCTCCAGTCTATCTTTACCCCAGTGCTGCAACAGCCACGACCCACTGACAGAGTGGAAAACTCATTCAGGCCTAATTACATGGCCCAGGCTTCGGCCCTCTCCCTTACTTTCTTTCACAGAAGAGGCACTTTCTTTCTTTCACCCCTTCTCTTTTCTCCTGCGCTCTCTCACTGTCCTTTTCTCTTTGCTCTCTCGTTTCTTCTCTCCTCGTGCTCCAGTTACCGGATCAAGGTAGCCGTGCACCACCGGCCAGCCAGAACACACACTCACGCACACACACACACACAGGACATCCAACACTCTGCCGTGGCCAAGAGGCCACAGGTACACAGGTACAAAAGCTTTGAGATGGTTCATTGTTGTTTCCTCAGGGTCAGCCATAGGTTAGAGACCAGTCTTAATTAGTTGACATAACTTATACATGATTACCCCTCTTCAGGTCCTATGGCCCCCAAACAAACACACACACAAAGTGCTTTCTTAAGACTTAAGCCAAGTAGTACACACACATCTCCCACCCCCTCGGCTCAACTCACTTAACCCTGTCCTGGAAAGAAACAGGAAAGACGCGTAGCAACGAGGCTTTGAATCCAGGGGTCATCTAGGTGAAATGTAAGGAACCCTGGGAGGAACCTTACCCCAGGACGTCAGACGGCACCAAAACAACGTCAGAAACAAAAGTCATATTAATGATGGATGACAGTCGGGGTCAGTGCCCTGGTCGTGTGTCAGGACCTACGTTGCACAACAGGGATTGAAAATGGGACATCAGACAGTGGGAATTAAATGTGTTTTTAAAATGACTCCGCTGTCTGTGACAGGTTTGATTTTTACCTTAAAGAAAGGACAATAATGATGGATGGAGGGATGGACGGCAACGGATAACAGACACTAACAACAACTAATAAGGCAAAGAATTTAAACAACATAATTACACTTTATAATCTACTCTAATTGCGATATGGTATTGACAGAAATATTCTCCTCCTCAGGAGCAGATGCCTACCAGTAAAGAGATTTGATCCTGCCATCACTCTCTTGCACCAGACAACCTCATATTTATATAAAATCCATAACGCGCTGTAGCCTAACAGGCTCATGTAAGCTCAGTGTTGCAATATGTATGCTGTTGACTGTAATTTACCAACCTGAATTACTCCCATAGTTATTGGAAAGCATTTTGCATTTGCAGCCACTGCACGAGACGGAATGGTTACAGCAAGTCCGATCGATATCCCGCCCATAAAGCAGACGCCACGGTCACAGGAATTAACATGCTTGTGTCTATAAACCATTCAGAGACATAAACCTAAACTGAAATCCGTTCTGCAACCACAAGAGCATAAAAATGACTGCCACCATTACCAGTCTATGTTACACTTCCAGAAAGTTTAGATACACTCAGGATATGGTATTAATTTGTTTGGGAAATGCTTACTGCTCTGTACTGTAATAGGGCTCTGGGGAGTGGATGATTTCCAAGGCCAAACCATAAGGAAGCAGGGCAAGCCTCAACAACAACAACTTAATGATGCTCTGGTAATGGAGCACGAGTGAAACACTTAGAAAGAGTACTCACTCCGGCAGGGAAAAAACACACTTTGTACACAAATGGCAATGTGCACATCAACAAAGATGCAAATGTGAAGAGCGGAGCCAGTGTAAAGATGTGTACAATAGTAAATAAATACCCCAAAAATTGAAATGCAAGAGGAAATCAGGACAGACAATTAATGGACTGCAGATTAAAATGAGCAATTTCCCCAAATTTAGTGCATTTGCGTTATGACATCAATTAATATGCTCGTTCCCAATAAATAGAACAAACAAACAAAACACAAACAGAGTCTCTTCACTCTCACAGATTGTTCACACTAAGTGCACCAAGCCTTTTAACTGCAAACAGTTTTTTAATGTGTCTTAATGTCCGAGATGTTTAACTGTGCGGCCGTCACTTTGCTAAGAAGCCTGCTGCTCTGTGCACAGACAGGAGGGGTTCGCTGACAGTAAACAAATCTAAATAATTCACGAGGCCAAATAAGTTGTATTTATTTGTTATTCATCAATCCTTCTGTCGGGCTTATGATCCAATGTGGGTGCACGTGTACACATTAGTCTGTACGATTATAGAAATACAAAATTGGGACGTAATTGACTGATAATTGCTTTTCAATTTAAAAAACACGATACTGATATTTATCTTTGTTGAATCTGGGTTCCTTAAAGCAATCCATCTGGTTCAAGGTGTGACCAACAAAACCATATAAACACAATTTTTTATCCTGGTTCAAATGTCTATCAGGGAGTGGATGGAAGATTTTGACTTAAAATGTAGAAATACAGCTCAACAAAAATATGCCACGATGAACAAAAAGATGTACACAATAAATTCAATGTATTAAAAAGGCACCATAAATGTCAGAGTACACTAAAACACGGAGAAACAAGCTTCATCCCTTAAAAGTTATTGAGCAATTTTAAGATTCAAAAGTGTTTTCAGCACATCTGTAAAATTATGATATAGGAAAAAAAATAATACACACAAATAATACAGTTTCAAACAGATGGCAGGTTGAATAATACACATTTTTGAATTGAGGGTTAATATCACCAAACACTGCAGATTTTATACTTTACAGATACAAGGGGCTGTTCGTTCAGAGACTGATTAATGTGCCTCTACCTCCCTCTGCTGGCTGTTAACAAACCCAGCACCACAAACACAAGGCACAGTCCCACTGCTTCCATTTAATAAACTGCTTAACCTGTTGTCGCCTGGACGTATAACTTGCATTAAACTGCTTTTAGATTTAAAACAAAAGCACTAACGCTTTTACTTAAATACTTAAATCATGCACCTGTTCCTTCACTTTAATATTTACATGTAGAGCATCTCTGCACTAAACATGTATAAGGAAGCTGTTTATAACCCTTTGTGAATAAAAGGGACTTTTACGTCATGTGGTTATGGAACTGTGTACAACACTGTAATGAAGTGTGGGCAATTATGATTCGGCAAATGATACGGTGGCCGAGAGACTCAAAGCAAATTAAGGAAACACATGCAAATAGAAACAACACGTGCAAATACAGAAACAAGCTGCAAGTACCAGCAACACCGGAAACGTTTCCAAGGGCCCCAACAAAGTGATGAACCTGTCTGTAGTTCGAGGCTTTGTGAAGTTCCATCGCCACTGACCAGGAGCTTACTTCACAAAGCATCGAACTACAGACAGGTTCATCACTTTTTTTGGTTCCCCTGGAAACATTTCATCACATTGATCAAGTTGTTTTCTTAATTTACAAGTTTTTGGTGTAATTTTCTGCTGCGTTCATGACAGATCTAAGTTTTTTAACACTGCTAACACTGTTGTTTATGTCGGTTAGAGGCTTTTGTCGACTTACCTCCATTTTGCAGTCGCCTTTCTTGCTGTATCGTCCTTGAACATTTTGAGTTAACTCCACACAAACTTTATGTAAAATGCTTGAACAAATTCTTCTTCACCAACAGTAGGCAAACCGTCCTAGTTGTGTTTGGAGCTACGAGCTAGCTTAGTCCAAAGTACCCGCGGAAAGTGGAGCCATGTTGGTTCCTCTCTACACCTGCTGAATGAAGCCCCGCCCCCTTTACCTGCCGACAGGGCACGTGCAGCGCGAGGAGGGTTTTGCGGTTATCGAGATAACTTCAGGTTTAACGCTTTAGTTTTCAATCCTGTGAAGCTGGCTCACTTCTTTCAGGGTTAAATCACCACGGTAAGATATGCTGAGTTTAAGATGACAGCTCACCTGAGTCTTCGATCTACAGGATCCTGACAGGGACAAAAATAGTTTTGACAATAAAGTGAGGAATAAGAAGCTGGTGAACACCTGATCTCTCATGGCCATTCCAGTAGAATCTGTGTTGTCTTTTCCCAAACTGCGAATGATTTGCGAAATACAGATTATTGCAGACGAGCAACTCAAACATGACAATTTCCAGTTGAATTAAAACAGCTTTATTAGTGTACACTGTAATAAGTTGAATGTATATGTAGAATAGTTGGAAAGTCTATGAAGATTCAATCATCAGTGTTTGAAGAAGACAGAAATCCTAACAGCGTGTTTTCTAATGGAATAATAATCTGTCGATAGCAAGAAAAAAAAAAAAAAGCATGTATGGTCAAATAAAAGTAAAACTATACAATAAACAACACTAGTGACATGTAGAAACTTCACTTTTCTCCAAAATAAACCACCTTCTTTTTTTAAAATCAGAAAATTCATCAGAAAGCGGCTTTATTGGGGATACACAATTGTCATCACAATAAGAATAAAGAAAAATAAAACATGTGATCTGTAAATGGGAATGTGGACCCTTCGAAATGTGTAGATGTCGTCTATAAGAAACCTAATTTTCCAAAACTGAAACTTCAGGAAGTGAGGAAAGGAGGATGGAGTTGGGGCAAACAATTCTAGGTGGCACTCGTTTAAAGAAAGAAAAGTAGATTTAAAAAAGGCTTTTGCTGGACCCTGGCTAAATGTTTACAACAGTTTGTCTAGTCGTCAGAAAATACACCAAGTATACTTCTAAATGGGGGAAATGCGTCCAAACAATTTTGATGCCACTGCATAGAACAACCGTGGGTTTGCAAAGACACAACACTACATTTTCCTCTTAGCATGTGGTGTTCTGACCTCGGGGGAGTTAAGTCAACTTTGTCGCCTAATAAATGACAAAACAACAAGAGCAGCGAAAAGACAGGACAGACGAGTGAAAAGAAAGACACACACACACACAGACCAACATCACTGCATTTGGCTGATTTTGTTTGGTTACAAGTGAGCATGGAATGGTTTTTACTGATTAATAAAAAAAAACTTGGGTCAAACCATTAAGAACTCGTCTTGGAGGATCGTCACTTGCTTGTGAGATTTGTTTTTTTAAGTGTCAATCTGTCACTTTGGTCAGAGGATGCCATTTCTCAAGTGTGTATCCAATGATAAAAATTGTCTGTTTTCTAAAGTTGCTGCAGGACGGACAACATGGATGACTAAACATCAGGATTTCTGGACTTCTCGTCTCGAAACTAAACCTTCATCTGGCGTTTCACAACATTTTTTTAACTGTACATTTTCTGCCGTATGTAGCGGGAGTGAGAAAATTAAGATAGAAACTGTGAATGTGTTCACATGCACCAGCATCGTTGTGTAAGAAATTAAGACCTACGTGAGGTTTGATTTTTTTCCAGTTTGTAGAAAGTCAGAGCAGATATCTGGAATGTGACAGTTTGATCCAAGATGGCGGTGCATGTATAGTCCCATTTACATGTCCTACTTAATTAACCCCGCCCCCCCACACACACACACACACACACACTATGGGTTCAGTGCAGGGCTGCACATGAGGAATACACCTACAGTAAAGAGGCCTCAACTGGGAAATAACATCATCAATACCTGTGTGCATATAAACACAATCCCTGTCAGTTAACAGTGTACAACCATACTGAGAATTGAACCGCTGCAGTGCTGGGATTGGCTGCAGCTTTGACACTGCGTACTGGAATGTCCTTAAGTAAAGTGGAGTTAATCAAATTCACCTCAAAGTCAGAGATTTTTTTTAATTAATACTAACTGCAGCGATACTGAAAATTAATACTGTCTTACCCGGCTAATGGATTAAACCCTAATACTTTCAAAAGGTCTGAATTTTCGCTATATATAAAACAGCTTCATTTTCAAATGACTATTGTTTACTGGAAATATGTGTTTGAGCAACTAACCAAAGTCGCAAATTACATCGGAAAGTTTGAACATCACCATGACGCAGATAACATACTTAAAAACTGGAGCTAGGCTTTCAACAGCAGTTCGTATTTTTGACACAGTGGATCTGCAGTGTACAGGACATACCATAAATACATGAATTCAGTCTTTGGGACAGCACTATTACAATTTGGGGTCACGACCCTCGAGCTGAAGAATTAGTAACAGTAAGGCAAGAAATTTCTTTTTTCAACAGCTTCAACAGCCAAAAGATTCCAAAGAACTATTCTCAGCGATACATGTTAGATCCTATGCTACATACTTCACATTCACTTCTTCACCGTCAAGCTGTGATCGTTTCAAACCAGAGGGCATATTCTAAAAAATATTTGAATTCTAATAAAAAGGAAGAAAGCTTTGAAGATTTTAAATATATTTATATATAAAAAAATACATGAAAATACAAAAATGTAGCTAAACGAATGTGTAAAGAAAATGATAACTGTGTCGTATAACTAGCTTGTCAAATACTTAAAGCTTAAATACTTTGAGTTGAAAAGATTTGGACTCTAAAAATACCGACATAGGTATTAGCTGGCTTTTACATCAGGGCAAGGGGATCTCATTAAAAATCAAATAGATGCTCCAGACAATTAGCCAATTCAGACAATATAAGGACTAAATATTTATAGCGAATATCCTAAATTTATGAAAACATTTCTTCAGATTTTCTTAATTTCAGGTGGGATTTGCAACATTCCTATCTGTACATTTCAAAGCATATCTTGCTGAACTTTACATAAAAGGCATCTTTATTATGGGTGCATGATTGGGGGCAGTGCAAGTACAGTATAGGGGCGTTTTTCTTTTAAAGTCCAACACTGCGGGACTCTTCCTATTAATAAAATGTCGATAATGAAAAGACAACCGTGCATCAGTCCAAGCAAATAATCAAGAGACTTGCACGTTTTATACATTTGTGAAACGTCACGAGATGACCGTTTCTCTTTTTAGTCTGTTCGACAGCAGGGGGCGACACTGAAGCTTAGACTCTTGGGTTTACATCGAGTCCTGGTCCTGCACGCGGCGGACATAGGACTCCCCTTCATATACAAGATGATAGAATAGTAAAAATGGCGAGAATGTAAGCGAGAGACAGCAAGAGCATGCAGGAGGGAAACAGAGATAGTGCATCTTGTTGGGCCTGACGAACTAGAGGAACTGTGTAAATCCTTCTGGATTTATTTTTTTTTACTAACTAAACGTTCAAAGATTTAAGCGGTTTGAAGTTCCACAGAGGTGACGCGTCGCATGTTCTTACTGAGGATTCCTCAGCTTACTCATTCCAGTTATCTGTGCTGGTTCGCTAGTGACCAAACTTTAAAAAAAGAAAAAACTCCTCATAGAAGAAACATCTGCTCCACTGCACACTCCTCAAATCGGACCAACCCACGTTCAGCACAGAGGAATTTTGAAGTAAAACAATGTGTTCAAATATCTACTCAAGTGATGTATGAACTTTAAAAGTGTGTTTCTGTCACAGTATGTGTGTGTGTGTGTGTGCGTGTGAACATGTAAAGACAGGGTATGTCATTAATTACATTTCGTTCTTCCAGTGGTCACCGCTCTAAGGGTTGAGGACCCTGTGGTTGGGGGGTCACGACGACGCAGGGCTGATTGGGCCAGAAAAGGGGTTGGACTTTAAAAATGAGCTGGAAGTTTGGTCATCAAAACCAAGAGATGCTGAGAAATTCATGTCCAGGCCTGAGGTCGATTTCTAATGCAGAAGAAGCCCGGAGTGGCAGTACTGTCAGTCAACCCTCGTGTAAACGGAAACGTATCGATGCTGAGTCAAAGCTTGTGCTGTGGTTGGTAGGGAAGAGGCGAGGTGGACTTGTGGTTGGACAGACTGTCCTGTTTACACGTTCAATCCCAGGAACAACCACGGTCGGGTCGATGACGAGGACACGAAAGCCCGGTCCTGCTGTGTGTGTGTTTTCTGGGTTGCAGCCTCGTTCAAATACCAAAAACACAAATGCAGTCTGGTCCGTTACGACCTCGCTCTTCATTTAGCATTTTTGATATTGCAGCGTGATTTCAATTATCATGATTAGGTCCGTGATTACTGGAATGTCAGCCTGATGTTGATCCAACAGAGCCAAAAGGTAATCAGGTCCAGTGTGACATCACTGTTAACATTCCCCTCCTGTCCATTAGTCGTGTCATTCTCTCATCCAGGTCCGTTGTGTAATCGTTTTTTTTCCGTTTGTGTTGTTGTTGTTGTTGTTGTTGTTGTTGTCAAAATGCTGTCAGTTCATAGTTTAAGACCGCGTGGTTGTCTTCTTCAGAACGTACTGTTCAATCATCGTGAAATGTCAGTCTGAGTTTGCGTCCACAGCAGCGGGAGCCTGTTTATGACATGCTGGAGCAGCGCACTGAGGGGGAGCCCATCTGGGTCAGCACCTTATCCAACCACTGGAGGGGGCCATTGAGATGCAGCTCAATCCAACAGGGGGTGCTGGTTACTGTCTGACGCCTGCAGGGATAAAACAACAGAATAAGGGCACAGTCATACTTGGTGGTGGGGCCTGTGGTGTGCGATGGGCCCTTATTGATTACAGATAATATCAGGATATCCCTGGTTTCAGATTGGTATCAATTACTTAATAGAAACAATTACAGCCTGATACAAGAGGAAGCAGTTTGTCAAATGTGAGCTGTAATCAAGCTCTTTGTTTTAAGTGATTAACAACAAATAAAATACATGTGGGAGCTTGCATTGTCCAGGTCTGACCAGATGAATAAACACAGCTCACTGCTCCTGCCAGGCTTCACCTGAACAAAAGGAAGGCAACCACTGTTAACCTACACAGCAGTTTAACCCAGACCAGTGAGGACAAGCCTGGACAACCCCCCCTACAAACACTGCTGTCTGGCTCCTGGGAGGGTACAACACAACCCTGAGCCAGGAGCAGAACAGATGTTTGCTGGTTGGGCGGTCGCAGAGACAAAAAGGTGCAGACAAATGCCCTGAAACGGACATTCTGCAACAAAAGGAGGATCATAATAGAGATTATTTAAATTTGGTATCTGTACAAATCGTGTAATCTATAGCTGAACACGGTGGGATGCTGCCAAGGCCAAGGATTCAGTTAAAATCGAATCTTAAGTCACATTTTATCAACAGTTACAGTTTTGTGAGTGAGCATTTTTCTCAAAGATGTGGACACTATATTTGCAGCTCTACCAAAGTTCAGTTCGTTAAGCTGAAGGCATGTGAAATCAGCCTGTGAGTTAGTGTTCAGGGCGGATGAAACAGTTGCTTTATGCACCGAGCAGCATTTACGAGATCCTCCGAGCTACGCTGGGATCCAACCACAGGGACCCAAGACCAAAGACCATTTTAAGGGTTTGCCTTTTGCTGCAATTTAGAGCCCCAACCTTCCCCATGTAGCCTTTAAAACACCATGGGGTTTTTATTCCAAAAGCATGATGCAGTAAATAACATATTAAGTACGATTTTACTCATGTGACCACAGTTACAACTTAAACCTAAAAACAAAGACAAACGCTACGAGCAATCGCCATAATCAATGGTTTTGTTCACGAGGAATTGGATTTGAGAAAACGAAGAGACGTCCGCTTCATATCAGTTTTGCAACAAACAAAACTAGACACAACCATCAGTAGCCTCTGCACAGACAGCATGGAGTCATTTTGTCACCTAGCTTCTTTCACAACCCTGTTTCACTAGGATGCACCTCGTGAATTTCTCTAACACCTTCTGGTCTGGACTGATACAACCCTCCATTCATCACGTGTGATCGCAACAAATACTGTGTCATAGAGTGTAACACACCTGTACTCTGCTCCCCAGCCCTTGACGAAGCTCATTCGGATCGTGCACATCCTGGTTAGCTGGTAGACCGCCTCGAATCCCTGATTGACTGACTGGGCCAGCAGTGCAGCAAACTCTTGGTTGTTAAAAATCTTCAGGTTACAGCCTTAAAAAAAAAGAAGAAAGAAGTGACCATTAACCACCAAATTCTAAATCAGTTCATCGATGACTGCAAGTGAACAAATGTGTGATGTTCTTCAGGCCAAACATGTGTTGTCGGAGATCACAGTGACCTTGAAATTTGACAGTTTCCCCATTAATTACGGAGAGTGTGGCTGCCTGCTGTGTTTTGTGCTGTTGCTTCATGGTGAAGTCTCTCTAACACACAGATAACGGATCAGTCTCACAGTCCGACTGGCCTTGGGGAGTATCGGGAGAGATCCCACCAAATAAGTTGGTTGGTGGCCAAACAGAAAGTCCGGCCCTGGCGTGTCTACGAGATCCTCAGTAGTGATTCTGTTCACACTGCTCATTTGGCCAGAAATGAAATATTAAAAGTTACGGGTACAGATGAGTCAGTGTGTGGGTGAGTGTCTGAGAAAGTTTCACACTGTGGAGGACATTCGTGATCTCCACAGTGAAGACCTCAGTGAGGACTGTTTCATTATAGAGCCATTAAATACCAAGGGTTCTGGAATTTTGTTTTGTGGCACTGGTGCTTGTTCCTCACATCCCAAGATGTCAGACAAAGGTTTCAAAAGGAACTACATCCCCTTTATGACAATAAATATCAACACAACAAATACATCTCATTACGAAACCATGCAGGAGACTTTTTGTCAGATTCAAAGAATTCACGTGGCTCAAGAGAAAAAGTAAGAAATACCTGGTGGTATCTTGCAGACTGTGGCAGGATGCCAGCCATACCGCTGGTTACAATTGGGACTCTGGACAAAAATGGCACTGTCGCTGAGGCACTCGGCGAACACCTCCCCTCCGATGTAATACAACCTCACACCGCGACCTTTGGGGTGCGAGACAGGAATAATTGTGAAGATGAAGGGAACAAAAGAAAAGCATGAAGACATAAGAAAACACTGAACATCCTTTGACCCTTTTGTACTCATAATAATTAATAAACAGCAACTTTACATGTGTCTAGCAGAGTGTGTGTGTGTGTGTGTGTGTGTGTGTGTGTGTGTGTGTGTGTGTGTGGGCTTGTACCTATATGTCTCCTTGTCATTTCAACAGTTGCGTTCCTGTTAACGTTGCTGAGGAGCCCTAGACAGAAGCGTTCAGAGTTGGAGGGGTCGGTGAAGCCGTCGACTGTCAGAGATGGCTGTGAGGCGTGGAACGTCTCTCCAACCCGCTGGTTTAGTTCATAGTAGGCTATAGAGCACCAGAACGCTGGTTCACTGTAGGTGACTGGCTGAAGGTCTGAAAAAAAATAAAAATAAATGAACAATTGTACATGTGCTTCTTTTGAAATCCTTGTCTCATTTAATTTTATTCAATGTCCCAAATGTAGTAATTATTCCAGGCCTTAATTTCTGGGCAGAGTTTTAAGATTTGACATTTACTGTTGGGTCCCACTATACATCCAGCACTGACTTACAATAATGTGAACATGCAGTACACACAGGAAGCAGTCTTACCCAGGCCATGACTGACAGGTGACAGGGTGCTTGGTGACATTTCTGCTGGTGAGCCTGGGAGAGTAAAAAAAGACACAAATCACATTATTGTAATCTGTATGACGTTTGATATAGATTGTGTAAACTGTGTGTATCGCACTCAAACGAATCCACAAGTGTGGCATTGACTGCGAGATTAAATCTATATTTTTCCAACCACATTAGTTTACCTGATTCCATACTCTGATTCATCTGCTGGTCGCTGGTCTCTCCATCTTCACTGATGTAGCCGGGGGGAGGAGTCTCTATATACACAAACATTTTACACGTTATCAGAGGGAACTGAGGAATAACAACCACCAGGCAACATTTTAATTAACCTTAATTCAAAAATGAATCTTGCTGGCTTGTATGGAAGATTGTGTCATGAGTGAAATGAAACCATTCAGGGTTTTACTTCCAGTCCTGCATACAGACCTGGTATATAGTTATTCGGAGGGTCTATGCCAGCAGGGAAGTTGGTATTCTCAGGAATGGAGTTTGTAAAATCATCGAGAGGTGGAAGCTCTGTCAGAATCTCTGTATGTCGTGGAACCAACACTGGAGGCAGCACTAAAGAGAAAAAGGCTGATGTTAACAAAAGGCAGCAAAACCTGACTGAAACTAAAATCTCAACGATTCCGGTTGCTATGACAAACATCACTTGATGTAGGGCACTTTGTACTCGTGTAAACCATTTCACAAACACACACACAAAATTCTTAAGGGTCATTACCTGGCGTCTCCACTCTCTGGTAATGGTAGGGATTGACGCACACTTCATCCTTCTTGAGGTTGAAGGCGTACTGGCAGGTATCGATGGCCCTCAGCTCATGGTGGCTGTGAAGGTCAGGCCATCTCCAGAGGCGGCAGTAGATGACGTGCGGCAGGCCTTTGCGATGGGACACCTGAAGACGCCCGTCCAGAGACCTGAGAAAGTGGTTTGTTAGTGGAATGTAGGTGAAGCATCCAAATAAATGCAAACAGGAGTGAACTAGTCCTGTACTGAAAGAGAAAACATTTCAATTACAACCTCCCTGAAAGTGATGTTTATTCACTTAATCTGATATCATAGGCTGTGACTATGACAAATGTTCTTAATGTAATAAATCTTCCTTAGAACTACCTTGTTTTCTTATTCATTTATAATTTTCTTATTATTGTAACCCATAATACAGTTTTATTGTGTAACCTTTGCAGCAATGAAGAGACGTACAACAATTGTTGACTGAATTTGTGTGCATGGGAGTGTATTCACCTGCTGTGGTCAGGGTATCCATACATGCCTGCAGAGTCCCACTGCTCTATCGTGTGGCCTGAGCCTAGACCCCATAGATCTGAGCAATTGCTACGGACAGACACACACGCATACGCACACAAACATGCATACACACACGTACAGACACGGGACAAGTGCAAAAAGGATAAAAAATAAAAACAAAAGATGATAAACATGAGATGTTTCATTCCAAATTAGTAAGATGAAATCACAGATATTCACAGTTGGTCTCTTATTGACATAAAGGAACCATCTTTATTCAGTAAGAGACGACATGTGGATGGTTGGTGATTAAAAGACAAATTCAAAATCTGACAGTGATGTGGTGCAGTCAGGTGATGCAGAGGGACAGATGAATTAAATTTACAATATCCCGTTTACACTTTTAGCCAAAACAGTGATACCAGGGGGAGATAATTTTCCATTTCTGTTTTCCTGCTCTCATGCTGCATAAGACAGAAAATAATAAATGTCTGATCATTTTACTTCTGGGGGCTTTAAGTGTTAAGCAAGCCCCTGCAAAGCCTGACTGCACATATTATGTGAATTACACACATACATATGATTCATATTTCTGCACATCATTTCTACACCATGAGGACAAGTGTGATGATTCACACATTATATATGCATCTGAACAACAATGGTATGTGAATGAGGAAATAAAGAATTTCAGTAGACGTGACAACAAAAAACAAATGTGTGTGTACAAACGCAAAGTACGCGTGTGACTTAGGAAAGCACACGACACAACTGTTGCTAAGATGTTTATTAAAGCTCTTGTGTTTCATCTCAGAGGAGAGAGGAGAGGACGAGGAAGAGGAAGAAAGAGAGGGAGAGAAGGAGATTCTGTTGTATTATCAGAGCGACCCGACAGCCAGACCTGCCTCTACAAGTCCTGCTATCTGACCACTTATCAGCCTACTCAAAGAATTCTACACTTACAAGCTCTGAGTATACTATCTCCAGATGCAAGCCAATGTTGAGCCTTCTTCCTGTCTTACTTAACAGGTCACCAGTTCAATCACAACAGTGTCTGCTCTCTTTCCCAGCAAGACTCTTGATGCTCATCTACTGACCTGCACGTCACTCGGGATGACAATCTAAAAATGCCGGAATTGTAAAATTTAATTTGTTTTAGTTATCAGCTTAACTGGATATTTGCAAAACATCATGAGGATATTTTCACTCCAGAGCCAATGTATACAGTTTTTTGCAAAACCGCTATCTTCCTCTGAGGTCATGTGGGTTCCCATGCCTGCTATCTCTAGACACAGATGAGCCCCTCTTTCACGTTTCCTACCTCCACTCAAACGGAAATCTATAAAGCCCTGCTATCTCTTCAGAATCCTCCCAACACCATTCTGACATCCTCCACCAGCCGGCAGAAACGAGAACTGGGAGAGCAGAGCGATTTATCTCAGATTTCTATCAACCTTACTTACTACCTTACTTACTGCGTTCAAAGCCGGGAAGTGAGCTGTGCATAAAACCGCTTGTAACCAATATCTGCTCAGTACTTGCAAATAGTACATCCAGACCTAGTACAGAGGACAGCAGCGGTATTCAAGCAAATGTCTAACAAGAACCACCATCACCTTATCAGTGCCACTTCAGAGGCTATCTACTCCACATTCCTCAGAGCGAAGAAACAGAGAGGCCTCTTTCGTCTCCGATGGGGCTAATTCTGCATTTAGAACTTGGTTCATTACCTCAACGAATTTGAGTAGTTTCAGTTAAAGTTTTCAGCAGCTGTAGCATCGTCTTAAAAAGGAACATCTACCAAGACTTAACCTTCATTATTCACTAATTACAGCATTTTTCTAGCACTGCCTCATTCTTTATTTACAGAACTGACAGACAAAAGTTCTATGAATTAAATATCAAGACGTATCATGTAGCATGTTGATGCAAGGTGCAAATCTACACCATTGACTGTATATAAAGATGGACGACACGACTGCTCCACAAAAGCGAAGCCAAATCATTGTCTATATTTATATCTACCCAGCGTGCATTAAGACAGCAATTTGATTCGATTGTCCCGTCCTCTGTCAGTAATACGTACAGAGTGTACTGCTGAGAAAGTAGCCCCCTCACAGGAATGTCATCATCGGATATTCCCTAAGTCACAGAAGATGGACTCCTCCATGATTAATGAAAAGTAAATACATGCATCATCCCCTCTTTTACTAAACCTGCATCTGCCATCATTAACTTTCCCGTCACCCCTTCAGCTTCTCACCACATCGCAAACGCTATCAGACTTTTGTCAAACCAGATGAACACATTTACTCAGATTTCATTACAATGACAGGTTTGAATGAGATCTTTCTATGTGTTTCCTATCTGTGAAACCTGAAAAAAAACAGAGATTTTTCTGTATTGGAACTAATTCTATAATTGGTCTTTTATGGTTTAAGATGACAAAGAGAGATGGAGAGAGAGAAAGAAATGAGAGAAAGGGCGGATTGTATAGAAATATTTGACAGGGGAAGCTCATAAAATCTTCACAGAGCAGCCTAGTTATCTCCCCTTTCTTCTGATCCTCGGCCGATTGATTGACGTTAATCTCTGGCTTTCCATGGGGTCCCCTTAACATTGCCACTATTGTCATGGAACAGTTTCGTCTGTTCTGGTGACTTGGCTCATGTAACTTATCATGCAACACTAGGAGAAGTCTGTGCTGACAGACACGTGAGCCATTCAGGCAAAGTATCCACAGCATTAGCCGGTTTGGGTAAAGAAAGGCTCTACCAGAAAAAGCTAAACGAAAATAAATTACCCAAAGTGTATTTTCCTCTGTGAAGTGAGTTTCTCTATTGAAAAAGTAAAGATCTAAACCAATTTGAGGACAAGATGTTCCGTTTCGTGCGCTGTATCTTTGTTGCCCCTTGAAAACCTTTGCGAGGATTGAGATGATAAAAAGACAACCTTGCCAACAGCTTCTGGTCCCACATCAGCACAGCTATACTGTGTTGTTAATTAAGTGTTCATTCTTTGTTTCATTATTTCTTCCTTGTATTGCTTTGTAGGTCTCAAGACATCTACAAATTCAACCTCCAATAGTCTGTGTGGTGGAGGGGGATGGTTTGTGCCTCACAGCAAGAACACTGCAATGTCATGCTCAACTGTTCTTGACCATCAGCCGTTCAGACAGCCTTGTTTCTTTGTCTCCTTTCATAAATATGTTGTTTACTAGATACTAAGACTAATTAAGCAGGCTTTCCAGTTCTTTGTAGATTTTACTTGCAAGTAGCGTCGCTCCAAATGCATTTCAGAGCTGGTTCGTGCACCAAGCGTTTCATTAAAAAAAGGAGTGGCAGATGCCGAGTACCAATCCAAACACTTAGTCACTCGTGCTGCTGTCAGGACTTACACATTTGTGTGAAGCTAATGTGTGTCATCAATAAGACCCACCAGCACTTGTCAAATTACATTCTGCATTTCCCTTAAAACAGTTGATGCTCATTACGCCAAACAACATTTCTGAAAAAGTCTTTGTATTTAAGGAAGCTTAAAAATCATAAGTGCATCACTACACATCAATCTATTTATGTTATGAGCTCTCAACTCATTTGTTCCTTTTGATTCAATTCATCTGATCTTGATCTAATTGTCTCTTTCTAATAAGTAATGTGAACCTAATCACAGCAACGGGATGAGAGGCAACACCCGAACTAAGATGCTGTGGGGGCAAAAGACAACAACATAGAGGTAACCGGAGCCTGTCACACCTCCAGTGACTTATCAGATAAGATCAAACAATCAACTCAGCTGCACACGGCGTAAATGCATACATATCCTGCCTATAGTTTACTTGGCATCGCATGTTGGACATCTGTTTCCCCCAATCAAGTTTCACTTCTGCTGCCTTGGTAACATACAGCACAGGCGATGGGGAAGTGGACCCGCTGTTGCCCAACTGAATCTTTGCTTTTTTGCGAGCTTGTGGCTGCCTGACAGCCTCCTGCTCACTTTCATGTGTGTTGACACACCTCAGCTAGCTGATCTGTATTGATGGCGTTGTGGTACCAGTGCAAACAAAGACAGCGGATGTGTGAATGTGAGCACAGCTTGGAGTGTGCTGAAACAGCGAGTCGTGTACAGAATCGTTTTGGAAAATAAATCAATTAATCATTTTAAGACATTTGTCAAACAAAACTGTTGCAAGTTTGGTGCCTTCAGTTTCTCAAAATGTAAGCGTTTGATGCTTTTGTCTGTTTTAACTCACTGTAAAGTCAGGGTTTGGATAAAATAAGCATTTTGGAAAACATCATCTTGGGCTCAAAGACATGATTTTTTCTGCATGTTCAGAAATGTGGAAGACTGAACAATGTCTGAAAAACAATTAGAGGCAGATTCATCTAAACTGTTTATAAAAAACTTGGTTTTGGCGAGTTTATACGAGTGTGTGTATGTGTGCATACCTAAATATGTTGGCTCGTTGACAGTGACCGTTGTTGTTTGTGTCTACTCAAAGAATTACAGATCAGAGCCAGAGAAACAGAATAGAGAGTTGCATGCATGTGTCCTCATCTCACCTGGGTATAGTGACACACTTTGTGTTGCTGTTCTGCGTGCTGATGGCCTTCTCCAGCTCATCCAGCTGCCCTGTCTTCTTCAGCTTCTTCACCAGGCTCTTCACGGCTTTCTCGCACCATTTCTCCTCCTGACCTCCTCCATTCTGCTCCCCGACTCCACCTATTCCTCCTCCTGCTCCCCCGCTACTTGCTGGAGTCTTCTTCCATCCCAGGAGACGTTTCACTACCGGGGGAGTGAAGGGAAGGATGGAGGACATGGTGGCTGATGTATGTGTGTGCGTTATGTGTAGACCAAAGTGCGTTTTGATGTGTAACTTAATCAGAAAAGAGGAGAAAGGGGGTCAGGGGAAGAAGGGTGAAACAGGTGCTGGGTTGTTGACTGAATTCAAGCTGGAGAAAGAAGGCTACATATACAGAATTGTGAATAAAGTCTAATCAGATGTGAGGGGAGTCTTTGGAAATGTCAGATGGAAAATCGCAAATCATTGGGAGCAGGGGGTAGCAGGTCGAAAGAAACCTAAAAAACAGGAAAGACAGAAAGCACAAAACAGCACTAGTCAGGACAAATACGATGATGCAAGATCTGATAGAGGAAAACAAGTATAACATTAATTTCTGTAATGATGAGACCAATTGTGCCCACACGTCCAGATTCATGCCCAGAGCCATGACTATGACTATCCATCACAGCCCCCTGCTGCTCACTCTCCCACCATGTGCCGAACTGTATGTCGGCCGGGCTGGCCGTCATGGCACTGCACACCCTGTGCACACTCGTGAAGAACTAACTGATCGTGTTTTATCTTCGGCGTTCGTTGGACAACCTCTGATGAATACACCCTACCGCTGGTACCCACTTGAAGCTGTGCACCTGTGCTTCTCTGTCTGTTATCTTAACCACACTTAACACATGCATCAGTCATGCATCTTCCTGTTGCTGTTGTAGCATCGTTACAATTACAACCCAGTGTTGAATTGAAGTTTTTATTTCCTGTGTGTTTTAGAAATTTTTTGTGGCAGTTAACAGGAGTACATTTACTTTTTATATATACACTGGACTCTTGGGTCACAGCAGGTCAGAGGGCAGTTAAAGAACTTTGACATAACTAATAATAGTCAGACTTAAAGGCTGTTAAACAAACCTGTCTAGTGCTTGACCATCTTAAATTAGACTACTTTTCAAAGACTGTGGTGAATTAGGACACACGGCTGACCGTGTCATGGAAGCACCGTCAGTCACTGAGTGAGTGAAGGACGTGTACATTACCACCCAAACAGTTCTGGAGGCTCTTTTTTAAGGCTTAAAATAAGAAATGCCACTTTTTTGGAAAAATGCCTCAGCTGCATTAGACTCTTTTTACTCCAAATAGAAGAAGGTCTGGTTGAGTGTGTGTCAAAATATTTCTTACCTCAATTTTACAAAACGTTATGAAAGACATCTTAGAAATGTATAATCATGGTCAAGGTCAAGGTTAATTTTTTACAGCAAATAGAAGTATTTAGGTCCAAGGTGACAAATCTATGTCAATATTTTTAAACCTAAACTAATCCTATAGTAAACCTATCCTATTATTGAAACCCCTGTTTGCCCTCGCAAAGAAAAGCTGAGCAGTGTCAAACAGAGTTAAACCCTGGTCGGGAGCTTAAAGCCTTACCAAATGAAACGTGCTGCTCTATTCACACCAACTGAACTGTCCCTCAGACCATCAACAACCGTGTTAAATATAAAATGTGAGTGAAATGTGGAATTTAGTGGCACATGTAACCTGACCCTGTAATATATTATAGTTTCACTTTATAGCCATGATCCATTTCCGGCCTAATGTGGAAACACACATGCCGCGACAGCGCAAAGTCAGAAATGACCTACACATAAATTTGAAAACAAATCTTTCCTCCCAGGATCCAGTCCTCTACAAACGGAAACAGTTTGTGTCTGTCTGTGTGTGTTTGTGTATGTGTGTAGATTAGTGCAGCTGATTATTGATCACCCAGACTTTAAATAAATAAAGACAGAACCCCTCCGTAATGCAGATTTTTCGACTCAGCTGACAGGGAGGAAGGGATAACTATCCTCAGCATGTTACCCTGAAAGTCCAAGCTCCTTCTAAGAATTAATTTCGCAGGCTTAACCCATGAACTGCTTACTGCTAGTGCAAGTGTCTGACTGGCTTTTAGAGGTAGGCAGACACTACACATTACACTACAGTATTAGTCCCTGCAGTAGCTTGATATAATTCTCTAAAAATTAAAGCATGCCACCCTCAAAGTGATACTAGCACAAGAGATTGGGATCCTTGTTCTTTTTTTTGATGGGAGGTTGATGCATGAAGGAGATCTCTGAACATATTCTCTAAAACTGCAAAAGCTGATGGCACAAGGATCCTTTCAACGTGAGCAGAAAATCTCAATGTCTTTGTCTCTGCAATGGTTTGATATTGTCTAAAAAGCCAAGCACGCTGTGATGCGAGCAGAAGAGACAAAAGGCTGGGTCCGGGTTTGTCCTTCATTGGATATGTGGAAACAAACAAACAAGCTATCGGTAGGTAAACTGGCACAAAAGTCTTGTTGTAAAGTGGGAGCCTTTCACAGTGAACAGAGAGTTTCAGTGTTTCGGTCCCTTAGGGTCTTAGTTCCTGCAGTAGATTGGTAATGTATAAAAATCCAAGCATTCAATCCTTTATATGAATGACATTGGCTGGGGAAAAAACTACAATACTGCACGTTGAAGAATACCTTAGAGGAGATGTCTGAATATAGGATCTAAAACTGCAAAAGCTGGTGGCACAACAACCATGTTGCACAATGGGAGCCTTTAAAAGTGAAGAGAAAGTCTCAGCGTCTTAAGCTGCTTTCAGATATGCACTGGACTCCACAGTTCTCTGTATTTTCTCCGGAGGAGGTGTGAAGGCAATGTCCGAGTTAGACGCTCCGCAGTTTCTACGGACCTGCGAACACAGCAGGGAATCCCACGCTGGATTCACTGCAAGCGTGTGTGTGGGGGTAACACATGAAAAACTGAATATATATCTCTATCTCTATCTCCCGGTGTAAAAGCAGTGACACACACATAGATGTCAAAAGAGTTTGTGTAAGCCGAAGATGGTGTTGAGTGCTGTAAACGAGTCCATGATGTTTTGCGCGTGAGTGAAAGGCACCGGATTTTACCAGAGGTCATGTCTGAAAAAGTAGCTTGATATTCTCTAAAGCCTAAGCATGCTATCCTGAATGTTATGCCAGCATAAGAGACATAAGCTGGAAGAAGACCAATGATTTTTCTGCTTTCATTGCTAAAGGTCAATGCATAAAGGAGATGAATACGAACTAAAACTGAAACAGCTGATGGCACAAAAATCGAGTTGTAGAATCGCTTCAAGGTGACAGAAAGTCTCAAATTCTTAGTCCCTGTAGTAGCTTGATATGGTCTAAAAATCTGAGCATGCTATCCTCAATGTGATAACAGACACGGGTTGGGGAAAAAGTACAATATTGCATGTTAATCAATAACTAAAATAAGATGTCTGTTGAGATGTATGTTTGTTATTAAAACTGCAAAAAGTGGTGGCACATAAATTGTGAAGTGCACTGGGAAGCTTGAACAGAAAGTCTCATTGTCACTCTGCAGTAGCTTGATATCCTATAGCCCAAAAAACCAAAGCATGCTACCCGTCATAGGCTGTGATGCAAGCTTGAGACAAGCGGGGGAGAAAAGGCATAATATTGCCTGTTGATACCTAAAAACTGAAAAAGCTGGTGGCACGTGATATTGCCTAAAATTCCAAGCACGTGTTTCACAGTCATGCCAGCATTAGAGACATAGGCTTGGGGAAAAGGACAATATTGCAGGTGGATAAATATCTTAAAGATGTCTGATCATAGTATTGAATACTGCAAAAGCTGGTGGCATGAAAAACCAGTGTTATTCAGTGGGAGCCTTTCAAACTGAGGAGAAAGTCCCTGCAGAAGTTTGATATTGTCTAAAATCTCAAGCACGTTGTTCACCATCAAGCCAACATAAGAGACGTATGCTTGGGGGAAAAAAGCAGAATATTGCAGGTTAATCAACATCTTAAAGAAGATGTGTGATCATAGCATCGAATACTGCAAAACCTGGGGGGGCACAAAAAACATGTTATTCAGTGGGAGCAAAGAAAGTCCCTGCAAAATCCAAGCTGTCATCCCAGTACAATAAGATTGGTGGTGGGGGACAATAATGCAGGTTGATCAATAACCTAACAAAGATGATGAGACACTAAGTATCTACAACTGCAGAAAAGCTGGCGGCGCAGAACTCGTGTCGCACAGCGAGGAGCCTCTCAAAGTGAGGAGAAAGTGTCGGGGGGGGGGGAGAACAAAACGTGCTGATGATATACGAGCACAGTTCACATCAGTCTCCTCCAACACAACCCTCACAGCGGCTAATCGCGGCGGCCTTTGTGCGACAAAACAACGCAACGTTATTGTGTCTGTCGCGTCGTTGTCGTCCCTGTGAGAAACTGGCTTGTTTGGGTTTTGCTCTCCTCCCGAAATCAAACACACACACACACAACAAGCGCACGGGCTTTTTGTGTGTGTGTGTGTGTGTGTGTGTGTGTGTGTGTGTGTGTGTGTGTGTGTGTGTGTGTGTGTGTGTGTGTGTGTGTGTGTGTGTTGGAAGAATAGGCTAACGGCTAGCGGGGGCGACTGCGGAGCGAGCAGCCGGGAGAATGTGGACTTTGACAAGGCACCACAAAGGCGACTCAGCCTCCCCCGCTAGGTGTCATTTAACCGGGATAAAGATGTCCATGTTTCTTTTGTCTTGGTAATGACTTGGTGGTGGTGGAGGTGGAGGTGGTGGTGGTGCCTCCTTGTTTCCTCCTCCTCCTCCCTCCTCCTCCTCCTCCTGCTGCTCCTGCTCCTAGCCTTCCTCCTCCAAAAAAAAATAAAAAAAATCCGCTAGCAAGCCGCTGCTACTTTGTGTGACAGACAAACAAACGGCTCCGCTGCGCTTTTAAAACCCCGCCAGCTCGTTGGAAACCCACTTACCCGAGCAGGAGAGGCGAACCCGCGGTGCAGAGGCTCCGGTGTGCGTGGGGGAAACCCGCAGGTTCATCGTTAAACGCGTCCGCGGAGACTTTAAAGTGTATTTTCCACATCCGAGGCGCCGGGGAGACGATGGCCCCTCATTCAAAGCTCAACCGAACGTGGAAGAGCGAAAGCATATCACCCGTGCTTTTTTTCCCCCCAACTGCCCCGCCCTCCGCGCGCTCCCATTGGCTGCCGCCGCGGCATCAGCGCGATAACCTGTTAGCAGGCGGCTCGCCCGTTGGCTGGAGGGCGGTGTCCGTCGCGTACGTCATCACGCAGGGGAGGGCACGTCGGTGATGTTTATCAGCGGGTACCTTGATTGTCCTCTCATTGTATAATACAGTAACACACAATAAACTGGGATTATTTAGCCTTATATGTGAATATTATAATATAAAACATGTACTTATAAGAGTACACGTACATTTCCTTTAATGATAAAAGTATATTACATTAAATATTGTCACCAAACAGGATAAATACAACAATAATACTGTTGTTTTAAAGCATTATTTACTCGTTTGTTTAAAAATACATATAAATAGGCTATAGGTACTTTTTTTAAAACTCATTTAAAAACTCATTTTTATAATATGGTTTTCACCTGGATTTCTTATGTCTTTGTGTATGTAATTGTTCTGTTTCTACGGTTGTGAAGCACTTTGTAAACTTGTTTTGGAAAAGTGCTATGTAAATAAAGTTTATTATTATTATTATAATTATAGTCCTGTTGGCCACGTCATGCAAATATTCAGCCCTTGCACATGCAGTACCTGCATGCAAAGCAATCTCTCTCTCTCTCTGTGTGTGTGTGTGTGTGTGTGTGTGTGTGTGTGTGTGTGTGTGTGTGTGTGTGTGTGTGTGTGTGGTGTGTGTGTGTGTGTGTGTGAGAGAGAGAAATCCTCGAGTGGTGCCGCTGCTCTCCCATGTTTGAATCAGTGTGTGTCTGTCCTGAGGGAATTCATTTTCCTAACCACGCGCCGCGGCGTCGAGGAGCCATGAGGCGCATGCCCAGTGCGCACGGTCCGCCTCACCTGAGATCTGTTGCTCTGCTCCGGGGGGTTAAACTGCAGGAGCGGCTGCTGTCGGATCCTCCATTTGAATGATGCTTCACTTCATCATTCACACTAATGATGCCCCGCAGACCTCCCGTGTTGCAGCCAGCCTTTAACCAAGCCGGATGAAAAGACGGAAACCCAAAGGTGGACACCACAAATCAGTGTGTCTCTCACCTGTCGATCACCCAACGAGAGACGTTCACTCACTCGTAAGTAACGTTGACCTTTGACTTTTATTCATTGTTTGACTCAGTGCAGGTTTGGAAGTTGGCTGTTATTAGACTGACTCCATAATGCTGTATGACCTGTGGAGCAACATGTGTTGGGACACTTTCTGGCTGCAAGGCTTATTATCCAAAATGATAATCCATTTCTCTTTTGTCCATTCAGTGGAACTAGGTCATTTAAAAACATCCCTACTGCTGCAGATAAACAAATTAACCATTCAATTAAACTATGGAAAGAAAGAGGTGAAGCACACCTGTGAAGCACTCAACAACGCTGTGCCAATATTTACCCAAGTTTTAAGAGCAAAGGAAAGAAGGAGTTGATCCACTTCAATGCATAATGCTTGTTCCACACTGTGTCTACAGGGGCCGTGTGCCTAGCAGCAGGTAGAACTGATGCTCTGAGTGTGTAGACAAGAACAGATAATAACCCTCACTGGACCATCACCAAGGAGACAGAAGCTCCAGAGGGTTGACTTCAGTGCTTGATATATAAAGCTCTCCCAGGTAGACCCATGCCTGCACCGCACATAAGATAAGATAAGATAAGATCACATTAGTAAATTAATTATAAGTAAGTATGCAATATAAAACAAAGGAAAATATAAATATATAATTGGTTGAATAGAAATAATATACACAGTGTAAACAGAATATAAAGTGTAACTGATTGCACATTAGCCATGAATTGCACTGACAGAGGTGAATATTGCACAGTTTAGTGAGTTAATAAATAGGATAGTACACTGAATATATGATAATAAAAGGCTAATGATGACAGTTAACATAAACTAAAAAGATATAGAAAACAAATTAATAAAAATAGCCATTCCCAGCCCTGAAGAGTGATGTCTGTTTGGTATTTAGGTTTTTGAAGAACATCAAATCATATCATAATGATAATAATAATATATTTATACAGCACATTTTAAAACACAGTTACAAGGTGCTTCACAAGTTAAAGATGAAAAATAGACAAAAACAAACAACAGGAAACATTAAAAAAGAGACCATTTAAAAGCAAGTTGAAGATCACACAGCATTGGAGGAAAGATACAGAAATTATGTAAAATTGAAAAAATAAATGTAATAAAATAAAAGTTAATGATGAGCAAAGAGTAAAAACGAGATACTATAAAATTATAATTTTTATAAAAATGTTAAATAGACAGTTAGGTTAAAACTAGGAGAAAGCACACATGAGTCTTTAGGGGAGATTTAAAAGAGGATAAGGAGATTGGCAGAGTGATCTCCTCAGATAGATTGTTCCTAAGATCAGGAGCCCTGACAGGAAAGACCTGTTCACCTCTGGTTGTCAGCCAGGACTGTGGAATATCAAGTAGGGCTTTCGCTGGGGACACCAAGGTCACCACCGGGCACATAAAGTATCTGAAATCGACTTAGGTGCAAGTCCAGAATGGGTCTTTAAAGTCAGCAATAAAATCTTAATATCAATTTTCCGGAAGCCAATGAAGAGAAGCCAAAATTGGAGTTTGCTCTTTTAGCAGATTTGTTGAGGAGTCTGGCTGCTGCGTTTTGGAAGAGCTGTAATTTATGTAGACCTTTGGTCAGGCAGGTGAAGAGAGAATTGCAATAATCCAAAAGAGAAGTGATAAAGAACATAAGGATAAAAACATGCTGCTCTTTGAAAGTTTCCTGATTTCCCCATATCTCCTAACTCGTTATTTGCTTATCTGTGTGCAGGTGTGTGTCTGATTCGTTAACCACAGGCAATGGGCAGAATCTGCAAATGCAACGGGAGACTGCTGTGCATGTGCCTGCTGCCTTGCATGATGACCGGCCACCTCCTGATTTATGTCATGGTGACCATATTCGTCACCATCACCTACGCTCCTCCGAAAATATCCCTCCACTACGTCGCCCCGGGCATTTCTGCCAACTCCTCCGCTCTGGCCTCTCACCCGCTCGGCCCCTTCTGGAACCTCCGCCTGGAGGACAGTGCTCTGTGGAACCAGTTGCAGCACGTCTGGGATCGTCAGCACAATCCTCTGCTGCGAGGAAACGCCACCGGGGTGAAGCTGAAAGCGAAGGTTTTATCAGAAATTGAGGATGAGTGCCTCTCTGACTGCCTGTCGCACAAGTGCTCGGTCCCTCGTGTGAATGATTTAAACAGCCTGCCAGAACAAATGAGGGCTTTTATCAGGTCCATGCACTGCAGGGAGTACCCCCTCCTTATTAATCAGCCTGGTATGTGTAGGAAGAAGAACAGCAGCTTTGGTCTGGGTAACCCCATGCTCCTCATGGCCGTCAAATCCCAAGTGGGGAACTTTGAAAACAGGCAGGCTATCCGAGAAACGTGGGGACGCAGCGGCGTGGTGAAGATGGACTCGAATAAGAGAGGCGGATTAGTGCGCACAGTGTTTCTACTTGGACGGCAGGACTCGAGCACAGGCCCCCACCCAAACCTCACCAACCTGCTGGATCTCGAGAACCAGAAGTATGGGGACATCCTGCAGTGGGATTTCAGAGACACCTTCTATAACCTGACACTGAAGGATTCGCTGTTTTGGCACTGGCTCCAGCAGCACTGCCCCACCGCAATGTTCGTGTTCAAAGGCGACGATGATGTCTTTGTTCGGACTGGCGCCCTGCTGGACTACCTGCACCAAAAGTGGGAGGAGCACGACCGGTGGAGGCCCTATACAAATGATAGCGGCTTGGATTTGTTCGTGGGGGAGGTCATCTACAACGCAATGCCAAACCGTGAACCCTCCACTAAATACTACATACCAGAACGCTTCTACAAAGGCGGTTACCCTCCGTACGCAGGTGGAGGAGGGGTGGTGTACTCTCGCTCGCTTGCAATGCGACTGAAAAAGGTGTCGGCGAGGGTGCGCCTCTTCCCCATAGACGATGTGTACCTGGGAATGTGCCTGAACAGACTCGGGCTCACTCCCGGCCATCACCCGGGCTTTTTGACATTTGACCTCCCGGAATCGGACAGGGGCAACCCGTGCGCGTACAGATCTGTGCTGCTGGTTCACAGACGCAGTCCCAAGGAGATGCTGACGCTGTGGAACCAGCTGCAGAATCTCCCCGGTCAATGCTGAGGCTCATTTGCCTGCCAAATAGGATTCATTGAGGACGGGATGAAATGCAGCCACCGCACTTGAAAACATGTGGACACTGTGGTTGCATCTTCCTGTCAAGCAGGTTGTGCCTAATGATGGACCCATGTAATCTACCTTTAAAGAGTTACACAACTAGACTGATCTACCTCAAGGGTACATCTGTTTAGAGGGCATTACACTAATGTTTTTTAATCAATACTGATTGTGTATTTGTACTCTTTCAGGTTAAAACTCTCATGTCATGACCCTATAAAGACGATATTAATGGAATACCTAACATATTGTGAATACAAAATACTGTAAATGTCTTTGTGATCTGTTCACTGATGAACATGATTTAATTTGTGTGTTCTCATGTTTTACTCAGGTTAAGTCAGCAAACAAGATTCAATTTCAACACTGTAGTAAATATACCCGATCAGATGAAACTAACGGTTTCATGTGCAGCCTTTGGTAAGTTTTGTAATGATTTACACAAAAGTCACACGCTGATGTCTTTTATTTTGTTCTGGGGAAAACAGGGGCTTCCAAATTTTACACAACTCAACAAATTCCAGCAAGATTGACTTTTTTTTTTTCCTGTTATGAATTTCAATTAATCAAAGAACTGACTGATAATGTTATGCAGTTGTCTTCAAACTATGAGGAATGAGGTATAATTAGAGATGAACCAAGCCTAATGTTGTTTTGTGGCTGGATTGCTTTAAAAATGTATGATTTTCTAAGGTAAATAAACGTTGTCTCTGAAAACATACAAAATATCAATATTTATTTGTCTTATTTATAGTCATATAATAAAATTATATTTTGATTGAGCCACTGACCATACCATCTGTTTAGAAGGGCAGAAAATGAGTCAAAATAAAGGTGGATAAACCCAGAGAATTTAGAGTCTGACCTTTGGAGAATATGTGAGGTCACTTGGATCATTATGAAAATCCGCAGTTGAGTGTATATGCACCTGCATTAAAAAGAGTTGGTCACAGTAAGTGCGCTGATTTGCATGTTGGTAAATGTAAAACAAATATGAAAGATGTGATTTTTTTAACTTTGTTTTGGATCCTGACTTTCTACAGAATACAGAAACAATACAGACAAGTTTGGTTGTATGAGCGAAACCATGAAAAAGTTACATGTTAAAATGTTTTAAGTAAATGCATTTTTGTCTTAATGAGACAGTTTTACGTGAAAACAAAGGAGGGAACATGTTGGAGGATGGCGAGGAGGAGATGGGAATCCTCTCTCCCTGGAGATGAGAATCCTCCAGGGAGAATGAAACTGGAGATAAAAACAACAAAAGGAGAAGACGGATTAAGAGAGGGAGAGTCACTGCGTCCACACTGAGCAGTTCTCCTATATGAGCAAATCATAAATCGAATAAGAAATCTTAAATTCTAAAGGATGTTATGTCTCAGTCTCAGTAGAAATTATTTCCTCTTCCCTGTCTGGTCTCCGTCATTGATTTCAGTCCTAATGGGCAGACAGTGGTTTCAGAGTAATGTGGTTGCAGGAGAGTAAATCCTGTGAACCTGAGAACGATCTCTGAGCTGCTGAACTATGATGAGGAAGAAGGTATGGAGGCAATGTGAGATTAATTTAATAATGCAGTTATTTTAGTTTATATGTAGTAATTAAATATGCCTACATGCCAAAGCTTTTAGTTCTATTAATACTATAGTGGCTACAGTCATTTGCTGTTTTTACTTCGAGTGTTTCCTTCCAGTAGTTTCTAACATCTGATAAAATGTTTATTTCATTCTGGGTGAAGTGACACTTTAATATAGTGACACACGTTTTAGTGACATCTAGTGTTGAAGTCTTGCAAATGCAGGAGGCTTCTTGGTCATTCGGGAAAGATCCAGTGACGTCACAAGTCCTGACTAACAGCCCCGCCCAGTGGAGAGCTGTGGTAACGACTGGAAAGTTCCTGAAGCCTCTGGAGCTCCTGCAGTCAGAGAATAAAAGCTGAGACCGTCCCACAGCTGAGACACAAAGCAACAGCAGCAGCACAGAAGAGACTCACAACAAGACGACTCCACACTGAACTGTGAAGATGCTGTGCTCTCATGGACTCCACTCGGCCCTCAGTCCCTCCATCAGCGTCTACTGGCCTGTACGCAGCCTGCGGCCTGAGGTCAGACCTCTGCTCCAGCAGCAGGATCGACTGCAGAGGGACCTACAGCAGCTGTGCAGCAGTTTGCAGCTGATGGACACACTTCAACACCACATCCTGGGGGAGAAGGAGCGTCTCCAAACCAGAGAGGCCGAGCAGCCGGCCTCCTTCCAGCTGCAGAAAGACGGAGAGACCTTTGGCCTGACCCTGGACACTGAAGGCTTCTCCCCAGAGGAGCTGTGTGTCAGGCAGGTGGGCAGGAAGCTGAGAGTCAGCGGGAGGACGGAGAAGAAGCAGGAGGACGGGAAAGGCTCCTACTCCTACAGGCTCCAGGAGTTCAGACAGGAGCTGGATCTGCCTGAAGGGCTGAAGCCTGAAGCCGTCACCTGCTGCCTGGCTCCAGACGGGAAGCTGCACATCCAGGCAGCCAGAGCTCCACATGCTGAGGAGGCCGAGAGAGAGCTGACGATCCAGAGGAGCACGGAGGAGGAACCACAGCAGAGTGTGTGTTCACACACAGAAGAGAGGGAGACAGACGACAGCACACAGGACCAGGCTCAACACAAGGACTGATCTCAATGCTGCTGTGAACATGTGCTTCTAGAAAAGAGTTTTATGATGATTCTGTTTTTCAAAGTGTAATCAATAAATACACTGGAAATATATAAACTGTATTTTATATTAATGAATAATGATCATGTTTGTGTTTGTATGTATAAATATTCCTGATTAAATAAATATATCAACTACATTCATATTTCTTAAGTGTGTTATTTTTGCTGTTTTAATTTACCCAAAACTTGAGCTGGTAAATCTGACAAAGAACTAAATTTAACGTGAAAAACAGTCATGATTAGTAAATCACCTGAAAGAAGTACTTAATGAAAATGTGTTAAATATGAAATAAATATATGACCCTAATTTCAATGGTTTCACTTCAAAGTATATATATATATATATATACTGACAGTTTATTTGTAAGAATCACATAATTCACTCAGCTTAATGAGGATAGAAAAACATCTTTAATCTAAACTAAAAGTATAAAAGTTGACTCAGCTATTGTGAGTATTGATTTCACATAATTATTTATAAGTTTGATTCTCATAATATAATATTACAGGAGATCATAAAATAACCTCATGTTATTAAACAGTTTTGGTTCATCTTTACTGAGGAACTTGTGAAACTGTGATTATTAACAGAGATGAATTTTACCATCATACATAATTGATTTCAGTGCGACCTCTTTTCTTTTTTTCTCATGATCCAATGGGTGGAATTTAACATATGACACATCTGCAGCACATAGAGAAGAATAAAACACAAAAGATAATCAGTGAATGTATCATCACATCCCAACGATCATGAAAGTAAGTTATAGAGTAACTGTCAGTGTTAATGATTTAAATTCACAGTTAATTCTTGTTCAAACCCTGATTTAGAAGAAGCTGTCTTTACTTTCAAGTTCTATATTTTTTACCCGAACAAGACACAATACAAATTTTACATTTTATGACAGAACAGAAAAATAAGAAGTCAAAGAGAAACAGTTACATTTTTAGTGCATTTATTGATTAAGCTTCCATAAAAAAACGGAATCATCAGTTATGTCAGTTGCATTTTGTAACTATGGGAAGTGTCCTTCTTGTTTTTCATGTTTAATTTTGCACTTTGTAAGATTTACCTGCTCATATTTTAGGTAAATTAAAATAATAATTAAATAATACACCAAAGAAATATGAATTTAGTTGTAATATATTTATTTAATCATGATTATTTATACATACAAACACAAACATGATCATTATTCATTTATATAAAATACAGTTTATATATTTCCAGTGTATTAATTGATTACACTTTGAAAAACAGAATCATCATTAAACTCTTTTCTAGAAGCACATGTTCACAGCAGCATTGAGATCAGTCCTTGTGTTGAGCCTGGTCCTGTGTGCTGTCGTCTGTCTCCCTCTCTTCTGTGTGTGAACACACACTCTGCTGTGGTTCCTCCTCTGTGCTCCTCTGGATCGTCAGCTCTCTCTCGGCCTCCTCAGCACGTGGAGCTCTGGCTGCCTGGATGTGCAGCTTCCCGTCTGGAGCCAGGCAGCAGGTGACGGCTTCAGGCTTCAGCCCTTCAGGCAGATCCAGCTCCTGTCTGAACTCCTGGAGCCTGTAGGAGTAGGAGCCTTTCCCGTCCTCCTGCTTCTTCTCCGTCCTCCCGCTGACTCTCAGCTTCCTGCCCACCTGCCTGACACACAGCTCCTCTGGGGAGAAGCCTTCAGTGTCCAGGGTCAGGCCAAAGGTCTCTCCGTCTTTCTGCAGCTGGAAGGAGGCCGGCTGCTCGGCCTCGCTGGTTTGGAGACGCTCCTTCTCCCCCAGGATGTGGTGTTGAAGTGTGTCCATCAGCTGCAGACTGCTGCACAGCTGCTGTAGGTCCCTCTGCAGTCGATCCTGCTGCTGGAGCAGAGGTCTGACCTCAGGCCGCAGGCTGCGTACAGGCCAGTAGAAGCTGATGGAGGGACTGAGGGCCGAGTGGAGTCCATGAGAGCACAGCATCTTCACAGTTCAGTGTGGAGTCGTCTTGTTGTGAGTCTCTTCTGTGCTGCTGCTGTTGCTTTGTGTCTCAGCTGTGGGACGGTCTCAGCTTTTATTCTCTGACTGCAGGAGCTCCAGAGGCTTCAGGAACTTTCCAGTCGTTACCACAGCTCTCCACTGGGCGGGGCTGTTAGTCAGGACTTGTGACGTCACTGGATCTTTCCTGAATGATCAAGAAGCCTCCTGCATTTGCAAGACTTCAACACTAGATGTCACTAAAACTATTGTCACTATATTAAAATGGGACTTCACCTTGAATGAAATAAATATTTTATCAGATGTTAGAAACTACTGGAAGGAAACACTCGAAGTAAAAATAACTAGTAAAAGTATTAATAGAACTAGAAGTGGTTGTTTTGTCAGAAGTGCTGACATCACTGGATCTTTCCTGTTGTTTCAGGAAGTTTCCTTTCTGACAGAATGTTGTGTAAACAATGAGATGAAGGCAGTTAACTCAACTTCACTTATAACTCCGTGACTTTTTATTAAAATTTATTTTTGATTCTTTCTCAGGATAAACTAACTGCTACTTGAAGTTTAAAGTTTAAAAAAGACTTTAAGGAAAGGTGAAGTTTTCTGATTGAAATATTAATATCATCATTACAAACTAATTAATTTGACAGATAACAACCAGGTTGTGTTGTGGGCAACATGAACCCGTTTTTAAAACATTTATTGAGGCATCATACTCTTTCCAGAGTGTCACCTCAATCATTTCTGTTAAATGATAATGATAATGTAAATATCATCTTTAAATCTGAAGGGTCACTTGTTTGATTCTCTCTATTTGTATACTTTCCCTCTATGTAATTCTAATTTTTTTAGGAGAATGTTCCATTTATCTGCTCTAAACAAGCAACATTGCAGACATAAATGACACAAATATCAATAAGTTATGTTTACAAATAAATTTATTTTGAATGACATCTGAGGGATGACACATTAATGTTATTTAACATCTCATTATGACACATTTGTTTTTATAATAAAGACAAAGCTCTTCTCTTACCTCCTGTAATATACATATATTTCCAGCAGATGGCAGCATTTCCTTACCCTTCATTTTAACGGCTCAAAACGGCAGTAACTCATCTGCTATCTCAGCACTTCACCACTAGTTGTCGTCCTAGTTCATAAAAAAAATTAATACACTAACGCACATGAAAAAGAACCTCAGTGTTCATTGACATTTTCAGTTATTTTCAGCTTCTAATTAATAGCAATCCATTTTTAATTGATTACTTAATTAGTGTCCCTCTTTTTAATCATATTGGTATTTTCCGTGACATTTTTATAGATTTTTAGTTTTCATTCTAAAGGAACACAACCATATTAAAGCTATAATACATCATCACTACATCAGTGATCAGATCTCCTCTGTGGAACGAGAGACTGCCTCTGCAGTGCAAAATCAGGTTAGAAATAAAACATCAGCCGTTAATGTTTCATAAACGACTTCTTGGTCGTCCATGTTTTAGTAATAAATGTGCCGTCGTTGCAAATATCATTTCATCCACTTGTTTTTAATCGTTTAAACCTCTCATCCGCCTGATTTTTATATTTATTTACCCAGACAGTGCAAAGGAAAGACCCGGAACTGTGAGCTGTGCAGAGAAGTAGGGCAAGAACAACACAGAAGGCAGGATTTCAACCCACAGTCTTCTTTTCAACATATTCCATCTCTCATGAAAAAAAGAAAAAAGAAAGATGGATGATGAAACCTGGACTGGCAAACACAGCGCTCGCTGCTCAGGGATTGTGCCAAGGCTGGTGTCAATATTTTTGACACATAAAGAGAATGCATGAGTTTTTATTTTGGGGAGGGAGGGATTTTTTGTTTTTTTTTAGTCATGCATTCACCTTTGGATGAACTCCCCAAAGTGAAGGCAGGATGGAAGTGAGGAGGAGGAGGAGGAGAACGAAAGGTAGCGAAAATAGAGGAAGGATGAGGAGGAGGAGGAGGAGGAGAAAGCAAGGCTCAGCTCCATGTAAATCATCTGCACTGTTCTCCTGATGCTGCATGTGTGCACAAACACACACACACACACATTTATTGACGCACACACACAAATGACATCCACGAACTCACACTTCCTTGTTCCTGTCTTAGTTAGTCCCTGCTGGAGATGGTTTTTAATGCAGCATAATCCCCCTCTTTCCCCAGAACACATAAAAGAGATATCTTTCTATCTGTGTAAGTGGTTCTGACGGCCACCAGCTCATCTCACACACACACACACACACAACACAACACAACACAACACAACAGACACACACAAAAACAGACAAACACACACACACATACACACACACACTCACACACAGCCTCCAGCTCATCAACATGCAGTTATTCCTTTGGCGCTGGATTGCAGGTTGTTAATTGGCTGCCAAGCAGAATGTGTCTGTTGCTGTGTGTGTGTGTGTCTGTGTGTGTGTGTGTGTGAGTGTGTGTGTGTGTGTACTGCAGAGCCGGGGGTTGCTCAGACATTCCCGTCACGTCTCTGAGCCTCGATTAAGACGTTGCTCCAGTTTCGCACAGACAGACATGTGGGGAGGAGGGGGGAGGAGAGGATCCAGCAGTAGGGGGAGAGAAAGATGAGAGAACGCAAGAGGAGTGGGGAAGAGGGAAAGAGGGAAAGAGAGGTGATGAGGCGGGACTCAGCAGAGAGAGGAGGGGAGAAGAAGTGAAGGACGAGTGAGGGAGGTGGTGAAATGCTGCAGTGGCTCTGGGACTGATAACTCTCCTGTACCGACGTCCTTATCTCAACTGTAGTGATGCAAAGAAGAAGAGGAAGAGGAGGAAGCAGGTATTTCGGGGATGTTGACTTCCTGTCGTGGAAGTTTGCTTCATTTTCTGCATAGATAAAGAGAGGGCAGTTTGTCATGGACGTCTCCTGGTTTAATCTACACTGGAATAGATCTGTGATACATCGAAAGACGTGCAGTAGAGTGTACACCTCCAACAAGTTCAAGTTCACTAGACCCGGACTTCTATCAGTCCCCTATTATATCTCGTTCTTTAATAAAAAGTCAATAAAATAAGTAAATGCTAGGAAATAGTAGAATTAGAGTATAGTTTGTCTTTGGGGGTTTAAATAAATGAACATCATATTTAGTAAATGAGTTTATATTCTGTGGCCACGAGTGTGTTCGGTTGTTGTGGCGTCATCCTGGTCCTCAGCTCATTTTCAACACTGGACAGTTGTGAGAACACATTCCCTTGCAGCTGCTGACAGGAAGTGTCAGATACAGTTGGGTGACATGTATTTGTTGATCAAGTTCAACATTCAAACAACTCAAAACAAAAAAACTCCCAGGGCCCTTGGCACATGCTCACTTCTGTCACTGCACAAGGGAAACTCAAACTGGTGGCATATGATGAGACTGTCCAAGAACGTTGACGGCATCAGTTGTTGCCGATTTACCAGAAACAGTAAAGTGGTGAAGTACTCGAATCGAGTGCAGGAGTTAGGACTCTCATCCAGTGGGACGCTGCTCCACAGGAAGTCCACAAATGGAGGAGGTGAGGAGAACAAGTTTCTGGTTTAAACTTCGGACATTTTCCCAAAATGTTCCTGAGGTTCTGCAAGTGAGAAGGTCCGAGTCAGTTGCTCTGCACATTTTCTGGAACTTTCCCTGCTCGCTCCCTGGTGAAGTGTTGGTGTGAGCCCATGTGAGAATACAGGACAAGACAATGAGATTCGACAGCTGCTGCCAACGTCCTGAATGTTCCGGACATTTTCCTGTTCTTCTGACACAAACAATATTCTGCTGCCTCCTTCATACATGAAAGTAAACTTTGGAGCTCCAGCTTTACAGTAAACTTCCACATAAACATAGCATCCCTGAATAATCCAAGAGGCGGCTGTGTTTCTGTGCAGAGGAACATCAAGGACATCAGTGGGGGAAAAAAAAATTGTTTGAATTCAGAGTCGGGGGGGGGAAAACACTTACACAACCGCCCCTCCCCACTCGCAAATCTATAGGAGACGATGCTGGGGGAATGAAATAAGACCAAAAGAACGAGATACACAAAGAGAAGAAGAGTCGCGCTGGGAGAAAACTGTATTTAAAACAGAAAACAGTGACACAAAAAGGACACACACATCGTCACAGCATGGGGACCAGAGTGATAATTGGAAGGTTATGGATTCTGAACTCTGGGTTTATGCCCTAATGAAGCCATGAGAGACTGTCGGACGTTTCTAGGCCACACACACACACACGCACTGGGTCATACGATACACAAACGTGCTCCCAGTACACACACATACACAACACATACAGATTCTTTAAACACCGCAGATCGCCTGTTATGTAATCGTGCTAGAACGAGCGAGAGAGAGAGAGAGAGAGAGAGAGAGAGAGAGAGAGAGAGAGGACAGGAAGCTCCGGTCGTATCGGACGTCTCCGATCTGTCTGTCACACTGTGGCCATGTTGCCTCACAGCTGCAGCACCCACACGCCTTGTTTTGCTTCGACAAGTCACCATTGTGATAAATATTTTCGATTTCAAGCAGAGTGTCTTTGTTAATCGCGCCCGGGTCAGATGTTCGCAGCTGACGACAACTGCTCAGCCGCTTTGTCACACACACAAACTAAAAGCTCAGCGGCAGCGTGAGCTTGTAAAATCTTTTTAAAACTGACACTTGAGAGGGAATTAAATGAGAGGGATCAAGTATTAGTGTCTTATTGAGAACGCAAAGGTCCAAGTCGCTTGCGCTGGATGTTTTCTGGAACTTTTCCCTGGTGAAATGTCTGAGTGAGCCCATGTGAGAAGGCAACGCAGAAAACACGCTTCTAACATAAAGAACACAAATATCTCAAAGATGTCACCTTGAAAAGATGATGAGACTAGAAAGCTTTTGGCGATAAGGGCCAACGTCTGTGTCGATTTGCTGTAAACAGAAACACGTGATTTCCACAGCAGAATTTACACGTCATGTCCTGCCTCTCGCGTCGTCTACCCAAACGCTACCCCTCGCCTGGATGTTCCACAAACGTTCCTGCTTTTGTGGAAATATCTGACTCCTGCTGCGTTCTTTGTACATGAAAGGAAAAACTCAGCAAAATGCCTGCACCACATTTTCCATTTTCCTGAAGTTCATTTCTGAAAACAATTTATTTGAGAAGAACCCGCTCTTGATGGTCTTTTGCGAATGCATTCGTGTTTTTATCAGCTTTGGTGACCTTGAGTCTCCTTTATTTTCTGTGTGCGTGTGTGCGTGTGTTTGTGTGTGTGTGTGTGTGTGTGTAGGACTGTGGTCCCAATGATGTCAAGGTGCTATCATGTTTGTTTGATGGAGGATAATTAAATAGGTAATAGATACCAGCCTACTCTCATCACTATTGATTCACGTGCAGCATGTATGACCAAACACACACACACACACACACACACACACACTCTACTCTAAAGCCGCTGGTCTCTAAGAGGAGACGTGTGATACTCCCACATCGGCTATCAACAACCTTTCATGTTTTAATGGGCCCGTTTAACCTAATCCACACTCGCCCGCCATCCATCAGCCCCACCCCCACAGACTCTCAACATCAGTGGCCGTCCAAATCCAAACGCTGAGTCCTCCACTAAAGAGTGTTTGTTTGATGAAAATCAATCAAATAATCCGTCCTCCATCACGAGCCGCCTCTGTTCTCTAAATCCACAAATCTGAAGCTAAGCCGATGCACAAAAAGGCGATCAACTCGCAAAAGGGAGGAACACGTCTTTAAAAAATATAACGACTTTCACTACAAATCAAACAATGACACCAACCCGGGATAATAACATTGCTGGATTTGACTGCTGCTGATTGATGGAAACAAAATTCAACGACAGTGTTTATTTACTATTATTTATTTTTGAAGACAAACCTTGCTTTTCATCATCATTCTTGCGTCATCACCACAGTTGTCGTGTTGGCGTTCTGCAACTGTTTTGAAAATGTGGAGCGATGCATTGTGGGATAGTTTGCAGAGAGTATGATGTACATGACACGGAGGGTTTTGTGTCACTGTGGCAGACAGTGCACAGTTCATACATCTCCACACTCAGCATTCAGACACTCAACAGAAATGTCAGACAGTGACTATAGTTCACAGCAGAGGGAGGATTTTCCCTCCTGATGTTTTGAGATATCTATCGCAGAAGTTCCCGCTGCCACCACCTTTAGTACTTTCTCATCGTAAAAAGTTTATTATGCATGAGATCTTGAATAATAATAAGTTGGCACAAACAGAAGTTTCAGTGGTAAATAACTAACAAATATCACAACATAGAATCTGGAGTGTCCTCCCAACTCTGAATTCAACAGTTTTCTTTCCCCGATGTCCTTGATGTTCCTCTGCACAGAAAGACAGAAAGCTCCGGGATAAATTAGGGACGCTGTCATGTCTAAGTGTACTGTAAAGCAAACTGCAGAAAAATGGATAGATTTATAGATGATTGACAGATAATTGGTTCTGTTCATTGCCTTTCACATATGGAGAGCGAGGCAGGAGATTGTCCGGGTCAGACGCATTCGCAACAACCGGAAAACTTCCGGAACGTCTGGGTAGAGCATGAAGGAGGCAGGACATGAATGTGTTTTTATTTAGAGCACAACAACATCAGCCCTGAAGCTCTTCCACGTGCATGTTATCTGTTTTTCATCCTGAGATTTGTCTGTTGCTGGCAATTTTCGGGCAATTTTCATGCTGTAATTCCACATGGTCTCACTCGGGCATTTTCTGGGCAAGTTGCTGGCAGGAAAAGTTCCTAAAAATATCTGACTCTGACATTTGCTTTCTAACATACAGCCCCTCTGGAAAATTTCCGGAAGTGATAAAACATGCTTTACATGTGTTGATCTGGATGAACTGACCCTTTAGTACTTCTGGTGTCGCCCTATATTTGCTCTTCTTTCCGAGCTCACTGTTGGTGTTCGACTCTGTGTACTTTGTTTCCCACAGTTCAACGAACACACATCACTGAACACACAAACATATTTATTTACACTTTACATCTATACATTTTGCATGTGGCGTCTGTTTCGGTGACGAAATAAAAGCTCTGTTTGCCTGTGCATCGTTTAATCTGAGAGGAGCAACATGTTCCTGCGGTGCATCCGTGAGCGCCTTTGTTCTCCACATGTTGTGTTCCTTTGTTCCCCTGTAATGTGTGTTGTTTGTCTGCGTATCATGTACGACAATGATCAGCCGTTGATGGATGATGGTGACCCGATAATTGTGACAAGGACACAACATTAACATTGAAGTGGGGGGGGGGGACAATGGCGCTGCAGCTGCGAGCGCGGCCGCTGCATTATTCAGACAGGAAGGATGGATGGAGAGGGGAAAAGGAAAAGAGGAAGGGGAAGAAAATGGGGAAGAAGAGGAGACAGGAAGGGAAGGATGAGGGCGAGGGAGGGGAGGAGGGGAGGAGGGGAGGGGGAGCTACGTATAGAGCGATTTATGGAACGAAGTGGAGACATGGAGGGATGGAGGGAGGGCGGATGGACGTGTGGAACGGAGGGATGACACAGATGGAAAGGTTCGGGATGTGATAAGAAAAATAAAAGAGAGATGGATGTGATGCGAGAGGCACCAGAGCGATTTCACAGCCCCTGACTGTTATTAAATGCACAGCGTCATATATCCAAAGTGTTTACTTGAATAGATTTGATGGCACAGGGAAAATATTTATGGATTTCACATGATAATGACATTAAAATAAATGTATTTCCAATTTCGCGTCATTGTCAAACCCTCAGATCCGTAAAAAGGTCTCTTTAGCGTGATTAGCTGCGGAAACTCATTATTTCGCCCACCCACCCGTGGTGGGCTGGCACATCTGGAGAGCACGTATTAAAAGAATAATAAGACCCCTGCCCATACATACCACCCAGCCCCCACCCTCCCCGCCATAGAAACCATTAGCAGAAACACTATGGGGACACATACATAAAGGATCTCATTGCTGGAGCACTGATCTGTAATCACCACTGTCTTTTTAAAAGGGAATCAGGCAAACTGGGCCCCGAGGACTGATCTATTGATCCTGAATCAGTATCTGTTCGCTCCATCTCTGCAGCGTCAAGAAACATTTTTAAAATACCATGTTTGAATTTGCTGTCTAGACTCCCCTGTGAAAAAAGCCAAAAGAGAGAAAAGTTTATCTGGGAGACAATTCAAAGAAGTCAAACATTTACTTTTGACCCTTTTCTTCCCCAGACAAGGTTAGAGGGCTTTTGGCCGAGGATCTGAGGTCAGGAGGTTCAGTATTGCCGCTCCTGTTTTTTCTGGCCCTATCATGGTCTATTTTAAGTTTTGCACCATGTTGAAATTTGTTCTGTCTTGCCTTTGGTGTCAGCAAGCTGATAAAATATGCATGGTTTGGACTTTTCACCTTTCCGAATTTTATTCCTTGTATAAATCAAAGGAAAATGGAGCCTTTTATGGTTGGAGCTCATCCATGTTTGATGTGCAGCCAGGAGGGAGACCTAGATAATAGAAGCTATCAGAGACATACAGTGCTCTGAGTGTGTGAGTGAGTGTGTGAGTGTGTGAGTGTGTGTGTGTGTGTGAGTGTGTGTGCCCTTTTCTAAATTCCGCTTCATTCCCGAGCATTAATGGACTTGCATGTATTACAACACAAGCAGATGATCTGACACTGAGCTAAATAGGTTCACGCAAACATGCACACACATGTACACACACACACACACGTATTTAATAACCACATAAAAAAATCTGACTGCAGTAAAATGCACCAACAGAATCAACCGCTGCACCAAAACGAGAACAAGCAGCCGAGAATTTGTCTTTCATCTTCATCAGACAGACGTCGAAAAACGCAGAAAAGACGTCTGTTGAAATGTCGTCTTCACCTCGTGCATCATCCATTCACACAAATTCATCCTCTGAGTGATTTGAGCATTCATTGATTTTTGTTTGCTGCCGGAGGAGACTACGAAATAAGACGAGAATACCTGCAAGGGAATACCGCTATAGGGGGGGGGAAGCAGAAACTGATCAAAGCAGAGTGAAGTGATTCATCACTGAGTGTCTGATGATCTGCAGGGACGGTCCCGATAGGAACTTCCCTCATATTTCCGTCCGTGTGGCCCCTCAGCAGCAACGCGCTCGCTGAGGGATCGAATCAATAGTGGTTTTAGAAACATGTCTTAATAATAATGACTTATGACACACTGCAGTGAGCACAGCCGGAGGAGCGAAGGTCACACTCAGAAATAATTCCTCTGAGATTTATGTGCATTTGCAACTACTTTGCATCTGTCACCTGAGGCATTTAAAAAAAATCAACAAATCATTATATGTAGAATATCTGCAAAACTGTTAACGTTTCCATGTTCCAACCAAGAAAGACACAAATTAGCTCAAACTTGTGAATAGAAGCGTTCATTGGTAGACGGTGTCCAATAGTGTATTATGTTCTCTATGAGGTTTCTAATTATAGTATAATTTGGTATAATAGTGTCTAAGAATATTATATTTTAGGTGTAAAATGGCAAAGTGCAGTTTCTTTTCACATTAAAGTGTTTCATTTCACGTTTGTCTAAGTATGTTACATCTTATCAGCACAATGTAAAATAAAGTGGGTCCTATAGCTGAGATATGAGTCAATTAAGATCATCATTGGACGATAGGAAAACTCGAGCCCAGAATCCTGTCACATGATTGGATAAGAAGGGTGAAGCCCTAATGCGACAATAAGATAAATCTGTCCGACACTTGAAGTTGAACTAAAAGCTTCAGATCTTCAGATCACGTTGTCGAGGTAACACAAGGATTTTATTCAGTATTTAAGGAAATTGCTTTTTATCCCTGAGATCTCTGCTGCCATCCCAAAATAATGGAGGTGAATGATTTGCATGTGTTCCTGTCACTCAGGATAATCCACAGAGCTTTGTGATAACAGTTTACATTTATTTGATAGAAAGTATTTACAATTAAATCAGTGTTAAAGTGATGTCATTCAATCCAGTAAGTTTTGTTTTCAAATTGTTATTTAGGAAGCACGATAAAGACTTTTGCATGACATCACATCCTATCCATATATATTGTATTCACTAACTTTTTTAAATAAAGTGCATAGAGAAAGTAGTCTTTCCGTTTCAATTGTTAAATTCTGTCTCAACTTCCTGCAACTCGTCCGAAAGTCCAAACTATTAAAAAGTGTTTTCATTCTACAAACGAACCAAACTATGGTTCAGTTTGATCCGGACCCTGTTCACCTCTTTTGGTCGGACAACATTTAAATCCATTGGTACCTTCTACTCCTGATACTAGGGTTTAAACTAAACTGAAAAGTCTGAGGGTCCAGACTTAATAAAGCAGGTGTGAAAGCGCCGTATATTCCAAAATGACAGATACTGTAAGTGCCCACATGAGAAGGTTCTCTTGGGGGCCACGTTTTTCTTGATACGGTTGAACCGTCCCTTAAATATAGAAAAAGTCAAAGTGGACTTTGTGGAGTATAAAACGAAGTAGGAACTCAGGCCTCAGGTGTTAAAAGTGAAGGACTTATTATGCACAGGCTACTTCACACATTCAGTTTTCCCCACGTGCACGATGTCATTTCCACTCAGTGCATCGGCAATTAATGAGCGCCGGCCGGTGAACGTGGGACCACAATTCAAATTCAGTGCATGGGCAGGGAATATCCAAGAAGACAGGTTTTAAATGGGAGTCACTTCATTACACATATATGATGCATTGTGATGTGTGCGACACACACACAGACACGCACACAGAGACACACCCACACACAGAGTTTATGTATTGAAATATGATATCCAGGTGATGCATTGCGGTCATTAGTTTGTCTGTGCAGAGCTCAGTGGATATTAAGACAAATGGGCTGTTTTTCACAGACACCATCACACTCTTCTTACAGCCATTAGCTCCAGTTTATAAATATCTGAGGGAAACCGAGAAATATTCACGTCATGTACGACAAAAAGCAAAAAAGGGGCTTCTGATTTTTTCAATCTTTTATATTTTAGTATAAAAAGCATAGAACTGCCCCCGGATTTATTCTACTCTCTCCTGAGTTGACACCACGTCATATTTGTCATCTACCTACAAATTCCACAAACCAAATATTTTGTGACTTGATCAAACTGTGAGAAACATCTGTTGCAGCTGCTCCTCTTGACATTTCCAGTGTGGGCTGCTGCTGCTGCTTTGCTTCAGTGTCTGAAACAAGTCGAACCCAGAGAGGTGAAAATCCTGCATCCAGTGTTTCTGCATCGCAGCTCCACTGTTGCTCTTTTGTTGCTGAGCTGCCTCACTTACTACACAATAATAGGTTACATTGATAAGTGACAACACTCATTACATTACAAAACAATTGTGCTAGGCTAATTTCAGGCTATTAGCTCAATTAATTTTGCTGTCAAAGTGACACATTAAGAAATCCAGTGAACAAATAATAAAGACTGTGCTCGGATTTTTTTAAGGATTTGATCGGTTCTAGTGCAGATCGCCGCGACACGATTAGTTAAATTCAATCATGCATCTTCTGCTACAGCACAAAACGCAAAGTGTGTGTGGTCCATTTGTAACATGTTAGACGCACAAACATTTTTGTCGTCGTTCACAAACCTACCCATGCATGGCGGGGGCTGATTATGGAGAATGTATGGCAAGCAGACGCTGTGGAGCATAATTCCCTTCCAGCTCTCAGTGGGTAATGTCAAAATAATTATCAGATGAGACAGCTCAGTGGGCAGGCAGCACCTCTTCATTATAGAGCAAGGTTGAAGGGAGCAGGGGGTGCTGACAACCTCCAAATGTGGCAGCGTTCGCGCACACCACACAGAGTTTGACATGAAACTCCTCAAATCCGTTTCACCTTTATCTTTGCTGATCTTTGTTTTTTTTTTTAAAGCACTTCTTTCTTATTACCTGCAAAAGAAATAGTGTGTAAAACATCTGCATGTGCAAACGAGGTTGTATGTCATTTTAAAAATTCAAATCCATATTATTTTTCTTGTCTTTTCTTTAATAATCATCACCAGTTTTCTATATAGTCTTTGGAACGACTTCTCTGCGATATATCGGGAGCAAATAAGAACGTCAAAAAATAGAAAAAGGTTGTGAAAATCATCTTTTGAAGAATAGTATGGAAGGATTTATGTTCCTGGTTGAAAAATAACTCCGAGACACTGGATCATGAGGCTGGGAAAAGTATTATTGAAGACAATACATCTTACATTTATACATTTCTAAATACGGACAATGAGAAATAAATATCGCATCCATCTAGATTTATGGAGGGGAACTGCAGCTCCGTCTTTTTTATTACACCTCTGACACATTAGCGATAATTATGACATATTCCCCTTTGCATAATGGGACATGCATTTTCATGAGGTCGTTGCAGTTAATTTCATCACCAAACATGGAAATGTGTTTGTGAGCAGTCGGGAAGAGGCACCAGTGAAACTCAGTCGGATGCTCGGTTTTTATTTTCATGAAGAAAATACGAACAAAAGAGTGTGTGTGGCCGGGGAAGATGTGTGTGTGTGTGTGTGTGTGTGTGTGTGTGTGTGTGTGTGTGTGTGTGTGTGTGTGTGTGTGTCACAGTGACAAACCTCATTAGAGCAGATAAATGGCTTCTGTGCATGTGAGAATGAGTGTGTGCAGTATTGTAGTTGTTATTAATACATTACCTCCCCGTGTCTCAGGTTAACTGCACTTTCATCTCACCTTGACCGACCTTCCTCACACACACATGCGTGGATGCACAAACACAAACTTAAACACACCCACGCACACACACAGAGCCATTGCACCAAAGGGACATCACATTAGGGACATTTCTGCTCACATGATTGACTGCTTGGAATAAAGGACCTTGGAAAAACATCTGGGCAAGTGACAAATACGTCCCTCTGGCTGCCTTTCTCTGAAGGAGACGGATACCGAGAGAGAGAGAGAGAGAGAGAGAGAGAGAGAGAGAGAGAGAGAGGGGAAGCCAATGTGTGTGTTGTGTTATCTCCAGTGCTACACAAAGACCTGCTAGACTGCTACCGCTGGCGACGTTCCTCTCGCTCTCTCTCATTCTGTGTGTGTGTGTCTGTGTGTGTGTGTGTGTCAGTGTGTGTCCTTGCCAGCCACTTCACATCACACAGCCCTCTCATGGCAGGCATCGGATCAGTAGCAGAATGGATAAGGCTATTTACCAGCAGCTTATTCGGTCGGGGGTCAGACCTCTGGTAACAGTTTAATGGGTGTAAAGGGCGGCTGCTACACGGAGAGAGAGCGGCTTTATCTGTCCGCTTGCACCTTGTGCTGGCATCTGCATGAAAAATGATTTTAGGAAATTACAATTTTTTTGTGACAACCACGGGGTCAGGAACTGGACATAAGAAAAACATGATTCAGGGAGAATAAGAGGAAAACTGGATTTTTTCTCTTTTAATTTAAAGTTTAAACGTTGAAATTTGAATTTATGTCAAAATTGATATCATCTCCTAAAACCTCGCCTGTAATGAAACTGCTGAAATATGGAACGCTGAGTGTTCTGACTCAATATCAGACTTCAGAGACCCCCCCTCACTCAACTGCTTATATGCTTCAGCGAGCACGCTATGTAAACATTGTCTAATCACCGCCGGGATTTCAATTTTGACGTTATAATTACGCAAAATAAATAAATATATCCCCTTTAAAAGCTTATTTTAAACTGCTTTTGTACACACAAGATGAGGAATATTCCTTCTGGGAAAAGCTGAGGAAAATTGTGAGGTGACCGTAACCCCCCCGCAAGGCTTAACGATTCCCCTGCAAGTTTCAGCCTTTTAAAAAAAAAAATAAAAAAAAGTCTAGGTCAAGTCTCCCTTACAGCAGCACTTCCACTTTTGAGCACCCGGCCCACTAGAAAATAAATCTGCACCAGCACCAGCTTTTGAATACAAAGTACCTCCTGCACCTCGTCCAGCTGGGCTCTTACGATAACTCTTCTCTCTTTGACAAACAAATCGCATGAAACGTGTACTAATTAGCACAAATCAAACCTCCAACACAAAGTCATTGCACAAACACATAAGATGAGAAATGCATGCACACACACATACACACACACACACACACGCGCACGCTTGTATCTTACATACTTGCACAGAAAGCCCATAGATTCACAGGCACCCAAACAATCCCACCTAAACTGACAGCTAAGGTTCCGCTGAAGGTCATTCATAGTGATTAAAGAGGCGTCTCCGCAATGATTTCCAAATGACCCCTGGGACGTCTGGACCACTGACACCTCTTCAAGAGAAAATTACTTTGTGGTGCCCCGAGATGCCCGACTGCAGACTGACACGGTGACAAGCTAATAGACAGCGAGAGGGAGCAGAGAGATGTAAAACGCAAACAGAGAGGCAGATGGGGAAGACTTAATAGAGTCGCAAAAAAACTGAGAGTCACGCCGACACGGGGACGTGCAGCGCGAGCGTGTAACCGTCAAACAGACAGAGACGGTCGAAGCAGATCAGAGGCAAACAAGCGGGGAAGCTTCGTGTAGACATGCAGACGTACAGAGAGAGACAGTGAACCAGCTGAAAACCAGAGTCCTGTCCATCCATCCATTCAAGAACAATCCCAGTCAGCACCAGTGGGAGTACGGCCCCAGTGCAATCTCAACACACACACACACACACACACACACACAACCCCTGCAGCTCTTTTTCCTCAAGCCGCTGATACAGAGGTTTTGGTAATAGCCATCCTGATGGTGTGATGGTTAATTTCACCTTCATACACTTCATGTGTGTGAGCGTAATAATCACCTTGAGCCACGCAGGCGGCGGATTCCCCCAGAGATCAGGTAGTCCTGATTTGACATCATAACACACACACACACACACACACACACACACACACACACAGTATTTACATACAAACAACTGTAGCAGCGTATGAACCGAGCGTCACCTTCACAGATGATTCAAGGTTAACGCACATATGATGAAAAGACGTGTGAATTAGAGATTTTTTTTTTTATGTTTTATGCAAATTTGTATCACTTTTGTTGAAACTGTCCTTTTGGATTTAAGAAAAAAACATATATCCCATGAATAATCTTCATCTTGCAAGTGAAACCAGACGACTTGTAAATTAATCGTGAGCGAGAATCCCACGTTATCGACTCCTTTGTCTGAGCGCCATCACACAGACGCGTGAACTGCTGACATCAGCGGCTGGTTCCACCGCGTCTGACAGACACATCATTGCACCGAGCTTGCATCATCAGGTTTTTTTAAAGAAAACATCATGCATTTTACAAAACCTCAGAGCTCATTAGATTCATAACCCGCCAATGAACCATATTCCACTTGATGCACTGCTGACAGTAAAGTGTTAGGAGACGGCTCAGCACCGAGACGGGAACGCTGTTATTTAGGGGGACTTTCTCTTCTCCCATTTTTCTCCCCAGATCAAAAAAACATGCCTCTGCTCACTTCTCCGTCTGTCTCCGTCTCCTCCTCCCTCTCGCTCTCCGCGAGGACAAAGAGAAGAAACCGCTAACTAGCTCCCTTGTTACCCCGACAATTGGTATCTCAACCAATAAACCGTGTCTAATTGCATTGCTGGGAAACATCTTTTAGCAATTACATTGTTTGGCTAAAGTAGCTCATTACGTGGAAACCAGCAGGGGACGAGAACGCAGACAGAGAAACACAGATCACAAATCCTTCTCACACAATAAAAAGGAAGAAAACAGTAAAGTTCACAGCCTGTTCGTTCTGACTGTGACGTGAGGGAGCTGAGGAGCTTTTTTGTACCAAGTGGAATATATTCTCTCCACCTGATTCAGACCAGAGCAAAGACAAAAAAAAAAAAAAACTGCATCTCTGAAAATGCCCTCAGTGTGTTAGCATAGCTGCCGGTGTCGGGTATTTGTACGTGTTTATTCGACTTTGAAGTACTAAAGCGTCTCAGCAGCGAGTGCATATAAAGCTACAGTCGGAACCTGCAGGGTCAGTTCCCACTTGCTCTGCTGAAGGCGAGCTCAGGCTTATCACACAGCACTTGGCAGTAAGTTTAGTAACATATAAAAGCTTTTGTCATGGCTGCACTACAGAGTGCAAGTGTCTGGCTGTTTCCTGGAGGCAGCAAGTAGCAGAGTACACTCCCTTCACTTTTACCTTGCACATCTTTGTTGCAAGAGCAAATTAGCACGAATAGATGCAGTTAAATGCTGTTTTGTTATTAAGTATTAAATCCAATAACAGTATTGGACAAGTAACATTTGACGAGACAATTTCAGTAAATAGTAATAGAAAAATAAATAAGTGTAAAATGTCGAAAAAACACCTCAATCTCAAAATGTTACAGAAAGTGAAAAACAATATTACTTCTCCAAAAGATTTCATGGAAATCATTTCTGTAGTTTTTCCTGCTCCCGGACAAACAATTTTGCAATCCTTCCAACAATTGTGGAAGTGTCAGCCTTGAAGTACGAGATGAAAATAACCAATCAAACCAAAGTGAGGGAATCGGCCTCTGGTGATCATGTAAAACAGAAATTTTAAGATATTTTGTTGACATATTTCTATCTAGACCAATAGGTTGACATTAGCATTGCTGGAGCAGCTAACATGTTAAAAATGGCTGACTGTGTCTTTAAGGTATCACTTCCTCAATAATCAACAAGATGCAACACAACATTAAAAATCTACCTGTGAATGAGACAATCAAATCCACATCAATCATCATTTTTAAAAATGTTTTATTGCAAAAATATAGACTTTGATAACACACTACAAAAACATCAACACAAACATAATACATGACACGTCTCAAAGACAAACCAATAGCACATCGATAGTTAAGTATTTTTACTGTGCTTTCAATGAATCACAAAACAGTTATTCAAATCGTTTAAAACTTTATGCGTGAGTTATGGAGAACACGATCGTTTGACCTGGGGAAAAAAACAACTAAGAACTGCAAACCTGCTTTTTGTATGTTGACACTTTGAGTGAAAGCTGCACATCTTTTTCCCCTAAGACCACGTGTGTCACGTTGCAATGAGTGAACCCATCTTTCCACTTCCTGAGAAGTCAACTGTCGAGTTTTGAAGTGGACGGGGCCAATGGTAACATGGAGGTTCCCCCCCCCCCCCAAATCTGCAATTGAAAGTTTACTAAAAATTACTCAACAGATAAAACCTGGAGTCTCTGATATCTGTTAAAATCTTTCATCTCACATTAGCCTTTGAGATTCAGTTTAATCCCTTTAATGTTGTTTGTTAAATTTTACACGATACTACATCACCCACAAGCCTAATTGGCTGTTGCTATGATGATGATGTCAGATGTGAAATCAGTTCCTGCTTATTGACGACGTCCTGGCAACCAGGAACATGTCAATATTGATTTTATCTGCACTTTAACTTTGTCTCAGGTTTGTGAGGATTCAACTGACAAGTAAAGTTGCTTAATCAGTCAGAAACAGTATCACTGATTGTTACCAGGTCCCAGATATTAACCCCGTCCACTTCTCTGCTTTATTTCTGAAGTTTTTTAAAGACACCAACATGTATTTTTCATCATAATTTAGTGTCTTCAAACCATTCAGACATGAGTGCAACCTTCTATTTTTCGTTATATCCCCATGCGTTTGTGTGTGAGTTTTTGCTAATATTAGGTATCAGGTATTGCTTTTGTACATTTGCTCGACTTCAGTCAAACCAACAGTAAATGCAGTGCTTTCATTATGAAGCCATTTCCCACTGAGCCCCAATGTGAACAAATTAAAATGCAAGAACCTTCCGTGTATGTTGATAAATGTCGATATAAATAAATGAGATTACCTTCTGCTGTAAGTCCGTCTCAACGAGCAAAGTTGTTAAACCAAATGCGTTATACATTTTCATTTTTATTACAAAACTGCTTCCTTCATACTTCATACTTCTCTGCATGGTGGACGGCTGACAGTCATCGTATAGAAACAACACATCAATTAACCTCTCGTCTTTTGCTGCTGCTTTTAACCACGAGGCAGTCAGGATAAAATCACGCCGTTGCAGAAATGCTGAGAATAAATCATTTAAATCAATGACGATACTTTTTCCAGCTACATCCATCGACCTTTGTGCTAACCTGCTGAACAGCCACAAATACTGCCAATAACAAAATGTCTGACTCGAGTTTGTTGACATCGAGGGATACTGCGATCGACGTCTTTCCTACTTCCTGTAAAACTCTGTGCTTACGCTCTGAAGGTGTATTTGTGCCGTACATGAGGAAACGGTGCTCTACATCAGTGATGCTTTCGTTCTCCACATATATATATAGCTTTGATTTGTTAAAATGTAAAAATATTACTGATGCCTTGTGCTTAGCTGTCAAATGTTTACACTATGGGAAGCGTTTAGATTACGTAGCGATATAATCAGCATCAGGGAACAACAGCAATTATAGCAATTATATAGTAAATCATTAAGAAAACTTTGATGCTAAAAAGTAAGTCACCTTGAGACATTTTAGTCAAACGAAAGGGCGACGGATTTCTCATAAAGTGCAAATTAAATTAGTTCCAACATACACATTGTCTGACATTCTTCTTATTGCCTGTAGATATTGTTGGCAAAAAGTAAATATATACTGTAGAAAGTCGGGGGGGCACAACTGGGGCATAGCGTTTTGGCAGGGGAGGACGTAGCGGTGCTCGAAAGATGAGAGGCACTTATAAGGGTGTACTGTTCACCAATTGTTCATGTCCCAGGCAAAGGTTTTAGGTTAAAAATCAAAACAGACGGGTGGGTTGGTAAAAAGCCAATAATATGAAATTTGAGCAGGATCGAAACTCCCGTGAGAGTAATTCCTGTGTACTACAAAAGCTTTACTTGAAAACACGCTGGGTGGTCAAATTTAAACGCACCCAGTCCGATCACTTTCACTGTACATGCCTTATATTGTCTACTATAAAAAAAAATGGCACCATATCACTGATGCATTCCTCCCCAAACAAAAGTAAAGATCTGCATAGTCGCAAAACTCTGCATACTTGTTTTACTGCCAAAGAAAGGACCTTGTGGTTTTAAATAGTTTCCCACCATTAAAACCATTATATAGAATAAGCTAGGGCCAAATCTCCATGGTGATGAATGCAGACTAAAGAGACTATGCAGATATTATTTAGATTTCAAGCGAACTTTCACTCTGGTAGAACATTTTGACTTTTAAAAACACATCCCCCCCTTGTAGAATATCAAATTGCAACCATTCCCCGCTTGCATTCTTTTTACGGAGCCGGTCAAGATGTGTATATCTGAACTCACATGGAGGTCTGAGTGTTTAAAAGACAAACGTGTTCTCTTAAAATATAGAAAAAAGAAAAAGCGGAATACCCCTTTAGAACCTTACATTCTTCTTGTGTGCTTTTCTCTGCTTTTCATACAGTCAGGTGAGTCCACCACTTATAAAAACTAACTTTTAACAATCTCATTCCGTTTGCACTCTTTACGCCCACAGCACCAGCAGAAACGCTGCGTGCAACCAAGAAAAATAGTAGCATGTCATCCGCCGAAGAAGATAAATATCTCAGAACTCAAGCTCCTGATTTACGTGAACACGATGACGGTGAAATGGGTCAAGTTTGAGCGATAAAGCACTGAGTAGTAACGTCTAACATACCCCCCCACGAAAGGAGAAGTAAAAGCACGGGCTCGATCATTGACATCATTGTATACATTTAACCCATACACCAGAGGTTCATATATCAAATCCCCGCGCATACTTCTCCTGCTTTTTAGGCCCGTTGGAAATAGTTCCAGGTCTTGCACCAAACTTTAAAACTGAACACAATCATCGACAACATAATATTTAAACCCACTCCGGCCGTCTCGGTTGGGGACGGATCTCCTGGTTCGAGATGTTGATTTTGAACATTCGTCACTAAGGTTTCCTACTCTGAGATGCTCGATCAAAACCGACTTGTCCACGTGATGGCAGACGTAGAAGAATGATGTTCCCTGCTTTAAATATATAGTACATTATATACATGAAAAAAACGTGTAGGCAGAGTTGCTCAGTAGTACGAGAGAGAATCATGAGGAACACACAAGCTGTCTACACCATTTTTTGCTCATTTCCTTCAACAAGTATAAATAAATAAATGATTATCAAGTTGATCAATATTGCCTCCTCATTTCCAGCAGTCCTGTCCAAGTGAGGTTTATTGTGGCGTGGCGGGTGCGTGGGGGGGAGGGGGGCTGCAGAGGGAGTCTGCGGCGTGGTGGACTGAACGGATTTGCTGAGGGTTTTTTTTCTGCAGTACCTGAAGGTTGTTGGTTTTTAAGTGAAGATCCGAGTGCGCTCTGTGTTGGAACCCCACAGGAAATCCAGGTTCCGTTAGAGGATCAGTAAACAGTCCAGCTCGAATCTGGTGGATCCTTTTGCGTGAGAATCTCAGATGCAGTTTATGGACATAAGCTCCATCGGGATCCACTGAACTCTCCATTGGACTGAATATCTCAATGGATTTCAACATGATGACGTGCGATTTTTAGATGACAGCTCGTCAGAATTATGGGTGAACGATGCCTTGATGTCAAAATGGAGCCAGTCGAATCTCTGTAAACGCTTCTGCTAGACTCTCCGTGTTCTGCGGGTTCCTCAGCAGAGACGGTTCCATTGAGACATGAGTGAAATATCAAGTACAGGGGGGGGAACTCATCAATCATGGTCTTAGTGGAGATTCTTGACGGAGGATTCCGATGAATCTCTCGTACAATCTGCGGCTTCATTCAGGAGCTGGTTTTAAGGAGCAGAATGGTTCGATTGCCACATTCCATCCGTGTTTAACAGCATTTACATGACATTGATGCTGCAACTGAACGTGTTGTGTGTAGTGCTATACATTCAGCCAGAAAAACACATGTAGAGAGAATCACATAGTCTGAAACCTTGCATCTTTTTAACCTCTTGTTCTTAATTTCAAATCCCAGCCTCTTTAAATGATATCTAATACATTTTTTTCTTGGGAGGATAATGAAGAATATGAAGCTGATTATGAGTCTGGACCTCGCACAGCTGGATTACAGCTGCAAATGAAAGGGAAACAAAGACCGAACCAATTTGTTGCTGATCCATTATTACATGTTATCACTGCCTGAGAATGATGGAACTGTACGTCCATAGAAAACTGTCAGAAGAAGAAGAAGAAGAAGAAGCAGCGAGTGCTGTTCAGATCCGTTGGGCTCAGATCACCCGAGTCAGGCTGCATGAAACTCCAATGTTTGTGATACAGCCCAAAAAAACAAAAAAGTGCTGGTTGTCCTCAGAGCCAGATCTACAGTCTCATGCTTCATGTCAGATCTGAGGCAATCCAAACAGTGCACGAGATTTCAGAATCCCCAAGATTCACACAAATGGAATAATTAGAATGCAAAAAAGTCTTCGCTGGAGTGTAAGTCAGTTCGGTCCATCCATCCCACCGGCGTCTTCCCCTTCGTGTAGCACCACTCAGTTCGGTTCAGTTTGGTTTAAGCGCTGCAATGTCAAATATCCCCCCCCCGGTGACACCACAAGCAAACTCCACTCACAAGAACCACAGTCAAAATGTGGGTCCTCCAGTGTAAAATCCATTACCACTGGGTGTCCTGGTCCGTAGAAAGTGCTAAGCTGCTCTAGGTCCAACAGCGAATCGGAGTCTTCTCGTCACACACTAGGTCCATATATTGTGAATGTATACGTGTATGTGTGTATGCGTGCGGTTTGCCTGTACATATGCATCACATGTTGACAGTAGAGTTGGTGCTGTTCATATGGACTCTCATCTCCTGGATGCTCGTGATGATCTTTTTCTGATGGCCGGCCAGATTCACGCCCACTCGCCGCAGATCCCTGGAAAACAGCGAACACACAACAGACACTTAGTTATCATGTCAGATACCAAATAAGTAAATGCATGGATGAGTATTTCTATAAGGGTTTGTATCAGGTTTGTTTTAGATAACTAGCATTTCAATTTTAGTCCAGTGTTAATTCAAGTAAATTAATGTTACAGTACTAATATGGTATTTTTTCTAATGCTTGCTGAGTTCTGTATGAATACATAATATATAGTTTTTGCAGCCGGCCATCTTTTATAAGATGTACTGCTTCTGAAGACAGTAAACCTGTAGGATACTGCATTCTCATTTCGCTTTAACCTTGACAAGATACATATCTGTAAACTGAAATCATAGTCAGATATCTCAAATCTGACGGAATAAAACCAAAAATCATCTGCATGCCTACAAGTCGTAGTACTTCTATATATTTGCATATGCGTAAGTGGCCTTACTCTGACGTCATCTGAGCCACCGTCTCCAGTGTAGAATAACCTCCTCCCATGAAGAGCTCAGTGTAACGACCCATCTTGATGGAGTCCAGCCACTCCCCCACAGTCTGGCTGCGAGCGCTGCAGTCCCCTTGGACGTTGGCGTGCTCCACTAACAGGTTGGAGACCCTGGTGCACGGATAGAGATACGGCAAAAGAAATAAGCAATTGAATTAAAGCAGGAGATTACACATGACTTCAAACTGTATCTCCGGTTGTCAGGATGTATTAGAAGCACCGGCTGTGTTTCTTGTTATCGTGAATGTAAAGGAGAGTGATTCACTGTGCAATCAAGTGTAGTTTGACGCTCGGCTCCTGACAGATACCAGCGAGGATTCATAATGGGAGTAATGCACCATTAAACAAAGCTGAAAACGTTGTCATTCAGCTCACTCTTCATGCAACAAAAAAAATAATAACATACCAGAGCTCTCCATACTATCAAACAGAGATGTTCATGCTAGCAAACAATATTCTCCACGCTACGGCCAGAGAGGAATCTCATGTAGAACAAGACATAGTCCTGTTTGTGTCCCTTTAATCTGCCTAACCGTCATATGTCATTGCATGGGCTGTTAGATATGGCTTTCATTTATTAAGCGGGCTCCTGTGTGTGTGAAAACAGAAAAGAGGAGATCAAAATATCTCACGTTATTTCTGAAAAGAAGATAAGGTAATGAGAGCGTCTGACTAAATGTCTGCAGCACTTAGAGCTTTTTCATGCCATTATGCATATCCATAGTGGGAAAATACTAACTGAAGGTTCAAAGGACGTCAAGTATAATTCACATTAATTTGTGGCTTTCAGAAATTCCAGACACTTCTGCTCTTTGTGTGAGGGACTATGTACATTCTGAATTAATTATTCAGCTGCACAATAATTCAGTAAAGACAATATTTTATATGACAAGTCCATTAGCTTGCAGAGATGCAGGTAATTCAGTTAGGAAGGACAAAGTCATCCCTGAAAGTTTAATGTCCACACACACACACACACACACACACACACACACACACACACACACACACACACACACACACACACACACACACACACACACACACACACACACACACACACACACAAATTATGATATTCTACAGTGGCTGTGAAGTTGATGTGTTTTCTTATTAGCCTTTGTGTTTTGCCGTGTTTTGAGATTTCTTGAATATAAAAACATCAGTTTCTGTTTTGGCCTCGGACACATGTCGGTGGTGCGAGCTCCCACCTGTGCGACGAGTTGACCAGTTTCTTTAATGAGCTGGGGTTGCGGATGAGTTTGTCCAGTAGACAGACGATCTCATCGAACTTGGGCCGGCTGCTGCGATCTCGCTGCCAGCAGTCCATCATTAGGTGGTACAGAGCCTCGGGGCAGTCCATAGGACCTGGCAACCTATAGCTCTCCTCTATTGCTTTTATTACCTGAAAACAGACAAGAGGGAAGTTGTTTTTTGTAAAACGACATGAGCAGATACTCCAGGAGAGTCTGAGGGACCTAAAAAATGTCTGTCAGTCAGTTAGGACGAGAGTTTCACTGAGCAAAATGGGAAAACACAGTGAAAGTGAAACCAGGAAATGGTGACATGATGTCATATGGATCTTCTTCTTCTTGTTGTTCTTCTTCTCTGACGAGTGCCAAACTGATCCGGAGTGGCCGATGGGTACAGTGTGAGCAGTCAGAGGATAGAACCTGTTAATCTCCAATTTGAAACCTGCCACACAGACTGAAACACAACACCAAACCTCCAGCTATCATCCCATCCAGTCACCAATGCTTCAAACAAGATCTACATCATCACCCACCAAGATCATACATAGATATAGGAATATATCTCCCTGTTAATCCCGGCCTGGGGGCAGAAGCTCAAAATCTCCATAGCTCGCTGATGGAGGCTGTGATCAGGCTGCAGAGCAGAAACTGCTTTCAGACCAAGAAACAGCAGCTTTGTCAGTAACCTTCTCCTGCTTCACCTGCACAGCTCATATAACCTGAGTATCTGAGGCATGAAACGGCCAGAGTCCCAAAGTTACCGTGAATCAGGGGTGCGGAGAGGACACGACTTGTTTTGACTCCTGAACGTGAAGTAACTTTTCCACAACAGAGCCGTGACAGAACAGCAATCTCACTTCCAGTTCGAATCATCCAGAGTGAGAGATGTTGAATTCTGACATCCTCCAGAGACGCTCCTGCTCTGTATCTGACCCCACACTCGAAACTTCAGTGAAGTTAGCGAGCAAAAACTAAACCCCTGCAGAGATCCGGCGAAGTAACTCATCATAAAAGCGTTATTTATCTGATATGCTGCATAGCCCAGTTAATCACTTCTGAAACTAACAAGATGCAAGACGCTGAATCACAGCTTTCGTGGGGAATGGAGTTCGATGAATAATAAATAAATCCCGGCTCTTCTTGTTGGACCCTGCAGTGGAAAAGCAGGCTGGAGTTTTCAGCCCAGTTCTGCCACCGCAAGACACTGCGGGGAATTGATTTGTTGAGTTCTCGACAGTCTTTACTTGAGTCAAATCCACACAAAAGACAGACGCGGCAGACGCTCCGCACGTGGGAGCGAGAGCGCACGTGCACGCTCCGAAGAGGGAAGTGTGGCGTCGAATCATTGCTGCCGAGCGGGAGAAGAGCTACGCACGGCCGAGTGTCAGGGAGGAAAGATCAGAGGGGGAGAAAACGAGCGGCCGAGGCGGGAGACAGAAAGAGGAGGTGGACGAGAGGCGAGAGAGACGGAAGGAAAAGGGAGAGAAATGGCAAACAGACGGAGAGAGAGGGAGAGCTTGGAGAGAGAGAGAGAGTGAGAGTGTGAGTGAGGCTGCACTTTCTTCTGCAGATCAGAGAAAATCCAGCATAACGCTTTCAATTAAACATCAAACGTCTTCTCTTCTCCTCTCATCCTCCTCTCCTCTCCTCCCCGTCTCTTCTGGCTTCTCCGAGACAGACGGCCTAATAACCGAGAGGAGGAGGGGGGGGTCTGAAGAGGTCACTGGAGGGCTGCGCGTGCATTTGCTGCCTGTGTCTGTGGGTGGGAAGCGAGCGCACGTGTGTGTGTGGCGCCGAAATCCAACGCGGCGCTCTCGCTCGCACATCCTGATCGTGTGACGCAATTCCAGATCTCCCCATCAAAACGACCTCTGATCCGCACCGTGCCCTCTCCTCTCTTCTCTGACTCACTTCCCTTCGTCTCCTCGCTGACGAACAGAAACATGTAGGTCATCCTGGTTGTTGCCACCGCTCATAGATCCCTCCCTCATTCACTAGTTCACATTTTAAGTATTACAAGAACGATGCTGTCACTGGGAAATGAACATCTGCATTTTGTTCAATAGGGAATCCAAAGATCTTTAAAACTTCTGGTTGATCTACGAAGCAAACTGATAATGATAATTTTTGAGTCCCAGTTACAATTGATCAAAATTTGACCATGACCTTTAACCTGAAACCTCCCAAATATATTATTTCACAAGTGTAAGTGAACATCACTTAACCTTGACCTTTGACCTTCGAGCCAAGACCAAAACCTAATGCTGTTAATATTTATAAATTGGTGAACATGAAACAGGAATAAACCTGCATTTAATCAGAAACTATGTTAACATGCTGTTCGAGGTAACTCAAAAAAACAACATTGTTCCAACTGAGGTGTGAAGTTGATTCTTGTGAAACTAACACTCGAGTTCAACGGCTGCTTCAACAGCTCATATGAAGTTTACAAGCTCCTTTAACCAAGAGTTTTGGGAACCAAACTTATTTCCGTTCTGGCAGAATGTGAGGTGAGAAGATCGATTCCATCTGTTGCTTCAAAATCAAGCTCGTAGTCTAGTAGCTTCGTAGAAAGTGGAAAACAGTCAAGCAGCCCGGCTCTGTCCTAAGGTGATAAAGCTCCAAAGCTCACTAATTAACACATTACATCTCATTTATACAATCAATAGAAAAACAAACAAAAAAAAAGGAGGTTTTATGTGCCAGACTTTTTCTGGGCAGTTGCCAGGCAACCAGTCCTGGAACTTACTGGCTGTAGCCAAGAAATAATCTGGCACATAAACGGCTCCGCCATTGTAAACATGTTGGTTTTTGTACAGATTAAACAAACAGGATACAATGTTTTAATTATTGACACAAGAAAAGCAAATCAAAACATCGCAAAACAGCAAACACGACGGAGTTAATGAGAAATGAGGCTCCAGAGCAGCTACTAAATTAACTTTTCCTACTTGGTACGCAGCCAAAAGTTGAAGAAATACTTCCACTTGGTTCAACTGTGAGTAAACGTACAGAAAAAAATGACCCATAAAAAGAAATCTCATTAAGAAAACTCACATCTTGATTGGACATCTCCCAGTACGGCCTCTCGCCGTATGACATCACCTCCCACATCACAACGCCGTAACTCCACACGTCGCTGGCTGAGGTGAACTTCCTGTATGCGATCGCCTCAGGAGCCGTCCAGCGAATAGGAATCTTGCCGCCCTGTGAGAAAATGCAAGAAAATGAGTTAAACCGTACGTGCACCTCCGTGGATTAGAGAGAACTTGGTGCTGCAGCTCCGTCAAGGCTGAAATACTTTCGAATTTGTTTGCTTTAATACGAAAAAACCTTGATACGTATACTTTCTCGTTCGAATGACCTTCCGGTGTGTAAATACAGCTGCACTCAGTCAAAATGAAAACCAAGAACAGACCTTAGTTAAGACACTTCTGCCTCATGTGGTCCGACCCACAATTTCACTAATGAACACCAATTTAGTAGATATTCACAATTTCATTTTCTTTTACAAAACCTCCTGTCCTGTCTGTGGGGGGGCCGCCGAGATTCCTCTGCGCCTCCCCCCCCCCATCTTCATTATTGCGCCTTCATCGCGGTGATAGAAAAGTTCACGGGACGACTGCTGCGCTCCTGACGAAAATGTGTTCTCGGGCTGATGAGCGGTGAAATAAGCTTGATGCCGTATTGATGAACGCAGCAGCAGGATATCTCGGGGTCTGATTATTTGAGGGGTGTGAATTGCGTTATTCTCGGTGGCTGCTCTGTCAGGGAAAGAGAGAGGAGCGGTGCAGCCTGGCAGCGAGAGGTGAGTGGCAGGATATTTAGCGCTAAAGCAGCAAGACTCGGTGCTAATTGAGTGTTGCAGAGACTGAACCGGGTACTAATTGGACCTCCTCCTGCAGGAAGCAGCCTGTCTCTGGTTGACAGGACGCCACTCAGCCTGGGACACACAGCTCAATTTAAAACCCGCTGCAGTCCTCACTGTGTGTGTGTGTGTGTGTGTGTGTGTGTGTGTGTGTGTGTGTGTGTGTGTGTGTGTGTGTGTGTGTGTGTGTGTAGCTCCTGCAAGACTCTGTTGTGTAATAGTTTTCCACTTAATCCAAACTTTAAAATAACACTATCGCTGCACATACACAGAGAGACACATTGGATTAAATATAAATGCCTTACACAACATGACACAACACTACAATCTGAATTAGTTGATTAATTGATTATAGATAATTGGAAGCAAATTAAAGACAATGCAAAATGTGGAGGTCACATTTTCCACAGGAATTGCTACTCTTCTCAGTTTTTACCTCCACAGAGGTTGTAGTTTTTGTTCGATTTTATGTGTTTTTGAGCAGGATTATGCAAAAACCACTCCACCGATTTCCATGCAATTTTGTGGAGGCCTGGGGCATAACCAGAGGAAAACCCCAATAAATTTTGGTGCAGATCCAGGAAATTTTGAGCATTTTTCAACATTTCCCTTGATTTCTCAAAGAATAATAAAATTTGGATGTAGTGAATTTAAATGGTGGTTTCATAAGAGGGTTGTTGGGCTTGTGTGCACTCTACTGAGAGCCATTCTAGTTATAATGTGAATATCTTGTGGTCCTGAACTATTGGTCAGATATAACATGATCACCTGGGGCTCTGGGAAACTGTGACATGCATTCCAGACTAATTCAATTTAAATAAATAGCAGATTAAATTACAATAAGGAGATAGTCATGACTTGCAGCGCTTTGAGACACACACACACACATGTGCAGTCTTACCCGTGTGGTGTACGCAGCCTCCGGGTCGTCCTCCAGGACTCGGGACAAGCCGAAATCGGACACTTTAGACACAAGGTTACTGTTCACCAGGATGTTACGAGCTGCCAGGTCCCGGTGGACGTAGCCCATGTCGGACAGGTACCTGAGTTCACCAACACAAAGGAGACGATGATCAAACACGGCCCTGATGAGGTGTTTAGTTTAATACATTGTGTGTTTGCGTGGACGTGGCTTGTTTACCTCATGCCAGACGCGATGCCGCGCAGCATCCCCACCAACTGGATCACAGTGAACTGACCGTCGTTTTTCTGATGAGAGGAAGTAGAAGAAAAAAAGAGATTCTGAGTCAAATGTCAACATCCTAAACACTTTAAACAGGAGCAGTGGGGGGGCAGTGAGGGACTCAAAAGGAGACAACAATATCACATAATCAAATAAGGATTATATAATCCATCCGTCTGCAGCATACAGTCACTGCAGTGCTCCTCCTCAGTGTCTGCACTGCATTTTAATTCTGTATAATGTAGGCAGTAGCTCCGTTATGGAAAAGGAGTCCCCACTTGGTTTGACATTAAAAAACTGTCTGCCGCCCCCCCCCACCCCCACATCACCTGTTCTGTACGGTTTAATGCTAAACTGGGTCAACTTGCAAGAACATTATAGAAAGGCAAAAGAGAAAAGGTGCGTGTGACCTCTGCGGAGGAGAGAAATAATCGCAGAGCATTCTGCTAACGGCCACTTAAAAGTTGCCCCATGGCATGAAAGCCACACGGCCACTGATAGCCCAAAAAGCCAATTACCTCAACCTACGGGAGCACCCAACTTTATCTCAGTCAGCGGCGGATTCTGAGGGTATTTGCACATTATTGCGGCTTATTCCCATTTACTTCTAATTGCTGGCAATATCATTTGCAGGTAATCTGTCGCTAATGATCCACCATTTCCTCAATTCTAATTTCTCTCCCTGTCTGCTATCACCTGTGCACCCTTCTTTAAAATGTTACCTCGGGTCGTTCCATGCACCCACATTCTGCATTGTCCTTGTCAGTTGAACTTCTGGTCTGTGCACGGACCCAAACCAAGATTAAATATCTCTGTGAACCTCCCCAGGGCTCATCGCTGCTCCGAGTCGCACCATGTTTTATGAAAACCACCGTCTCTGCTGCCGACTCCAGCGCAGCCGTTACTCCCTCAAGCAAATCACAGCCACTTTCTCATTATTCACGTCGAGCTCTGACTTAGCTTTCTCTTGTGGGACCTTCAAATTTCCATACCCCTATATTAATAATTAGCTCTTTCAATATCCAAAGCAAAAAAATGGTGTTAGGAAAAAAAAAAGGTACTTTTGCCAAGGACAGAATGCAGCTTCCCGCCACAATTTCACGCAGATTAGGAGGCAGTCCCTTGAAAAAGCTGCCAAACTTGATTCAAGTCACAGGGCTGAGCGACCAGCCGTCAGCGGACACAGTGTTCGATGCCAAAGCAGGAAGTAGTGTACGTGTTTGTGGCAGGATGTGGTGGTGGGTGTGCCTTGATCAGTTTTTACCTTCACCAAGGAGATTATGTTTTCATCCAGTTTTGTTTGTTATTTAGCAGGATTCCGCAAAAATGTGGAGGATGTGGTACGTGGATCCGGATCAGGGGTCGGATCCAGGATTACGTTTTTCCACTTTCTTTCCACGTTGCAAGATTTGATGTTTTCCCCAATAACAATTCATCAATCTAGCAAATTTGGAGGACTGATATTTATTGGCGGAGGATTTATATACCATTCAGGTTTTTAAAAAAAACTATTTCTTTAACTTAACTTAGTATTTTGGTTTAATTACTACACACAGTTTTCTGTCATAATCATGAGCTAAGGGCTAAGAGGAGAAGCTCCAGAGAATATCCTCTCACTCTGACATTTGTGTCATACAGCCCCTCTGGATTAGGTCAGGAGATTATCCGGAGTCCAGAGCAGGTTTAATCTTCGATTTTGTGATCACATCACAAGGCGGACCTCTAATGCAAGAATATAAGACGCCGTCATCTCAGCGTCACATCTCTTAGTACGACGCTAATGAAAACAGTAAATTACAATGAGGGCTCTTTCCCTCCTGCTGGAAACTCTTCCACTCTTACTTCTCTCCCACTGGCAGCCCTCACTGTTAGTTTAAGCCTCATCTCCATCTGATCCATGAGTAAACTCTCCAATCTTCCCTTCTCATCCTTTCTCCACATCTCCGCAGGAGGACGTGTACTGTCGCTGCTCTCACTTCTCTCCCCCTCATGGTTTTGAACCTGCAGTTTCCGTCATTACCACAACCGCCTCTCCCACCCGCAGCAGAACATCCCAGGTACATGTGAAATGAGATGTTAAGCCAAAGATGTGCAATATGAGCCTCAGAGGTGCATTGTCCAGAGCTGTGACACTTAATCCAGGAGCCAGTCCAGCCCCTGGTTTTCTCATGGCAGTGTCATTTATACCAGCCTCAGTACACCAGCCATCCATGTAATTGCTTCACAGGGTTTTCTGTGCTTCCCCCCCGTCTCCCCTTTGCCATCCAGGGTTACTCTCTGATGCACAGAGGACAGTCATGTCAGCAGTTTCCACTTGACCATGAAGCGTATCCACTCCCTCCTCCTTTTGTCTCACAGCATCCTCCCATTCCGCGAGGACATCCTGTGCAAATTTTTTGATCCGACTTTCAAGAACGCCTCTAACTCCAAACGCCACCAAACGATTCTCACTTTTTTCCAAATCTCCATAACTTCTCTGAATTACGCCGTTACCATCTTGCAACTGCACAACCTTTTTCCTTTCACCTCTCCATTAGCCTTCTGCAGCAGCAGTTTGCCCCCTGTTTTCATTCAGGATTGATCCTCATGTGCCAACGGAGCATCATGCCATTGTAACCAGTGAGCAGAATAAAGTGTTCTGGAAAAGACTCAGTTTATTCGGAGGTCTGCCAGGCAGGCCTCTTCTTCACAGTCCACCGTCTTTACTCGATAAAATCCAGATTGTCTAAACCAGGGGTGGGCGGAACCCTTTCTCCTATCAAGGGTCATTTCCATTTTTATAATGTCCATCGAGGGCCATTCTAAATTACTGAACACATATATCACGCTAAACTCAGTAATATGATGGCTAGAACGGCTTCTCTTTGGCGAGGCATCTGATGTCAGATGGTAGTGATGATGATGATGCTACTGGCAGCTGGTTTCAGCCAAAACAACTTGCTAAAACAAATCCTGATCTTTGGTAGAAGCATGCGTGGTTTGTAAGGACAGTACTTCTTCCTTTGTATCAAACGCAGTGATGGCACAAGTAAAAATAATCCCCATATTCCTTATACTCGTCTTTATCATTCTTCATCACTCTTTTGAACGTCCTACCTTAAGGAATGTGTCCAGGGATCCATTCTCCATGTATTCTGTGATAATCATCACCGGTTTGCCTGCAAAATACAATAACACACTTCACTACAAAAACTACAATACATGACAATTAATAAGTAGAGTAAATAAGCGGCGAGTCAAGAGATTTATAGTTATTTCAAAAACTTCATTCCAGCTAATATGCGGAATAATAAAACATTATATCACTGACATAAAGACGTGTGATTCATATGCAACGATGGCCAAAGTGATGCGTTCATGTTTGTTTTGTCTAACAAACTGTGTAAATGCAAAGAAATTGAATTTGTAGTGAAAACAGCAGAAAACGAAAAATATATTTTCTGTTGCTTGACAAATGAGCTGAATGTTTAATAGAGAATCAGCTCTCGTTGCCACACGAGTCAATAACAATCATCTATACAATCAACACAAACAAGCACAATAACCTTCAAATGTCGTAATTGCTGCAGCACAGTCGTATTGGATTGCTATATTTTTAGCTGTTGTTCCCAATTAACTGGGAAGTGAGCATATGTCAGCGCTAATTTCCCTCATTACCAACCCTAATAGGCAGAGTTAGTTACGTGGCTATAAAAAAAACAAATAAAACAACACTGCTTGAGGATTCAGTTATCTTGAATAATGAGGCAGGTCGATGTACGGCTGTTTTACAGACATGTCTGTATCAGCTGTTTATTGCCGAGTTTAACAGAGAAATAAATAAAAAAGGTAATTTCCAGTTACTGTAGCACTAAAATGATGAAATCAACGGCACGTGCGAGTCAGAAAAAGGTCAACGCGGCATCGGGCTCGATAAACCTCAGCTGCAGCTGTCAAAGCACATCGGAAGGTGATGGATGGAGCACGGCTGAGTCAGATGGAGGCTGACAAACCTGACAAGGTACAGTTTTTAGACGGAGGAAATAAGAGGCTGACAAGTGCACAAGTTAAGCTTCGGATTCCTAAAACATCGCACAGAAAAATATCCCATATGAGTAGTTAATCTGCTGAGTGACATGTCAAAACCCCTATAGGGAGCATCTTGGACTCGCAATCCTCGGAAAACTCAAAATCTAGGAGCAGATGATGACGACTCACTTTTGGTGACGACGCCCTCCAGCCGGATGATGTTGGGATGGTTGAACTGGCCCATGATTGACGCCTCCCAAAGGAAGTCGCGCCTCTGCTGCTCCGTGTATCCGGCTTTCAAGGTCTTGATGGCAACCTGGATCTCCCTCTTCCCGGGCAGCCTCAGTGGTCCGCTGCACACCTCTCCAAACTCCCCTGAGGAGGGAAGACGGGAGCGTGAGAGTGGCGTCAACACCTCGAAATGTCTTGTCCAAAAGGGGTCTCACAATCAAAACTATTACAAAAGACTTAGTTTATTGACGTTGTGAAGCAGCGTGGGATCATGGGAGTTGTTGTTTTAACCACCGTTGCTGATTAAAATCTACCTGACGCGACTCAGACACAAATCACACTCAAATATGAGGTAATATATGAAAGTTTTATTCATGTTACGCAGCAAACGGCAATAAATAATCATGATTTCAAGGAAAACTTATACTTGTTACCTTGTTTAAAATTGGGTATTTCTCTGGGTTAGAACATTTCTGATAGTGTAAGAACACAAGTCGACCAAATATATTTAACAGGTCCAGTCGTTTTCAGATATTTTAATGAGAAACTGTTACTTTTTATGTATTCAACACCTTCAGTTTGTGAAATGTATTTCTGCTGCCTTTCAGGATAAATGTTGCACCACCATCTTTTATGTATAAATACTGGGATCGGTGGGCTGAAGTGCTCGTTTCCCCGCCGCACAGCGAGGAAGCTTGTGAGTCTCACAAACGCTGCAAATCAACATGTTTGTCAGAAGAGAGCAAACAGCATTTATAGCCGTGTGAACTGTCATTTTCCCGCACAGCGTTTGGCCCAATTAAACGTGTGTAGCCCTGCATCTTTTTCAAACACGTGCAATTATGAATCTGACAGATTTATGCAGGTTGGAGGAAATATGAGGTTCTATAATAGAGCTAATGAGGAAATGGTAAAATTCTGTGCAACATGACAGAATTAGACTCGGCTCGTTACGGTTATTATTGTACTTTCAGGGCGTTTTCTTTACATATTGAATGATTTTAATCCGTTACAGAACATTAGAGGAGTTTTACCTGGGCATGTTTGATTGAACAGGTTCGCGTCAGTGGGCTCAGAGTGAACAATAATGTATTCTGTGATATATTATTCTCTCCAAATCAGCCCCATAAAACCGGCACTCGGAATAAGAATGAGCGCATCTGTAAGGCTCGCACGTTCAGGCAGGCACAGCGAGTTGACTCACCGGCTCCGATGATCCGCTCTATGGAGATGAAGGAGACGTCGATCTCCTGGGCGAATTCGTGCACTGCCTGGTTGGGATCTTCGTAGGTGAGGGGGTCAATGTAGGTGCGCACCCCGGGGAACTTAACTGCGGAGGCACGTGCACGGCGTCATTACCATTTAGATGTCATTTAACACATTATACCAAGTCCTCAGACTCGTAGCCACAGTGAACTGTGCGCATACAAATCAACTTTACCTGGAAATGTTACAAACACTGAAACAGGATATATTCAATCATTAGTGAGACAATGGAGAATTTGGAGAATCCACAGTTTTTTCTACTGAATTTACACAATTATTTTCCGTCAGTGTGATGAGAAGTTTCTCGACTTACTGTGGCCGTTGTGGAAGTGCATCTTCTCCTCTTCAGGATCCTGTTTTGCTTTGCTGTAGCCACATCGCCTGAGAGGAGGGAGATGGTAAAGAAAAGTCAGGCCAACACAACACACAATCACACTTGGATCAAAGTGCAGGATAAGCTTCTGCTTTTATTTTGTATTTGTTAACAGGATCTGCTAAGTTACATTTCAAGGTTTTCAAAAAATATCGCTGAAAACGCTGAAAGGCAGCAGCAGCCGTTCAGATGAAAGCAAAAGACTGAAGTTTCCAAAGAGAATCATTTTCCAACTCTGACTTTTGACACAGGAGAGAACAGAGTCGTGCACTTTCTGAAAAAAGGCCACATCCAAAATGAAAGAAAAAGGAGGAATTCTCTAAACAATTCCCGGCCAAATAACTGTTTGTCCTCATCTGCATCATATCATTTTCATATGCACTCATGGGGGGGGATGTTTGCGTTTTTGCCTGATGGCCAGCACACGTATTAAGCTGTACGTTGTGTGGATGTGTGCGAGTAGAGTCATGGTGCTTGTCTGCATGTGCACGGGCTCACAAATGATGTATGTCAATATTTAGACAGGAGGCATCAGAGATAATCACAGATAACCCAGATTAAACAGGGGGATTGATTTTAAACTTGATCCACACACGGGACGCTGACACTCAAAATGACCGAACAGTATTCTGAGGCAAATCTGTAGAACTAGGAATCAACTGTATGTTTCTAAAAAGCTGGGTTGTTCTAATTTTTGTTGTTGTTGGAGACAAAGAAGTGCATGAACACACATGAACACACACATGAACACACACGAACACACACATTGAGGTCATGTCTACGTCTTTCCTATTACAGTTCTCTGTAGGGCAGCTCGGCTTGACTAGAGGGGTTTGGTATGGGCAGCTGGATAGTCGGGGGGGGAAGGGGAGTCTAGGCTTGTGTGTCTGTGTGTGTGTATGTGTGTGTGGTACATGTGTGTCAGCCTGAGGGTGTTTAGTTTTCCCGGATCTGTTGAGTCAAGGGGTTTCAGCGCGCTCCGTGCCCAGTCGGCCCTCCGACTTCCTGCATGTTTGCATCTGTGTGTGTCTGTGTGCACTCATGCATACATGCATCAGCACATACGTGTGTGTGTGTGTGTGTGTGTGTGTGTGTGTGTGTGTGTGTGTACACATGTGTGCTAGCTCTGGATGTCTATGCACGCCGGCGAGTCTGGAGGGTCATGCAGGAGGAGGGGAGGTGGGAATACAGTGGATGGAGGCGGTGGGGGGGCTTGTGTCCCAAATCGACCGCTGGAAAATTTTGGCATTCCTCCATCTCTCCTCCCCCCACAGGAAACTAGAGCGATCCTCCGTCCTCATCCTCGATCGGTGAAACCAAAAATCACCACTGTGTCTTTTCAATACTCATCCTCACCCGCTGTCTGTTCATGTGGTCGTTCTGTTTAAGAATTACTCTTCATGAATACATTCTTTCAAATTTAGATAAATGAAATTACTAGTATTATGACCTGATGGTTACAGGATTGTAGATTTCCATGAATAAAGAAATCTGTGTGATTGGACGAATGAAGATAATTGATCGGATCCACAGCTGGATTAATCCAACATAGATTACCTTTATTGAAACTGTGTGGAGGGAGAGTTGGGAGGAGGAAGAGACCACGACGAGATGGATGTAAATGTGAGTTCACACTGAGTTTCATCGAGCTGCCTTCAGCTCTGTTAATTATGGTTCAGTAAAAGGACATGGACATTCAGAATAGAGCCTGTAATTAACGTAATTAAATACATTTTACGGGGAAATGTGATTATAGAAGTGGAAATCAGGTCGCGTTCAAGAGTTCAACAAACTTTTACTGACAAATAAAAGACAAAAGGACAAAAAAACTCTTGAGGACAAGACACTAAATGTTGGTTTAATGGTTAAATACAATTTTACAATGAAAAGTGATTAAATGATTCACATACTTCATTATGTAACTGTGTCATTAAACCATTAAAAAAAAAATCTGCATATTTGAATTCTTTCTCTATTGTATATGTACACGTGTGTATTGTTGTGTTTGCATGTTTGAAAATAAAAAATTGGTTGCACCAATTACAACACAAGGTTACGTGAAGGTTGCACGAGCCTGGAGGCTTGTAAATACATTAATGCAGTTTGTAATGTATGGACGATCGAGTGCTAAATGTTGGTGTGTAATGTGTGTTGTTTCGGGTTCAGGACCCGGACTAGAGGGAGCTGGGGTCAAACCACCGGTCATCTGGTTAGTGGACAAATCGCTCTACCTCCTGAGCCACAGCCGCTGCCCAGACTAAGTCAAATACTGGGGTTAGAATCTTGGTTCTCCCTCATACTATTTATGTTGGCACAGTTTTTAATATCAAATGCACTGTGGATACTATGCATCCAGCAGAGTTCTCACAGGAGAAAGGTATGATAATATACTGTGTGTGTTCATGTTGGTTCAGGTATGTACTCATTTCTTACCGTCCGCTCAGCAGGAATCCAGCGACCACTGCCAGGAGGACCAGAGCCAGCGTAATGGCCACCGCTATTATGGAGGCCTGAGCTCGCTCACTGGTGGCAGTTACTGCCAAAGAACAGGGATTCATAAATAGTTAGACACACACACACACACACACACGCAGTGAAGTATACATGCACACACACTATAATACATCTGGCGTCTGTTGTCGAAGCAGCTTCCAAAAGCAGGTGGGTGACACGTACTAGCTGAACTCTATTGTACTGTCACACTCTCTCTCTCTCTCTCTCTCTCTTTCAGGTGTACTCACAGTAAGGGCTGGTCTGGAATTCAAACCGCCGGCTGAATGCGCCGTAGCCCGCCGAGGTCCTGGCTCGCACCTGTAATGGAAAATATCCACAGTGACTATCACATCATGTATTTAAATATATCCACGTATGCCACACAGAGATGTTACTCAAGACTTAAGTGTTTTTGTTGTCTTTATTTCTGGACTCCATGTTTTTACCTGGAAGATGTAAACTGAAGACGGCTTCAGACCGTCCACCACCATCTCCGTCTCTTTGGATTTTATTATCGTGTAACTGGAGTCCTGCTCCTGCAGTGGGAGGAAGGGAGAGAGGGTTTACTGCAGTTCAATCATATATTTCTGTTGCCTTGATTAGCATCTGTAGCCTGCATCTGTTTCTTTGGCTGTTGCATCACTGTGGCAAAGCTACCGCGCATGTGTGTGTGTGTGTGTGTGTGTGTGTGTGTGTGTGTGTGTGTGTGAGGATCAGTTTCCCCAGCTGTAACCACATCAGCTTTAAACACAGCTAAATGCCCCCTCCATTAGCCCAGAAGCCATTAGCTCACCACTGACCACAAACCCTGCCCGACTCTCCTCTACACCTTTATTCTGACCTTCCCAGAAAAGAAGACACCAGAAGATGAAAGAGAGAAAAAGGAGGAAGGGCGAGGGAACAAAGACCTGAACACGAGGATCAAATTGCTGTATATGCACCCGAGTACATTGAAGAGTCTTTTTTAAGTAGTGGACCCAAGTTTAAAAGGCCACAGAAGAATAGAAAATACTCTTCAAGGCAAAGTGAATGTATTTTCGGCTGCATCTCTAAGGGCCAATTTGATCAATGTTGGTCTAAAAGTTTCTGCAAATGCAGTTTATTAAAACATGTAGAGCCCAAGACTTCGTACTTTTACATTTATTCAAATTATGCAAATATAACAAATCACATTTATGTAATTATCCTCTGCATGTGTCATGTTACTATTTTAGTCCAGTCGTGATTGAGTGATCACACCCCCGGTAGACATTTAGTTAAAGTTTAATTAGTTGAGCGTGTACTTGCATATATATGTATATCTCTAAATATATGTACCTTTTCAAAGTACTTGATCTCGTACTCCAGGATGATGCCGTTGGGACGATCAGGCTCAGCCCAAGAAAGGGCGATGCTGCTCTTCTCCGTGTGACCTTTCCTTATCACACTCACTGGGGAGGGGGCTGCACGCACACAGACACACACAAAGACACACACACAAAGATATAAAGATAAAGACATTTCAACACTAATTTGCTTGAAAAGTAATAAATCCAGCAGTTTGATATGATGCAACACCACAAAATGACATTAAATCTCATCATTAAGTTGCTCTGAGGTAGTTCGTCATCTGCACATAACCAAAAAAAGGTTTGGTGTTGAACTGTCCTGTCATGTTGTTGATAATTGATAATAAACTACAAGAGAAACTGTAACCTGTGTTTTTACCCACAGCCCAGAGGTGACACAGCTGGAAATCAGGGTTACATGACTACAGAGTCTGTAGAAGTAGTTGGATAAAAGTTTAGTGCTCTTATATCATTTGTTGGGGGAACAAACATCGTTCATCTGAACTTTTCACGTCTGCGTCACAGAACTTGTTGTGTTATTTATTCTCCTGAAGTCCTGAAGAAGCTCAGTTTGCGTGAGTTTGCATTAATCATCGACCCGTCCTGCTGTAACCTGAGCTATTGGCTCGTCTCTCAGAGGGACAGTTGGAGAGTCTCTGACACATAAAGAGCTTTTAACCAGGCAAAATGCTCCCTCAGGCAACATCCTTACAGTGTGTGTGTGTGTGTGTGTGTGTGTGTGTGTGTGTGTGTGTGTGTGTGTGTGTGTGTGTGTGTGTGTGCTAAACACCGTTTAGGTTTCAATAGCCTCAGCAGAACTCCACAGGGAATAAATCATCGCTACAAACACAGTAACTGTATCCTGAGTGGATGGTCGCACAGAAGTGTTATCTGCAACATCTTAAAAGCCTGAAACCAGAGACCCAATCTCTCTTTCTCTCACACACACACACAGACACACACACACAGACACACACACACTGCTTAAATGGTAAAAAGGCTGCGATGTGATGATGAGAGCGAGCGCCCTGTTTCCCAGCAGCTTAATGGGTAACAATGCACCAACATCTAAGTTTAAATCCTCCAAAAGTAGAAGCTGTTTGCTCTGCTACACTTAATCAAAAGTTCTGAATAGACAGACTCCTATGAGGGCGTACGGAGTGTAAAGCCGTCTCTAATACATGAACTTATTATTTTGGGTTATATGAATAAACTTGATGTGATAGAATATCTTTGAACTAAATCTGCTTTCCATTAAATTGTACAGTGTGAATGCCCAAAGCTGAGGCCTGTACTCTGAGGTAAATTCAACATAACCAGGATGTCTTTTGGTTATTTTATTACGTTAATACTGAGTGAGTAGTTTTGATGAGCAAACTATTCTCCACTGATCTGATTGGTTAGTATTGATCTGATCCACTGATCTTAACTGGCAGCAGCGCAGGGTCAGAGGTGAAGCAGCTTTATAACACAGGAAACCAAGAGTTAACCTGAAGTGAAACTCAATCCTGCTTCAAGGCACAAGTCCCTGACGTCTTTCAAGTGTTTGTTTTGTATGATCCACAGTCAAAATAACCATTTTATTCAGTTAACAGCAAGAAAACTGAACAAAGTAAATCAGCAAATCATTTTCTTTTCATTTCGAATGAGAGACTCCTAAAGCGGCTAAAGTTACATATTGTATTGATCAGTGTGGTATAACTGTTTTAATAACTGATAAAGTCATCATCTTCCTTCTTGCTGTTCCTTTCCAGCCTTCACCCTCTCTTCTTTCCACACCACAGACGCAACACGTCCATACACAACACCCGAAGGCAACAGAGGCGTCCTTCACATTCGCTAAACAATGCGACGCCTTTTAGTGCCACGACTCAGCCGCCGAGACTAAAACAAACAAGACTTCTCTACGATCTGACAGATCTGAGATGCGCCGATGCCGAGAGAGAGCGGGAGGTGGCGGAGGAGAGGGGAAGGGGTGCTGAAGGATGGGGGGTTGAAGAAAAGTGGGTGGTTTGACAAAAATGGGAAAAAGTGAGAGACGAGAGAGCAGCAACACTTTCACATTAGCGACGGGGACGACGGTGGAATCACAGTAACTCGTTTAAACACTTCCAGTAGGTGTTGGATCTGCTAATGAGCACCTACAGTGCGACAACACCGAGCACAAATGAACACAAACTCCTGATGTTTTTCGCCGTAATTAACGTCCCTGCGGCCATTTTCCCCATTTCGTCACTCAACCTGCAGCTGTGACACCGTTTTTCCATTTCACAAAGAGAGGGGTCACAAGCGGTCGTGGAAGTGATTGGGCGGCGGACGTGTGCGGCCCTGGCTTCAGATAAAAGCAGTGTTATCGCCGTGTAGAACATAAGCTTCTCAGACCACTATCTGTCTGAAGCATCACCAAAATCAATAGGCGCCTTCAACTATCTGCTTTTTTCATCCTCTAACTACCCTCGGAGAATGACAGGGAGATGGACGCGGAGACGGAATGAAAGAGAGACACTGTCGGTGGCAGCAAGAGAGAGAGAAAGAGAGAGAGAAATGGCTTTATTAGGATTGTAAAGTACCAGAGCTGCTCCCATTTCTTTCCTCTGCAAATTAACATCCCACCTACCGACTCTATTAGTGTTACATATTCTATTACATTACATGTGAGTTGCCTTCCTACAAGAGAAGGATAACAGAGAATTTTGAAAGTTCAGAGCATCAGCTCGGCCTCTGGGATTCGGATTCTGACTAAAGCTGCTCTCAGACATGCGCTGAACTCCGGATATTCCCCTGAAATTATCTGGAGGGGCTGTCGGTGAGAGCTTGAACTGTCCGAGTCAGTTGCTCTAGACATTTTCCTACCAGTCCCCCCCCCCCCTTGGTAAAATCTGCAGAGAATGTTCAAGTTCCTTTTGATGGATTTCCAGGACTGTTGTTCGTCAACATGTTCAAAATATAAGACGCCACCTGAGCCCAAAAACAGGACGTCTACCTCCTGCGCCTTCATGTGACCAGATTCTCCACAACCCACTCTCTCTCTGATCAGTCTTCCTCCTCTGCCATTATAAGTTCAGTCCAGGCTCTAATTCCTTTATACGTCCTCTGCGCCTTTAAGAGCGCCAGGCTGTGCACTTTACCGCCCACAAGCACGAGGTAATGCATCATGATTCATTTAATTAATGGCAAAAAAGCAACGTATGGGAGCATTTAGCATTCCGGTAGCACGCAGCGCTCCCACACTGTGAGGAGCACGAGAAACAAATGACCAGAAATACACAGATTATAGAGTTTATACCACAGAAAATTAATGAATGCATACACACACACACACACACACACACACACACACACACACACACACACACACACACACACACACACACACAACACACACACACACACACACACACACACACACACACACACCATATATATATATATATATATACATACACACACACAGCTTGGACTCGCATGTTATGTGATTAATGACCATTAAAAGCCAATTGAAGCTTTCATATAGAACATGAGCAAACACAATGTAACTGAGATGCTGGTTTGAGGATTAACTTCAGTTTCTTTCTACCTCATGAAAAATATATATGATCGTGTGAAAGGCAACATCAAAGCAGTGGAATTAACTTAAAACTGTTCATCTGTTTGCAAGCAGTGAATCTCTCCCTCTCTCTCTCCATCTCACCTTCCCTTACTTTATCACCCACCCTCCATCGTTTCTCCTCCCTCTACCTCGCTGTTCTTCCTCTCCCCTCCTCCTCCTCCTCGCCTCTTTTCCTTTCACCTCTCCGCCTCATGATTACCAACACTTTATTATTCAGCAGGGCTTCACAGGGACACCGTGAAATCAACTTTTTTCACGGATCCCTTATCAAGTGTGACACTTCCCACACATCAAACGGCGGATTCTTCCCGACTCTCTCTCTCTCTCTCTCCGTCTCCGTCTCTCCTCGTCTCCCTGTTGCCCCCTCGTCTCTCTGTGCTTTTGTTTCAGTATCTCGTTTTATTTTTTATTTTGTTTGTGCCTTTTTCACCGTGACGAGCAGAAGCACGGTCATTAAACACAGTCACATCCCAGCACAACAAGAAAAAAGGCAAAAACACAGGAGCTTTCATCATCTGCAGTACAGAGGGTAAAGCTGGATCAGACGATGCTCATCACAGTAATTATGGCTCCGGGATTATTGATCTCATTACAAACATGCATGACCTTCAGTGGTTTTCAACGTGCTGCAGTAAACACAACATGACGAGAGAAACATTGACCGTGATCAAAAGTTAGATTAAGTAAATTTGGTCTTTTTTAGTGCCACATTACATAAACAGTGGTTAGCTAATGTTGCATAAGGAATCGAAAGCTCGGGGTCTTTAAAACACTTGAAATTCAACCCTTGCACCGTTCGTCAGGATCAGTAGCGACGAGCAAAGCGAAGATTCTTCGAGGCCTCAAAGAAATAAAACAGCAAATATTCGGCAACGATGCAGATAACCCATTTTCTCCTCTGACTCATTGGAGGAGACAAATTCTTAATGTCATGGTTTGGTGCATTGATGGGTCTGATAAAAACACAATTTTGTATCATTGTTCTTTCAGCTGTTTTTGTTTTAATGCATTGCTGAGTTTAAACTGGCTTTTCTATGATTTGCAAACATTGCACTTGCGATTTATTTTGTGAACCAACTTGTAACTCAGGTTTCAAAAGGATTAGAATTAAAGTTTATCATCATTATTGTTATTATCATCAATATATAAAGATAACACTTCTTTCTTAATCCTGTTTATAATTGGATGCGAGTAAGTTTTATGGAAATCTTCAGCGCAGGTTAGAGATCGACAGTCTACGAGTTTTAATTCCTTGATGGGGATCTAATTAACTGAATGCACTTATCTGAACACAGGATTTAACACTGGAATTTGATTAATATGAAAACCTTATACATTAGTATAAATGTATAAATCATGTGTGATATGATTTATTGAATACAACAGCTGTTGCCTCTGCTAAAACCCTGTGAATCTTCCAATGGCTTCTGTTTATTACGCTGTAATCTTTCACTGAACTGAAGCGTCAGTTTCCATCATGTCCTATTTGTTTGGCGGCGCCTGGAAATTGCTCGACAATTTACTGCAAGATCTCCATCCTCATATTATTATAATAACCATTTGTCCAGACTGAAAATCTATGATGTGCTCTATTCTGCGCATTGATTGCATGTGTGTGCACCAAAGAGGATGGACAGCTGCTATTCCTGAGTTTACACTTTTACTCTTTTATGCTCAAAAGCATTTCATCCGATATATTCCTACGTTATAATCAAATGAAGCAGCTTTACGGTCAAAACTTTGTTAATCCGGTTTTGATCCATCGATCTGGAGCTTGTCTTGATTTTTGCACACTGTGCCATCGACTGCTCTCCACAGCACGAACACCTCCGAGCACCGCCGGCACCACGTCCATGCCAAAGAGCAGCACTTCCCATCAGCCTGCGACTCTGCCAGCCATGTGTAATCTTTCCTAATCCCTAATCTGCCCCTGGTCCACTGACTGGCTAACTTTAATCCAACTCCAATAAATTGAATGCGAGTTGTGTAGTCTGGTGTAATCCACTCAGTCTGCTGACAGCCACAGTGACAACACAATTAAAGGACAGTCGCCGCAGAACCGGCAGACAACCATCTGCCTCCGTCTCCTGCGCACGCTGCACACGGCCTATTCCTCCTTCGACTGCTTCCTATTGAATTGCAGTGAACCGTGTGTCTCCCTCCAGATGGAAACCGAGCGGAGGAGCGCATTCATCTCACATTTCTCTCATTTCATTACAAGCATATAAAAATGAAACTACACGAGCTCATACCTCCCGTAAACATAAAAATGGTTTCCCAAAGCAGATATGAACCGTAATGTCCATTTAAAGGGAAGCTAACAAAGCATAAGATATTCACAGATACGAGGCGCAGTGGGACTCTTTCATCGTCCAATTTTCAGGGGGCGCGTGGTTTAGTGCCTTGCTCAAGCGTAACTCATCATTCCTCTAACTGTTTTTTCGAGGTGTTCTGGGATCGCGTGGGATAATTTTATTTCCTGCAGAACACAAAAATGACGACAGGTGAACTTTTTCTTTTCATTCATTGTTGATAGGAAAGGAAATTACTACTTTCCTGCCTGAAAAAACTGACACGTAAACTCTCACTGTCAGATTCATCAAGCGGAATAACACCTGCTGCCACACGAGACGCCCGCTATGCACCAGCCTGGAAATCAAGAGCTTTCATTATGACACGCACGCCGCAAATCTCGTTGATGAAGTGTGCAGAACTAACTGAAGGGAACAAGCGGCTTTTTTTCCAGTGACATCTCCGAATGCAAAGGCAAAAACAAAAAAAGGAGCTTTTTTCACTGTGGAACTGTTCCCTCAGTCTCTGCAGGGATGGAGCGCGAGTGAAACTTCACACAGCGACAGACTTGTTGGACAAATAAAGTGACAATTCCGTCATCTGGTGTCTTTAATATCAAACGCGGATTTTCTGGTATATTCCAAAGTGCAGGTACGTCTGTGGCAGTTTCAGTGAGAAGGGGAGAAACTAAACATCCTGACAAAGTGATGATTCCTATTTGGAGGAGGCAGCTGTGACAGTACAGCTGTGGCGCTGAAAAAAAGACAAAGCTCATATCGACGCCTGTGACAGATCTGGTGCAACATACCTGCCTGATTGGTCGTCACGTTCAGTGACACATACTGCTTCGCGTGGTCCTTGGCCAGCTCCGACACCCCGTTGACGGCCTCCAGCAGGAAGCTGTAGTTGGTGTGCGACTGCAGGTCGGCCACCATCACCGAGGTGTTGGACAGGCCGACGCGACGCGGCAGGAACCGCACGTTGGCGCCGCATTCCTCCAGGCCCCGTCCGTCTGGCAGGACCTGTTGGCACAGGATGTTGTAGCGCACGTCCTTCCTGCCGCCCGTCTCCATGGGAACAGACCACTCCAGGAAGACGCTGGTCTCGTTGACGTTGGAGATGGCGTTGCGTGGAGCAGAAGGAGGGCCTGAGAAGCAGGAAGACAAACGCGTGGTGGTATCACACAACAGCATCTTGGTGAATCTGATGACGATTAATAAAAAAGGTATTAAATCCTCACGCGTGCAGGCCATGTTGGGAGGGTCAGAGTCGATCTTGTAGTATCCGTCCTCGCAGCTGCAGGCGGTGGCGCCCGTCTGCCGGGCCACGCTGTGCGGCGGACATTTACTGCAGGCCGCCGACTCCAGCAGCGAGCGGTAAAACCCCATCTTGCACACTGTAAGAGAAGGGGAGGAGGGCACAGAGGCCGTGGGGAGTTTGGAGTTGGATAAAGAAGAGATGATGAGAGGAGACGCACAAACAGGAAGGAGAAGGGGGTCATGGGGAGAGAGAGGTGAAAAGAAAAAGAGGGGGAGAGAAAAAGCAGGACAACGTGGTAAGTTCCTTAAAAAAAAAAAAGGAGGTCAGCAGAACAGTGGTAGAAAATGTTCCCTGGGTGGCTCAGTTTGTTTTCAAGTTACTCATCAGAGACGTTGTAGTTGAAATTAAAACCTACTTTTTGTTGCACATTTGTATTTTTTACATTTCTTTTGAAGTCTGATTTCCTCTTATATTCCTCTCGGGATTATTTCTTTTATCCAACCAGCACAACCCTGCTCTCTCCGTCATGTTTCTTTATCTTAGCCGAAAAAAAAGAGAAAAACCTTCTTTATGTCTCCTGTTGTGGGACTTTCCGTCTTATTCAAAGTCAAGTCTTCAGTTCACTGATCTGAGACCAGCACCTGATTAAGAGTTTTTCCACTCGGCATCTGCTGCACAACGTTGTCCCCGCCGAGCCCCCGTATGCATGTGCGACATATACAAACAAATACGACAAGCAGAGAAACAGACATAATCTCTCCGCCCACACGAGCGCACTCAGACGGCTAATCTAAGTGGGGCAGGTAGACAGGCGGGTGACTCACTCCGAATGTTAACACACAGGAATACATCAACAACCTCTTGGTCGCCATGGCTGCGCCCCCAAGCCAACCAATCACCCGCTTATCGCGGCATCATTTTCCTCCAGCAGACAGATAGAACCAGTCACACACAATGGGGGATGAAATACTAATGGGATATTGGACGCTTTGATAAGCGGGGTTCCGTAGATTACTGTGTCCGAAGATATTGTCTTATAAATGACACATTTTGTGTTCACGTATTGCTAAGGAGAGGAGAGGAGAGGAATAATGGACGAGAGGAGAACAGAGGGGGGAGAAGAATGGGACAAAAGGGAGGAGATGTGCTTCGTCTGAGTTTGTCCTCAAAAGGATTCAAGGTTTGACGCTTGGTTGTGTTCGTCCGATTGTTTGTGGCGAAGCCCAATCAGACGGAGACGGTGATTAAGAAGCACATAATTAAACTTCAGGTAAGAGGACAGGGGGGATAAAGAACAAGAAAAGGAAGGAAATACGAGAAGGTGCAGACGATAAGAAGAAGAGGGAACGGTGGGGAGAGGAGAAAAGGATGGAGAAAGCAAAGTTTACGAGGGGGGGATGGGGAGATACGGCGAAACAAAGGAGGAGTGGAAGATTTGTGTGTGTGTGTGTGTGTTTCGGGCGTTAGGCGGCGGTGGCTCTGATTCACCTTGACGGAACCTTGGCCCGTTGTCATGGAACATTAGGCCTGAAAAATTTCTCCCTCTGCCTGGGATCGCTCAGAGTCTCATCTCCTCTTCACACACAAACACACACACACACACACACACACACACACACACACACACACACACACACACACACACACACACACACACACACACACAGGAGGAAGCCTTTCATAACTGTGTTTGTCATGTAGGATGCCACACATACACTACAGTATCCTAATTATGAGCCGAGACTCAAGACACCGCTTCTGAGACGTGTGTTGACCTGGCCTAGTTTTGACTGAGCAGACACGATGACATGAGTCATGCTCCACAGAGCACACACGCTAACGTTTGCCTTCAGGGATCATTTTATTCAGACGTGACAAGATTGCATAATTATTTATTTATTTACTTTAAGGGGGGGGGGAATAGGGGTTTTCTACCTATTGTACTGACGGTTTCTTGTTAGCACTGTAACATGTGGGTTTCAGCTTCCAGGGCAGTGGGACACACCTGATCCTAACCCACACTCACACTCATGGTTACACACAGATTTATTATCGTGGTCTGGTGTCTCGTCTCCTTGACTCCATCCTCCAAACCCCCCACGGCCAAATCCATAAAAATGTGAAGGCAGCTCATTTCACATAGACAGACACAAAGACACACGCACACGCACACACACACACTGAAGTATATTGGAGTCGAGAAGCAAGAAAAAAATTGTGGCGATGAAAATGTTTGGTTTATTAAAAATGGCAAACAGTACGTTCAGATATCAACCCTATGATTACTTTTATTTATTTATTTATTTATATTTGCATTTGTTGCTTAGCTTTGTCTTGTCAAACCTATTTACTTTCTATTTGCCGTAAACGAGCGAGCCACATACACACAAGCATAGTCAGAGATTTACTGATCATGTGGTGATAAAGATGAGATGTAAATTAAAAGTAATGCATGGAAATGTCATTCGTCTGGAAGTTGCAAATGATCATGAGAAACGATATAAAGATTTGCAATTAAAATGTGCAAATTGCTGTGAACGATTTTTTTCCGATTGCATGCTACTTTAATGAAATTCAATCTAAGTTGACTAATAACCACTGACCGAGTAGATGCTTAGGTATTTACTATCATTATTCTAGCCCATTTCCAATTAGGGTAAATAGATTAACCCGTGCTCAACATGTGCGGGAATTAACCACACGCGTGTTCTATTAAACATGACGTGGCAGCACGAGTGTAAATGACCATCACGTTGCATTTTTTACATTTTTTTAGCTCGGCTACATATCCAAGGATTCACCACACGCATGGGAAAGGGAACCTGAAGGTCACAGCAGTCATCGGAAAGATGAAACTGGGGTGAAGTGATTAAAATGCCACAGAGTGTAAATTAGCGCACGTTCAGTGTGGAATCGACGAGCAAACCACAGCTGAAGGGCGGCTTGAAAGCGTGAAGAGAGAAAAACCATGCATGTTGACTGAATGTCATTTAAATGCCACCTGGATTATTACACGTCACTAAATGATTATTGCTTTTACTTCAACTGTGCATCTTGTTCATTATCACAGTGAAATGAAGGTTTTTAATCCAAAAGACAATCCCATGCATTCTTACAACTCAACCAATGGCAGTGAAGTATATGAACATCAACATACACAAGAAGGAAAATAGATGTTTATTTCCAAAGTCTTTCAAATGGAACATAGACCCTTTTCTTTGTAGCTGCGATTGTTATCCACGTACTAAAAATATGTTAGTGTAATTAACTTTGTTATTGGTTCTATTTCCATATACTCGTATTCCTCATTAGGACGCTTGTATCTCATATCTTCTACCTGCTGTGTAGGTTTTTTTGGTTTGTTGTAGAAGCTGTTCCATAAATTGCCCCCAGTGGGATTATACAGGTTGTTGGAATTAAACAAGATATTTTTTGTTGTATAAAGAGTCTCATTTGGCTGCAGCAGCCTCCTCCACGTTAGTTTATGGCACATGGTCAAGATGGCAGCCAACGTATTAGGGATAGTTTGACTTCATTTATGGAGAGTGGGAGGAAGTAGAGACGCATTGTTCATCTTTGCATTCAGTCTAACTAGTACACAACTTTAAGAACCATAAATAAGTATACAAGTCATTTGTTAAACTTCATAAAGTGACGCAGGTGGTGAGATCCATTGATGAGACGCCTTAATCTTTTAATTGTCTTGAAGGGACACACACACACACACCTGGTTTCACAGACACACAACACACGTCTGTGGTGAGATTAGTTATGGTCATGGCTGTTGACTGAAATGCTTCATTCCTTATTGTGAATGCAACCTGAGTCGACGGTGTTGGTGGTATTAGCATGTGTGTGTGTGTGTGTGTTGCCCTTGAGCAAGCTGTCTTTCTGATGCCACGCAGCTCTTAAAGCACAACACAAAGGGTAAAAGGTAATTAATATGCAGTACGCACTAATGTGCCTGTGTGCAGTCGTGTGTGTGTGTGTGTCTGTTTGTGTGCGAGGTTAATACGTAATTAATATGCATCACACACTTGCATCCTAGGCAATTAAAGATCCAGCGGTGTCTGCTGATGCTTCTTAACGAGCATCCTCTTTAATTGGAAGCATTTCACTGTAAACATGTTGATTTATATGACTGGTGATCGTTTGGTGGGATTAAAGGGACGAGAGCGATTAAAGCTGAGGGAGGGAGTCAGACTTGAAGGAGGGCGTGAAGATCACATATTCTGTATCAACCAAACTGGGTTTTAATTAATATCTATAGGTACAGAGACTCTATGGGTCCAAATATTAACATATTTCTATTGACACATAATAAGATATGACACATTCATTAAATCTATAGGATCATGGGTCAATTATCACGTGACATTCTGACACAGTGGGAAACCTCTTCAGAAAGTGAGAACTGTGCTTAGTCGACCAGCTGATGTGTAAATCCTGCTTTAAGTTGCAGATGCTAAAACTAGAAAATATGACAGAACAGAAAGTTTAACTTATGTTGGAAAACCACAACGTAAAAAAATACTAAATTTGAAGTAAAATTCATGCTTTTAAAGTGCAGAAAAAGGACAAATTTACTTATTAAATACATTAATCAAGCATTATTACCTCTGACAAGGAGGTTATGTTGTCATCTGTGTTTGTTTGTGAGTTGGCAGGATTATGCAAAAACTAATTGACGGCATTACCTTCAAACTTGGTGGAAGGATGCAGTGTGGGTCAGGGAAGAAACTCTATTTTGGTGCGGCTCCAGAGGAGTCTAGATTTCTTTTCCTCATTTTCTTTAACATTGCGAAATAGTTTTTTTTTTTGTGACATTTTTACTGATTTCCCATAAATCTTTATAAAAAATCTCAGGGACATTTAGCGGCTGGATCTCTATGAGTTTGTGCAATTTGGTGCAGTCTGAATTCAAGGGGAGTGTCGGACCTTCACCTAAAGGAATGCGCTCTACTGAGTATCATTCTTATTATAACTACAGTTATTTTCCACGACAGAGCCAAACACGACATCACAATTTATACGAAAGAAGAGCACAAAAAGTTCATATCCTACAAGGTTTTCTGCACGTAACATCCACGTATGTTATATATCCTGTCACTCTTCCACCCGTACACACATCCAGCCCGATTGACATAAAAGTAAACTTTGACAGAAGAAACACAAAAAAATGGTGCTTATGTTGTTAAAAGATACTATTGTGAACCAATAAACCAGTCAAGGAAACAGTAAATATCCTGTTCCTGTATTTGTCCCACAGCGAGCAACAGGCCTGAGCAACATAAACACAGTGTGTGTGTGTGTGTGTGTGTGTGTGTGTGTGCACGCGCATGTGTGTGGTGGGGCTTCATACCTCCATGTATTATTTCTTTGTATCACTGTGTTTGCCTCTGCCTGTGTATGCGCTGATGCGTGCTCATATTTGTGTACGCCTGTGTGTGAACACAAACAAAAGTCTGATGATAATAACATAATAATATACAATCGAGTCAATGGGGTTTTCCTGTCTGCCGGAGGACAGAGGGGCTCATTGTTGAGCAGCCATTAATTCTCACAATCAGAGCAAGAGCAGAAACCAAAAAGGTCAAGAAGGTCATGACAGCGGTTCCTCATAAACCAATTTATTGGACTGGTGGAAGTCTGCAGGGGACCACTCCACATTAACAACACATCCTAATGAGAACTCAAGTGTCACGATACGCTGACCATGTGTGCTGGGAAAAAACACAACGACGTGAATAACCACGACACCAGGCTACGTATTCAATCACCGTTTCAGCATTTGGAAAACGCTCGACAGTTGCCAACAAAAATTGCGCGCATACACAAATTTGGGGAACAAGGGTCAGGATCCCAGTGGCGTTTAAATTCCCCCGGAGACGTGAGATCTTATAGGAGGAGGAGGAGGAGACGTGAAGTGGTTGTTCATGAAATTCGTTATGGATCCGATGACATTTCTTCTGGCCCTTTAAAATGCAAGCGCGCAGAACGTTTATGCGTCTGTGTGCACATTCGTTTACGTCTAGAAACATGTTTGCAGAAGCCAAAGCCACGATTGTACCAGTTTAAATTACCCAGATGGGAGCTAATACATTTCAATATATGCACTTTGATTCCATTCCCAGAAATAATATTAAAATGTTTGCAGGTTTGGCATCAGTGTTGTTTTTCATTACATGTGTCGCTAAGATAAAGTCCCCTCTACAATGACTGGTGTTCAAATCCTCCCAAAGCAAAGTCCCTAAATGTCAAAGTTTATCTTTGTATAATTACAGCCAATGCAAAAATATATTTAGTTTTTTAATCTAAAATGAAATATGTGCCATTGAGGGCTAGAAAATATGTATAATGCATTTACAGTATGTGCAGCTTTGCTCATCTTAGTATCCGTGGGATTAGAGGCAGCACTGAGATAAGAAAGATTCAGCTCTGATCTCACTGCATTTTACTACCGAGCTTTTTTTAGGCGAGCACATGAGATAAAAGACTCGTTAATATTTCCCTGCTGTACAACTGTAATTGTTTTGTACACTGTGTCGTACGGGACACTCATCACCAGACCCACATGCATGAGAAGTGACCAGAACTACCAGTCTGACCAGTAGCTACAAGCCGCCACTGACGGGGCCACAAGAGACGACCAGGCTTTCATAGAAAGGAGCCGCCTCTGCTGAAGGAAACATTTTATGAATATTTCACCAGCTACAAGGTTTTGTGCGTCTGTGTGTGTGTGTGTCCTTGTTTCCCTGTAAGGACATTGTAGCAGCGTCCCACTTCTTCAAACAGGGGTGTCTGGTTTTACACTTGGTTTTAAGGTCAGATTTAAGTTCTGCGTAAGGCAATAAAAGGGATAATTAATCTAGTTTTGATGGTTAAGGCTGGACCCTGACCACTGAGGTCGCGGTCCTCACAAGGATAGAGAAATATCACGTGACTGTGTGTGCACATTAGCAGCGAGAAGGGTAAAATGGAGGGAGCACTTCGGGGGAAAGTCAGTTTACCCAACAAGCACTCAGGAAGCACTTTAGTTGTCATGACAGCATCACCACGTTGCGATGATGGGGTGATGGAGAGGGGGAGGAGAGAAAGATGCAGGGAGGGAGAGAGCAGAGTGAGAGGGGGGGAGAGAAAGATGCAGGAAGGGAGGGAGAGAGTGGAGTGAGGGGGGTAGGGAGAGCCGTTTCCAATTGAACAAGATCTGAAAAGATGAATGGATAAATCCAGTCGATTCATATTTCAGGAGATGATGGAACCCAGGCTTCCTGCCACTCGCAGGTTTCTGAGCCATCGTTCACCAAACTGTTCGTCTCCGGAGCGATTCAGAGGTGACAGATCTTCTAGGTTTGTACGGGGAACTAAAAACTGATATGGTAAAATGACATTAAAACGGATACAGGGGGGAAAATATATCTGAAAATGGTGAAAGTTTTCAATTCAATTAAGGAGCATGCAGGACTACTATTTTAAAGATAACACTCATTTTTAATATAAACTTTGCACTAAAAAATGTTTTGAATTTGTTCAATGTGCCGTCTCCATGACACAGAAAGTTAAAAGTGACCTTTTTACTTGCACCTTTGTAAAATCTTTGCTCTGTGTTCATTTATTCTTTAATACGAAACACAGAAACTGAGTCGGCTGATTATGCTGAAAGTTAAGTAATTGGAAAAAAGTTTCTCTTCCTTTTACGTGTAGTGAGAATTTTGTTAGTGAAATCAGAAAAACTATATCTCTAAACTTGTAGATAAACATTTTAGATTTTCTTTTGCTTTTGAATATGTAACAGGATGATTTCTCCTATTTATGTCTAACAACAATGAGCCAATTCAATAAATAACTAAAGTAAACTATGGCCTTGTTGACACTACTGCCGATATATCTGTTTATAAAATAATCTATGTCCCTGCGACTTTCATGTAATAAACCATCTCCATCCAGATGAGAAGACCATGTGTTGCACACGTCCACATCAGAGTGGACATGCAGGGTGTAAATTGATAAACTAGTGAACGAAGGAAGAGACCACAGTGGTGTTAAAACTCAGATCCTTATCAGCACACGTGGGCGATCATATCAAGTCGACAGATGCCAGCGTGATCATCTGTTCCTCTCTGCGTTACGCAAGCGACTGTAATACCCTCCTCGGAGAGAACCAGCGACCACAAGGCCCGCGCTGCGAGTGTGAGCCGCTCGCTCTCTATCCCAGAATTCCCCGGAGGCAGAAGGCGGAGAGAGCTTCCTCCCATTACTACGCCAGTGAGTCAGTTCCTGATGGCAGCGCCGCCACCGTGACCAGATCGAGTTTGACATATGCCGCAGTGACGTCTGACAGGCAGGCAAACACAGCGGAGCATCAGGGGAGCGCTGGCACCGAAACAAAGTATTGTCAAGGGGGGGAACCCAGCTCTTCCCACGACACACTTAGACGACTCTCGCTGAATGAATGAAGAGCTCTGTGATTTTATTATTCCACAATCGAGCAGCACTTTATCAGCCCAAGCTTCTCGACACAAACAGGCGTCCTAATTTTCATTTGTACTCTTCTGTCATTCTTTCCTTTCTTCTCTTACCCTCCCCCCCAGCCTCCCATCTTCTCGCCCCCCGACTTTGCTGCCCATCTTTTACCTCCAAGTCTTTTTTCTCTTGTCATGTCTTTTGTCTGAATCCTCCCTGAAAGCTGTCAGTCTCCACATTCCACTCAGCCTTTATACCAATTTCCCAACATGGCGTTCAGCTCTTATCCTGTCATTCCAACATCCAATTTCGCTCTTATTTCATTATTCAGACGCTGAATGCAGCCCTTTATTCCATTATTCCATCATTGCAGAATGTCACTTAGCTCTTTTACTGTCATTACAGCGTTTCACTCGGCTCGTGTCATTATTCCGACGTTCGAGGAACAGTTTCCACAACTCATACGCCCTGATTCCATTAAAGAAACACTTCCGCCCTCGTTCCACGAATACAACCTTGACTTTGCATTCAACGACTTTGTCGTGAAGTGTATTTACACGAACATAAATATTCTGTCTGTGACGGACGAATCCTGTTTGTGTTTTCACGTCACCTGGTTCCTCTTGAGCGCCACCTACATCTCCCCAGGGGCCTTAGCAACGGGCGGTGAGCATCGTTCATTCCAGAGGTCGTGTGCTCCATGTGGAGCTTGGTACATTAAATATTAAAATGCCTCTCTGCCATGTGGACTATTTCTGTATCCATTTATTATTATCTGTAATTTTATCATTATCATCATCATTATTAGCTCTTTTTCAAAGCTCCTTTGTTTGTATTGAGTAGTAATACAAAGCACTCTACTGAGTTCTATCCTCCTTAAAATATAAAATTGAAACCTCGTTCCTCATGCTTCAGACTAAACGTCATTTACTGGGTCTCTCATCCCTCCCCCTCAACTCTTCCACACACCCAACACTCAACTCAAACATTATTTCACTGCCTCCATTCAGCCATTATCCCTCCATTCCTCCAAGTGTCCATTCAGCCTCAGTCACATCTGCGAGGCTGAACTCAATCTACTACCCCCTCTTCCTCCCCGTCTCGCTCTCCATCCATCTGCCCACTTCTGTCCTCCGTTATCCTCCCTCTATCGCCATCGCCCCTGAAACAACACTCATCCATCTCGGTGTCTCCCCGGCCCCACATCCCGTAGTGTGAAATCTCCAATTTATCTTGTGTCGCCGTGTTTAGCCATCAATTCTCCTCTCTGTACTCCCTCCATCCTCCCGTCTATCTGTTCATCCATCTCCCCCTCTTCAGTCTTGCTGGACTGACGGTGCTGCGGGCGATCGCCAATTATCCCTGCTGTAAAGTCTACATCTAACATAGTCCCATTCTGTTGCATCCTTAGATGTCATCTGACAATATTTTGTCTGGTTCAACAGGACAGCATCACTTTGGATGTAAATATATTGACTCTCCAGGCATCTTTAACCAGCTGGGCTGAGAAATGCAACAAAGAATTATAAGAAAAACCAAGGAATTAAAAAAAGAAACGAACAGAAAAGAGCTGTGAATAACTCTGAAGTCTTTTCTACAGTGCATTCCCTTGCACATGTTTCTATGCAGTTCTGTGGCTGAGGATTTTCCCTAAATCGAGATATACCTCTGAGAGACATGTGTGTAAGAGAAGGGGCTGGATTGTTGATTAAGAAAGAAAAAGGAGAGGAAAATGGAGTGAGAGGCGCTGGAAAAAGAGTGCAAAAGACAGGAGAGTGCTAATGTAGCCGACAGCGATGAAGACGAAGGGAAGGAGGAAGGGAGACCGAAGGACAATGGATGATAGGCAGTCGGGGAAAGATAAAATGAGAGATCGAGGGAGGAAAAAAAAAAAAAAACATGGTGGGAATAGAGAGAGGTATTGACAAAGAGACAAAGTAAAGGATGGAGACAATGAGAAAAAGAAGCGATGTGTGGATGAGATGGAAGAGCAGAAAGAGAGGGAGGAGAAAGACAAAGGAGGAGGAAGAGGTGTCCATAACGAGCGCTGTCCTACATTCACAAAGGCGGTTGTTAAATCATGCTCTACTAGGCAGCACATGCAGCCAATACAGGCAGGATCCACACAGACTTACACACACAAACACAAACACACACAGTACTATAATCTGACCTGCAACCCACTGATTCACGGTCCACAGTAAAACAAGAACGTTTAAATCATTTATTGAACAAGCAAATAAAATATTTTTACTAGAGCTCAACCGATATGGATTTATAGGGGCTGATATAAGGGAGTAAAAACTGACTCCGTTCTGAGCGACCCAATCACACGTGGACTGCGCCAAGTTCAGGTCTGAACGCACTCAATTGCGTCCGGAGGGCTTGTTGAGATCTAACGTTCGGAGGTGGTCTGGGAAGCGTGTGGCCACATTAGATACAATCTGTCTTCATAGCTGCACACGTTCATTCATTCATTCAGCCCCTCCAGATTCCACTTGGACACATCTGTAAACTCAGACTTGGTAAAAACATCATTTGGTCTTCGTGAACAAAGATGTTCATTTGCATTTAGAGCTAGAAGTGAGATCTGATCACGAGTGTTCACAGGAGAATCATTCAGGATGAAATTGAACGTCAGGTATGAACACACGAGACAACAAGAAATGTAATTGAGGCTTGACTTTAACAGTTTAACCATAAACTTTATTATAAATAGCATAATTATCTGCAAATTCTATCAAACAATCAATAAATCTCTAGTTATCACCAATTCTCTCCATTTTTAAACAGTTGTGTCCTTTTAAGAAACACGTTGACATTCACAGAGAAATAAATAAACCAATAACAAATAAACCACTACATTCAGGACAGGTTTTCCAATCCATCACAGCAGATGTGAAAAATCCCCCTCATCTAAAACCTCAGCCAGAAACCATCCCATATAAAAGACGCCGGTGAGCACACCACTCCTCGCACTGCGGCGTCCGGGGACTCTGCCAACGTCTCCAAACCCTGGAAATCCAACACTTCACACTCCAAGGTGAGCGACTGAAACGCACATGAAAAAGCTGTTTGCTGAGGCAGGGAGCACATATGGTTACAAAGCTGGGAGAGAGGAAGCCCTGCCATGTTTCTCTCTGTAGACGTTTTCAAAGGCTGTCACTTTAAACCCAGCTCATCTGCATATGAAACCGCAGGAAATAAAAGAATCATCCTGTAGCTTCATTAATTGCGAGGCGTTAAGCTCAACCCAGACAGCTCCCTCTTAAGTATGTTTACTTCATTTTGCCGTGCATGGGAGCATGATTAAAAAAATAAAAAAAATAAATCTATTTTACTGTGTTTATTCTGAACTGTTTGTGCAACAATTTGCATATCACACATCTTCATCTTCCTGGAATGCAAAACTACTCTGAATGTCATTCAAATTAAAATCAAGTCAAAGCTACGAAGCAGGAAATTTGTTCCGCTGCAGCAGGACGGCGAAAAGAGGACGTCAGACATATTGGACCATCAGCTTCTTGTAAGACATGATGGTCGGGTCAGATTCTATTCCAGTGTCATCACCCCTTTGTGAATAAGAACACAAAGGGCATGGTATATTCTGGCAGCATCTTTAAAGCTCAGTCTTCAGCGGCACAGACTGTGGTTGTTTTATTCATGTCTCATGGAACAATCTTTTAATCTTTGCTGCCGTCCACGCAGCAGCTCCATGCAGTAATAAACCACTTCTCTATTTCACGCTCAGCGAGTCTCTTTGACCACGTTGTCGGACAGTTTGTACACTTTGCACACAATAAAAGGGAAAACTTATAAATGGTGTTTACTGCATTTCATTGACTGAGTTTGATTTCATATTTTGAATCTGCACACACTTCTAAAACTATTTGCCCATCAGCATATTGCACAGCGTACAGCTGGTATTGAGCCATATAGCAAAGTATTGGACAAATAAATACATTTTACCAAATGATGGAATAATATGAAACAATACAATATCATATTTCTTCCTCCTGAGGCAGATTAACGGTTTCGAATTAAATGATGAGCCATCCAATAGTTGTTGTCAGAGGATCAATATCTGTAAACATTGGCATGAAAATCTTTGATAATTGCTGAATTATTCTGTCAGAACCAAAGTGATGGACGACCAATCAATCCACAACAACTGCCTTCACTAGTAATAAAATGAAAACTGCATCCTAAAACACTAAGAGAGATCTATGCATTGCCAGTAATGAGTAAAGCTGCATGTCCTGTAGCAACAGGTTTAAAAACTACATGCCTACATTGAACAAACCTCTAAAACTCTCTTGTTTTCTTTATGAAACTACGATGTAATTCTTGTGTTCTTCTGAATATTCTCCTACAGGCTCCAGCTGACCGGACTGGTCGGACCAGATTAGTCAAACAGCAGCAGTCAAGTCTGTAAAAGCATAATTAGCTGTGCTATAACTGGGCGGCGAGCTAATGAGCGGTAATCGCAGCATTAGCCAGATGTTCGCACATCTGTACTCTCGCACATGATCGTCCCTTTTGAGTACCACGTTCATCCAGTGGTCTCACGTCTGCGTGATATCCTCAAAAAGTATTTTCTGTCGATACAGAACAGACTGAGCTCAGGTATTAAACAGCAGAATGTGTTCTATCCTTGTCAGCAACAGATCTAACAGTCTCCTGCAGTCTGACTCCAGTCAGGCCAGTGGCAAACTGACAACTCTCTCCTAATGATCTCCCAACAGAGACGTCATGTCAAGTGAAGCAAACCCAGGGTTTGTTACAGGGAGTTTTTTTTACCATTTGTTTCTAACTAGTTCAGTGTCTGGTATAAACCTGCCTGTTTGGAACGGGCCGTTTTCTTGGTCTGTGCTGATGCTGGTTGCAGCTTTTCTTTCTGAAACTGTTAAAGTGACCTGCGGTAATTGAGCAGCGACAAGTAAAGACCGACTGCAGGACTCAGTCTGTAGAAGCTGGAAGCTGAAGAGCTCTTCAGTAAAGCTCAGTTTGCAGAAACTGGAGAATCAGTTGTCGATTTACGATGATGAGTCCTAGCCGCCGCTGCTACATAGGCGCTAAGTCCAAATCGCACCAAATTCCACACTGCACAACCATGGGCCCTTAACAACACACAGGCCAAGTGTGAAGCCAATAGGACGAACAGTTCCCAAGATACGAGAGCCACAGTCCGACAGACAGATTTCTGAAAGTATTAGATTGATGAACTGATGGTTTTGTTACAAGACGCAGTAGACTAGTTCCAAACAGAGAGAAATTACTGACCTAATGGAAACATTGTGAGATTAATTCAATAGAAATTTAAATGCTTTAGGTAAGTGCTCCCTGAATCCACCGTCACCGTGTACACAGATTTCTCTAATGTTCAAACCACTTTCCAATTATGTATCACGGAATAATACAGTTTATCTGGTGCATTAGTATTTCAGGCAGGGCCCCGTTTGACACGGTTTCAAGCCATAATACCTGTTTTAGTGTAGAAGGTGTATCGACGAGGGGGTTGCTCTGTGCTATGGAGTGGGTTTATATAATTCAGATTCCCTTCTCCATCTATTCTCCACACGCACACTCGCACAATCACACGAGAGACGAAACACTCCACAGCTACCAGGTAATCACACATTTCAATCTTCTGTACCATATAACTTCATGCTGCTACAATGACAGCTCTTTGGCTCCGTGTTTTTTTTTTTAAACCGAAATTCCACCACGCCACTCTGAGCTGCTGCGCAAGTACGTGTCTCGTATGGAAATCAGAAAATGGAGTAATTTAAAAGACAGCACAGAGGAGGACTGGAGAGGAGTGAAGGAGACAGAAACACAGAGAGAGAGGAAGAGAGGCCCCGTGGTGCCCGTGGAAATGGCAGTTAAGGTCGGCGGTGGGAATGTTTGGGCTCGAGTCGCGGCAGAACAGCGGCTGGATGAGAGCAGCAAAGTGCTGCGGGGCTCGGGGGAATACCCTGCACTAAGCTGGGGGAGAAACACACCCGCACACACACACACACTCAGAGTCGCACATGCACAACGAGAGAAACACTTTGGGTAAAAAGAATAAACAGATCCATGCACACACTCGAGCACACAATACTAAAAACAAACATGTGCATGAATATAAAAATAAACACAGGATGAGGACGGTGAAACAAAAGGAGGCGCACACATCAATGTGCGCCTTCACGAAAATAAACCGACAATGCAAACACTGGACAAGCGTATGAAAAGTCAAAAACAGCATATTTGAAAATACGAAATCAGATTTTTTTTTTTTCCACTTTTGCATGATCCTTTCCTCACCTTGACAGGATCCGCTGATTTCCTCAAACCCCGGCTGGCACACGCACTTCCCAATAGGCACCAGCCACTCTCCCTCCGTGCTGCAATGCATCCTGGGAGGCTCATATAAAGGCAGGGAGTTGTTAACGCAGCGGCCCACTACCTCCACCAGCTGCGAGGCCTCCGAGCCCGGGATGGTGTCGGGGAACTCGGCCAGACTCTTCACCAGAAACGGGCAGCGCTTGTAGAAAACCCGCACCGAGACCAGGGCGATGCAGGCGCCCAAATCCTGAAACGCCAGGTAGAAGCCTTTCCGCGTTAAAGGGCCTAAATCGCGCACTTCGGTGTTCAGCTTCATCACGCGGTCCCCCAGGTCGAGCTCTGTGAAGCTCTCGTCGGCTGCGATGGTGTCAATTTTGATGTATCTGCTTTCCTTCATCAGCCGGTCCTCCTCCTCAGTCATGCCCGTTCCGTCCCTCATCTCCCCCTCCTCCATTTCCTCCTCGTCCCCGTTGGTTTCGTAGTAATACATGTTGAAGGTCTCCTTGCAGGTTCCCACCCCACCGGGCAGGCTGTTGCAGTCCCTCAGGGTGAACTTGAGCTCGATGAAGACCCGCTGGGCGCCCTCGGTCAGGATCCAGTTGGTGTGCAGCCAGTTGTTCTGGTTCTGCTCCATCACCCGGCACACTTGGTAGGTGTGGATGGGGGCGTAGTCCTCGTCCACTTCGCCGATCTCCTCCCACTGAGGCAGAGAAGAGGAGGAGATTAATGGAGGAAGAGGAGGGAAACAGGGGGAGTATAAAACTCGGTTTATTGATGGATGTTTCTCAGGTAGTGTTTTTATTGTAGCTGGTCAAACTGAGCTAGTTTTTAACTACTTTACATACATTTAGTTTAATGCAATGGTTCCTACCTGAGAGAAGATAAATATGAGGGAGCTGGGGATGATTTATGGGAAAGAAGAAACAAGGAAGTGATGCTTTCAACTGCCCACTAAAAAACGACTGACCCAATATCCACGCATTCAATTTTGTGGAAGGGTAGGATGAGGGGATCTGCATAAATGGGCAAATGAGTAAAAGTACAAATTTTCAATCTGAAATGTAGTGAAGTGGAAGCATAAGGTAGAAAATGTAAAAAAATGTCAATCTTCAAAGTCGTATTCAACTGTAGTACCTGAGTAAATGACCTTAGTTACTTTCTGCCATCGCTAATTGACTAGATTGAATAATCGATACCTTCTGTTATAAGCACTTTGTAGAAAAACTTATTTATATTCCTAAAAGTGAGGAATCAAAATGAATAGTTTCAGTACCAGTGTCAAAACTGAGGTATCATCTCTGCACTAGTGTTATAAAAATTCAAATGTTCCTCTCAGCAATGCATTTTTGAACGGCTTAACGGTGGTGAGAAATGTTCAAGAGAGGAGCCGTGTGTGTGTGTGTGTGTGTGTGTGTGTGTGTGTGTGTGTGTGTGTGTGTGTGTGTGTGTGTGTGTGTAGATAGAATAATCCTCATCCCTTCCACCTCATTTCCTGCTACTGTAACAGACAGAAAAGAATTAGATGGGGTTATGGGGTATATATGCATTTACTGTGAATGAGAGGACGAGTCCTCGTCAGCAGGAAAAATGATTTAATGTGCACTTATAGGTGTGTTCATCTGTGTGTGCTGTAAAACCATACCTCTATTACGTGTGTGTGTTGCCTCAGTGTGTGTGCATATATGTAAATGATTCTGTCAGTTTGTGTATGTGAGCGTCTGCATCCATGCCTCTGTGTGTGTGTGTGTGTGTGTGTGTGTGTGTCAGACAGCAGCATTAATTCCCTTTGCAGGTCTCCTGGGACGTGGCTATTATCTGCATCACTAGCACTCTCCCATGGCTAATACAGGCGCTTCATCATGTCACCATAATATGGCCAGAGGGACCAGACTATGATCTGGTGTTATAGCTTAATAGCCCATATTAATCAATCCTCGCTGTGGCTGCTGTGTACAACCTTCTGTCTTTGTCTTCTTCTGCCTCTTCTCGCTGTCTTATTCACCATCTGTCTTTTTTTCCTTCTTCAACCCTCCCTGCTTTAGTTTCTATTTTGTTTTAGGCTTAATTATCTCAGTTTCTGAACCGTTTGTGAATAAATGCAGGCTTTGTCAAGTGCTATTAGACAGCGTGCAAGTTGTTGAATGCTCATGCCTTTGTGTGTGTGTGTGTGTAATTCTCGTTTTGTGATGACCAATATCAGTTGTTGACCAAGAACGAGGACATTTCTGGAAAGTGGAGACATTTTGAATGTCAACTTTCCTTTGAGGGGCTCAGACGTGGCCTAAGAGTCAAGGTTGGACTTTGGTTAAAAGGTAGTGTAAAATGCATTATGTTAATGGGGGTCTCCACAAGTATAGATGCAGAAACATACGTGTGTGTGTGTGTGTGTGTGTGTGTGTGTGTGTGTGTGTGTGTGTGTGTGTGTGTGTGTGTGTGTGTGTGTGTGTGTGTGTGTGTGTGTGTGTGTGTGTGTGTGTGTGTGTGACCGAGCCCCCTATCTCCCCCAGACTCCAGGCCAGTCAGTCCCAGTGCAGACATTAAGCCTCTTACTGGTTAGATCACACAGATCCACCAGCCTGCTCTGAGCTTTGCACAGCTTAACACACACACACACACATACACTAACATACACACACAGAAAAATCATCATTGGTAGCCCAGCAGGGAGTTGAACAGATATGACCTTCTCTGGTTTTGCTTTGGAATCAAATGGCTTCAGTGTCTGCGGAGAAAGAGCGGTTTGCCATTGTTGCCGCTGGAAATCTTGCCGCTCTGCAGCTCCACTGTATTAGTCGTGTTTTATTACTAATGGAAATGGGGCTCGACACTCGCACGGAGCGCTGAAGCTTTTTAAACTGAGTCATCAAACAATGATTTAACATGAGCCATTAGTCTCCAAATAAATACACGGTACAAAACAAGCTGAGAAATGTGCACACACACACACACGCGCGCGCTTGAAATAAAAGGTTAGCAGGGCTCAAGCTCTATGAAATGATATCCCTTCTTCCTTTATGCAATGCATTTAAAACAGGATGGATCTGTAATATAAAAGCCTTTTATTTATGGAGGAAAAAAAGACTGGTGGTAGGTTTTTGAGCACTATGAGAGCATGCACGTTCTTTTTCTTCCCCAGGAGGCAGCAGTTTTCTGTGAAGTTCAAGTGCCCGTTTCATGGGATCTTTAAAAGGAGGCGGCACACGGTACAAGGTGGGCTTGGCCCTCGGAGGTCAAGCACAAAGCTCGGTGCAGAGAGCAACACGCCAACACCGCAAGGTCAGGACCACCCACACGGAAAAGACGAGTCGCTGCAGAAACACAAACAAGCGCTCAGCGGTGCACTGTTTAAAATCTAATTACAGATCCTGTGTTTGCTTTATGAAAGATCTGCTTCTGCCTCTTAATGATTCTGTGGAGTGATCTTGAACCGTTTTTAAAAATATAATCTTCAGCGCACAAACCTCAGCCATCAGGCGATTCACACAACCTCTTCTTAAAAAGAGTCAGTTCACTCAAAGTCCAAGAAACAGACATTTTCCTCACTTATCCCTCATGGTATCCAGACCTACAGGTACTTATGTAATTACCTTCACCAAGGGGGTTATGCTTTTATTGCGGTTTGTCTGTTAGCAGGATTGCACACATGGATTCACTTTCTTTAACATTGCGAGATAGGACGTCAGCCTTGGTGGAGGAATGCACTGTTCCTCCTCTTCTAGTTAGCTGATGAAGTTCTTAGACATATTTCTGCAGCGACTCTCCTGTAGACAATGTCCCTGTAACTCGGGCTGCTGTGTGCCACTTCTATTGTAAGCAAACAATTAAGAGATTCTAGAGAAATTGTTGACAGCAAAGACTGAAATGTCTGGAGAATCCAGGGCAGTGGCACCTCCGCCGAGATTTCTGCCCCCGTTAAATGGTTTGTACATTTGTTTGTTGGTTTGTTTGTGAACAGGATAACGTAAAAGCTATTAAACAGATTTCCACGAAACTTGGTGGATGGACGGGACATGGACCAAGAAAATAAAATTTCAGGAGGAATCAAGACAAAGGACTGTATTTTGTTAACATTGCAACATTTGTGGATTTTTAGACAGTTTCACCAGTTTCCCAGGGAATAATTCATGGATCTGTTGGCGGAGGTTTGCACTCAGCTAAGTAAAATTCCTTTTACTCAACACCTTGACACATAAAACCAAAAGTAACTGCATGAGTACTTACCGCTAACAGTAAGATTACATTTTCTTCCATTTAATCCTAATTGTAAAACTAATCAAAAAAGGCCAACTGGGAGAATGATCTCAATAAAGAGACGTTCTTAATTTCGGTCCTTTCATCCCCCCCTCTTGCAGCCCTGACCTCTGTGTTACATCTGCCTCGTCTCTTCTCCACCTTCTGCCCTTCTCTGCTTGAGCAGTCCCTTTAGGCATATTTCTAGCCCCTCATTAGAGAGTGTGTTCGTCTCGTGGACTCTTCAGTGTGTGGGTGTGTGCTCGCGTGTCACATCCGTCAGCAGACCCCCTGTGGCTGTGCCGAGTGCCCTCCTGGCTGCAAGTCCATAAAGCTGCCCTGCAACTTATTATTACCCCCCCGACTCCCACTGACTATCATGACACCATAATAGATCTGTCCTTCTCACGCCTCACCCGTACAAGAGCCACCCCCGCCCAGCCGGCACCCTCTTTCCCCATTTCTGTCTCCAGTTCATCCACTCAAACATCCACTCCCTTCATAATGCACTGTTCAGCCATGTCTATCATCATCTTCCCTCCATGTGTCCTCCATTCCTGCTTCAATTATCCAATCTCAAGTCTAACCCAGAAACACTGTTTGACCACCTCCCCCACTCCTCCGTCTCGCCCCTCTTCCAGCGTCTGACTTCGTCTCCCCTCCTTGTCCCCGATTTCTGCCGCCGTTCCTTTCCTCCGTCCCTCCCTCCTGTCACACTTCCTCTTTCTAATCTCCACCCTTCTCCCATCGTTCTCCTCTCTGTTACCTCGTCTTCCCTCCTTCAGGGTTCTGTAATGTGCCGGGGGAAACAGAGAGGATCCGTTTAAGCGGCGGCACAACAAATCTCTGAGCAAACACTCCCTGAACTGTTCAAATAGCTGCTCCCCTTCCTCATTAGGGACGGATAGTTTAGAGCCCTGACACAATAAGCCAACTGTTGGCCGTCAGCGGGCCACCGTCGAGCATCTGTGCCCGATCATTGCACAGCGTTTTTCAGTGTGCTCAGCATCTTTGATGCCGGTTTGCCCTCATCTGTGGTCAAGTGAGCATGAGGAATCAGAGAGGCAGTCGATGAAGCAGAGCTCCTGAACCGGCTGCTCTGCCTGGAGAAGCAGTGATTGAACACACAAAGGCAGAATCTTTTACTTTGGTCTCATGTTGGCTGCCGTTTCTCGTCTTTGAGCCACATTTTCCAAACGGTGCACATCTTAAAACCTGTACAATTTTAGTTTATATTGTGCTGATGCGAAAAAGAGAAGAAGTCTGACCTCGAACACGCCGTTTTCAGTGAAAACTTAAAAATATCCATGTTTCATAATCGACATCTTCAAACTAGTGTTCCATTAGTGTTGTGTGTCCAAACAATTGAAGTTCATCCATCATATTTCAAAGATTTTCCGAAGCCCTCGTTTTAGCCCCATCCCCCCCCTCATCTTTAAATACACGCCTCAAGAACCCGTGAAGCATATGGAGGCTTTGAAAATGGAAAAGCAAGAAAAGAGTGGGAGGGGAGATGGTGAGATAAAACGACAAGCAGACGACAGGGGCAGGAAGAAAATGGGGATGCGGAGAGTCAAATAAATGTTTGGGGGGGGGTGAGGGAGGAAGGAAGGGAGGGAGGGAGGGATGAAGCAGAGAAAAAGGTGAAGAATAAAAGGAGAGGCGACGATGCAGATTGAAGGAAAGGGATGAAAAATAAGGGATGAAAAGAACACCATCTGTAACATGGTGGGAAAAAAAGACTTCTGTGCCTCTTCAATATCTTATTTAACCATGGTCGACTGCTGCTGCCAAGTGTGAATGCACATATATGTGTGTGTGTGTGTGTGTGTGTGTGTGTGTGTGTGTGTGTCAAAAGCTGCAGATTGGGCATTGTCGTACAACGGTGCACGTGCACATGATAAGAATTATAATTGCCGATGCACACAGACACAAAAAAAGCATCTGTTACTTAAAATGCCAAACAGGGAATAGATTAATTTTGTCTGACACGTCTTTCAAATCAGTGTCAGACAACAAGTCAAACAGAAAGAAAAAAAAAATAATAATTTTAATCAACATAAAGTGGAGCTGAATCAGATCGTCACAGCCGCTGAGAGAGAATGTCATAATTAGATCCCTGCATTGTCTTAGCCCGCCGTTAATTTTCTCCTCCTCCCTCCGTCTTTCCCCCGAACACTGCACTTATTTATGCAGATGCATTGTCGCACCTTAATCACATCTTCATTAATATGATTGTGCACATGGCTGCTTTTGTCAGCACTATCTCTCCCATCGGGGGAAACAGCCACAGAGCGAGCCGTGATGTGAATACCCGGAGATGAGAAAGCGCTGAGGTCAGCACTATTGGTCGGGCATGTGTACATTTGCAGCGTGTTTGCCGACAGGAGTTGCGGCTCCATGAGGGATTTTCAAACGTGATAGATGGACACATAAATTAATTCCTGTTTAATCCAAACAAGCGCCGCACTGTCAGCCCCCTTGAGGTTAAAGGGAAATTAAGTTTTCCAAAGAAAGGCGACGATATGGCGCGGAACTACCATCCTAAGAGTCGATACATCGTCTTCAGAAGTCAGAATCCATTGTTAAATTACTTTAAACCACTTCTTTTTCATTGAAATACATTTCACAAGAGCACGAAATAACTTTTTTCCCAACTCGAGCAAGTCGTCTAATTAGCCATCGCTTGGGGAATACGTGGAAAATGGAAATTCAATTCCTGGCTTGAGAATAATATATTCCACGGTGACTTCCGATGTCTTATTCATGAATTCAATTTAGCCTGATAATGAACTGAGCGTTCTTGGAAATGAAACGACCTTTAACCTTGATGAAACAAATGAAGCGCCCGCACTTCAAGGTAGAAATCATGAAAGTTGCAGGTTTCTCTCATCATCTCCAGAAAGTGAGTTTGCTGCTCAAACCACCAGAACTGTGCTCACACACTGTAGCTGTTCATTTAAGATGGAAACAATTTTTAAATAAGATATATTACATTTTTCAGCATCCTTTGTTCAGTCCATAGTTTTGATCATCATGGGTAACTGGGTTTACTGAATTTTCCAAAATTCTGCAAAGATATTTGAACGGCACAACATGATTGTTTTTGTGTGATATGGAGAATTAAAGATTTCTAAATCCATGAAGACAAGATATCTGGAAAGAAGAGAAACCATGTGCCTCCAAAAAAAAAACTAAATGCTAAAACCAAAGACACTTAAAACATTGACAACTTCATGATTAAATAAAAACAACACATTAAAACAATTCTATACATCTGAGCAATGTTCACACATACCCCATTCTTAGGGTAGGCCACCCATCCCAGGTCTACCATCACAGAGCGAGAATCCAGCAGGTTCACTGTTAAGACAAAAAAAACAAAACAATCATTAGTCGAAACACAAAAGAGAAGAGAAGTGAAAAACAAAAAATGAGCTCATTATCTTCGAATCCAGTCAAAGTTCACTTGTGACCTGTTGGAGGGGAGTTTCTCCAGCATTCACTAATGATCAGACCATTTTCAGTCATTAGAAGTATTCAAGGTCAGGATTTGCTTCAGGTGCATCACAAAGACTCACTGAGTGGATTCAAATTAAGTTTTCAGAATCGACACCAACTTTACCACAAACTGAGGATTTAAAAAGTGTTTGATGGATCCCCAGACTTCAGCACAGGTAACAGAAGCATCATGCAAAACAAACTTGGTCCCTGGTTTGAAATGTCACGTCTTGTCTATCTACACAGCGTTTGTCTCTCTTCTACAGATTAGAGGAATAAGGAGCATTTTTAATTGGTTTTATACCTGTCACTCAATTCTAAAGCAATTTTTGATGCATAGTAGTTTAAAAAAACCAAAAGTCCCTTCAGGAGTAAGAGTTGACACTTGGCTTTGCCCTGAGTGTTGCATTTAAACTTTATAACCTTGTTCAAGCAAGTCAGCGTCGGCAGTAGAGTTGAGCCCATCACCACTGCAGTGCAAAGCCGGCCCATTGAGAAGCCCATGTCCCTGTCTGCACCTCTGAAAGTGAACTCCTCAGGTAAAATGAAAAACGTAATTCTTGTTTGGATGATAAATAATAAGTGTGTGCACTCCATGGGAAAAACTATACGTGAATGTTTTCATCGGCAGCTGTTTGTTGATGCATGTCACACTGAGGTGCATCATTATTATTCTCCAACTGTCACCACACTCCCCTGATACAAGTTTTCCAAGTGGTTTTTACTATACTCAACAACCTCCTGTGGCAATTTCTGTGCAGGACACATTTTTCAAAATTGAGTAATTTCACTACCACCACATCAAATGTCCCCAATCTCCTCCTGTGTGAGCAACAGGTGCATCCTGGGTCAGGCTAAATGCTCAAATACAGACAGGGGATGCTTCAGCTGGGACGTCTATGTTTACTTCTACCGGCAGTGGGGTGTGCACCACCTCTCTGCTGTTTCCAATAATGCCTGTTAAGACTGCAGAGCTCATTTAGCGCACTGCTCGAAAACCTAAGAGCGGCAGCAGTGTCCGTGGACTTGCAACTTTGGACTTTGCCTTCGCTGCAGCTCTCACCAGGGAACCATCCCAGAAGTTATTCTCTGACTGCGGCACCTGAACACATCTCTCAAGTCAAACTAAAAATCCTCCTCTCTCAGCTTCCAGGTTGAAAGCTGTCAAGTGTAATTACCTGACCGCCGCACTCTTCAAAACACGCTTCCAGTTGCTCTTGTGCAGCAGCGGTGACAGTTTAGTCTTGTGAATTCTGTCTTATGTTGCCCGTCAGTGTGTGCAACTGCTTCACCGACAAAAGAGAGGCACAGAAGTTTTTGTGCAGAGAAGCAACTCTGAGCTCAGACGATACTTTTGGAGGCACTTAAAAAAAAAGGGAAGCTGGGTCGAGTCCTGCAGCAACGTGAGGCTCAGCTTGAAGCTAGTTTAGCACGTAGCCAAGTCGTGACTCTACAGCATGTTGGATAAAGTGAAAAATTCCTGAATGGCATTTTCTCAGACATTGAATACAGTAAATCTCATTTCAAGCCGTATTATGACAGCTTCAAAACTCGTCTGAGTTGGCCGTGACATGATATGCACAGTCATAAAACACGACTCGGGATATAGTCAGGTCGGAGTTCAGTTTTCTTTATCTTGTCGATGATAACGTCCGGGCTTGTTCTGCGTCTGACACAGTGTGAACTCAAACAATAAAAAAGAAAGTCCAACCGAAGGATCCTTGTCTAGATACCAGAGCTTTTATTTGACATGTAATGGGAGATGATACAGAGGTTGACATTTGAGCCCATAGAAGCCAGGTAGTATCTTGGGTAGACACTGGGCCTTTTTATACCACCTGTATCCATTGCCAAATGCACCACCTATTTACCAATAATATCTCAATAATAATAATAATTCAACAGCTTCATGCATAGATTAAGATAGTAGTATGAAACTTGTTCTGGTTCATCTACTCATCCAAATCCTCCACAGTGAACCCAGACTCTAGCACATGTGATCCAGTCCAACCACCATCAGTAACTTCTCATTAGCTGCAGTCTGCAGGCTCCTCCACTGGAATATTAAGTTGAGGGGAAAGGTTCAGCGTCGCTTTTCTCTGACTCGAATGAAAGGTTTTTAACCACTGTCCAACTTAAGCTGCTGAAAAGGCTCCATCTGCTTTGAAGTTCACAGCTACAGCATCGACCCAAGCTGGAAAATCTAAGGATAGTTTAATGCTTTTATTTTCTCATAAATTCATCTTTAAATACGACATCCAACCAGCTTCTGATCTACAGCGGCAGGAGTGGATTCCCCCCGACCTATTCAACTGAAATATTGTGATTCAAGATTCAATACTTCGCCGATTTTGCAATAATGCATTTAATCTTGGGTCAATTCTTTCCCCTGCAGTAACTGTCAAATTTAAATGAAAGTGAAATATGAAATGTCTGAATCACAGACCAGACAGTCCATCTTGGAGCCCACCAGCTATCATGCAAATTAGCCCCACACTTCAAAAATATGAAGCAAGAGCCAAGTCGTTGCATGGAGGCCAACCCTAACCTTAACCGGGCCCTTGGAAAAGATGTTGAGCCACTTCAGGACAGGTGTTTTGTCCCTGAGAGGACAATTGGTCCTGACAAGGTCGAGGTGTATACCGGAGGAGGTCCCCATGAGGTAAGAAAAAGGCTAAACACACACACACACACACACACACACACACACACACCACTGTAGTCTTACTGTCTGCACTGCTCTACAGAGAATAATAAAAGATGTCCTTCGGAGGCGATTAGACAAGTAATTAGGCCATAAAGAAGAGATAAGTGATGCTGAACTAGATCATAAGGGATAGGTTACCCCTCTCTCGCTCACTCTGAGGATCAAACCACCTCAACAGCTCAGCTGTGACAATGATCTATAGCACGTATTAGTAAGAGTCAGCTCCGCAGAATGAATGATGTGATTTAAAGTCGTGTAGTGACATTACTTCAAGGATACTTAAAGTATTTCAAAATGTGTTGAAGAGTAAGTGGATTCCCAGCTGGAGGATTACTGATAAAATTCCTCTTGAAAATGGCAATGGAATATTTGATGTGGGAGGTACAAGGCTGCCGTGGTGTTTGTTTTCAATCGCACATGTTGTGGCACTTGAGCAGGTGAAGGGTTTAAGTGCCAGCATCAGAGATCATGGATACGATCTCATCTGAGATCATATCTTACCTTCTACTTCTGAAACTAATGTTCAAGCTATTAAACATCATTTTCTCAACACGTTTTTCTTGTTTACTCTTTTGTTACCCCCCTTTCCTTTGATTTCTTTCTGTTCCTTTGATTGTGGGATGCTAATGCTAGCTCGGATCACTTTATGCTTAATGGCCTGGCCTCTTGCTCTCACACAGGCGACACACACATGCACTTCCCTCAATCCATTTACGATAATTTGCCGCAATTAACCATCCTCATCGGATCCACACTATTACCAACAAAAGGCAAAGCAATGGGCTTCAAACTCGCTAATGTGCAGGTTCACAAACACACACCTCACATCATCCTCACTCGTTTGACTGTATCAACTAACACAAATGTGAGGCATCTGGCTCTGTGTTCTCAGAAATTGACAACTTAATAAGGACAGATTAGCTTTGAGAGAGAGGATTTATCAACTTGGCACCGACAGCGTGTACAGTATTCATCAGTGGTCGAGCGTTACTGCAGGAGATCTGTGCCCTCTGCTAGGAAAATGTTAATATAATAAAAGGAGGGATCAGGACTTTTCTCTGTTCACCTTCTCTTTCCTTCAATTAGTCACCGATCGGGACACAAGTTGGCGTGTAGCGGCAAATTGAATTAAATTAACTTTAAAGGTGGACCTCAGCTTTAAAAAGAGTTGACTGAGGTGAGTCCGCTGTGTAATGTGAGGACACGTTACGCTGCACGGCCTCAGCGTGTCCCCCCACATTAAGACAGAAATTGGGCAAGTGGCCAGAATCCCTGATGATTCCTCAAAGATGTTGAAATAGATTTAATCTTACTTTATTTTCAATTACAATAAATTAGCCCAATGACAGAATAGCAGCTATTGTAATTACGGGCTCCTCTCTCCTTTCCAATTATGCATGCAGTGGTATGATTATCCACTGCAATGTAAATATGGGCCAAATGAATCTAAAAATGTGTGCCGAGTGGCAGCCTCTGGATAATGATTGGTGACGGGTGAGGTGTTTAACAGTTTATGTTTTGTTAAATAGAAGTTCTCAGCTTCGTTCGAGAGACGTCACACTTCAGAGAAAATAAATCAGGTTTTTGACGATGTGCCGTCGCAGAGCAACAAAGGACGTGCTCGATAAATGGAGAACAAAGACGGCAAGTGTCTGACTAATTCTGAGACGTCAAAGATCAAATGTGGATGTTTTCGAGAAGCGACTTGTCATCCACTGATTCACAATATTGTCACGGTCTAAAGCCTGGATTTATCAAGGCTGTGCTTTACCCGACTCTAGCACATCACTGGATGAATTGGCTTGGTTTTGAGAAACAAATTCCCTTTTAAATGATTTCTTAGAACTCATAAATCAGCTTACACCCACATAGAGTTCTACTTTATCCCATTAAACACACATTTACAAGTTGATCACCCAAAACACTCAGCATGCTCACTGCCTCCGGTACAAACCCACACACTCCAAGTGAACTTTAACCATTTCATCCTGCCAAAGGAAGCCCCTGCAAAACACATGGACGATTCACGCACATCCCATGACCACATATATAGTTTATCACTTTTGTGACCAAATAAATCTGCCAAGTAAAGAATGAGGAGGTTGACTAATGTCGCCCCCTTTTCCCCGGATGATGCCGTCCAACGGCCCCAGACAATGGAATTCATCTCCAGCTACTAGAATGCTGCTCAGCCTGCAGACAATGGCGTGGGAACAATATCTGACATGAGAGTTTGACGTATTCTCACATACTTTTAAACTTATTTTTGTCTAAACCCTGACCCTTAACATATTTGTCTAATAGCTAGGATATGATGTGTGCAGTATTATTTGAGATGGAGCTGATTAGTTTACAGTTGACAACCAAGTGCAGGTATAAAGAAGTGACAGAGGCAGATTATGAAGGCAGACACAAGAAACTGTTAATACCTGACATTCAGTGACAGCAACTACTGAACTTATTGTCTGGAAGGTGCTTGACCAGAGGTCAGAGATTAAAATGCCTCAGTCCACAGACTAAATCAGATTAGATTAAACTAAAATAATCTTTTAAAAAATCAAATGAAGACTTTGTCCCAATTATGACAAAGGGATAAATTGAGGTTGATTTAAACTCAGTAACAGAAAACCAAAGCAAAGGAAACGTGGATTACTTTAGTGCTATTTTCTGTTTTATGCCGTAAAATGTAGGTCAATTAACAGTCAACGTTAAGACGAACACTTTCCACCCTGCACAGGAACGTGTTTCCGATTTATCCATTTTCGCAGCGCTCTGTGCCAAGTCTCCAAACGACTGATCTGTGGAGCGAATCATGTTCTGTTCAAGGGTCCCCTACTGTCTTTATTTTGTTTATTTTAATCTTTTTTACCGGTTCTGAGTCCTGGGGGACACCGCTGTCATAAATACCATCAGCTCAAATTCAATTTCCACGCGACCTCCTTCTCTGTCAAACGGCGACGCGACGCGACGCGAGCGTAAAAGCCACCTTGGGCCATCCAAAGGGACACAGCGGACCTTCAACCGGCCAGACCGCGACAATTCCAACCCCCCCCCCCCGGTCGTGCGTTAAAGCTGCGCCTTTTACGCGTGTCTTACCTTCATTTGCGGGGATGCACCACGCAAGACTCCAAACCCACGTCCATGCCACCAGCCGAACGCCACAACTCCTCCACCAGCGAGATTGCATGGCGCATCCAAAAAGAAAAAGCAGAAGCGGTAACCGGGCTTGGAGGTTTTCCTTTTCTCTTTTTATTGCTCCTAAACAACAGCACTTTCAGTCAGCACAGAGCGGAGTGCTGGAGAGAAACCAACCGCTCGGAGAGGTGGGAGCTCATGTTCTGCTGAGGGTGGAGGGGAAGGAACTGAGGAGCTGCGTGCGCTCCGGGTTTGGGGAGGCGGGCGGGCGGCGCGCCGGGGAGGGCGGGGTGCGAGCGCAGAGCCTCTCCAATCACAGACCCTCCACAGGTGAAGCCCATTACTGCCGGACACGTCTCTCCCGAGTGATCATCAATTGCTCCTCACAAGTTACCACATCCGAATGTAACGTCATGAAGGGAGCTCTGGAAACATTTTAACAGATCTGGTAATTTTTTCTCCATGCAGACCCCTTATTTATTGGACTCGTTACTTATCTTCAAGCTTGATATACGTTCAGTCCAGTTATTAAAACCATTGCATTTGCACATCACCACACTGGACTGGATGATGGCCCCTTGTGTTTTAATCTTTATTATTTTCATGGCTTTATGAGCCTGCAGTCTAATTGCACACGGTGTGAACGTTGGATATCATCTAATCTAACTTTATATTGTATCTCTGCATTTAATATCTAACGTCGGTTACAACATGTGACATCCTCGTTTTTTGTTGTTAAATGGTTTTGGTTAACATGTTTTCTTTACTCTATAATGACAGTAGAATACAGATGGATAAATGCCCCAGGAAACCCCTGATTATATTCAAGACCGAGGTTTTGAGTCCACTATATTTGTGAAAAGTTTCTTTTTTCCTTTCAGATCCTCACACAGCAAGCGAACTTTAACATACACCGGCAAAAGACAAACTTTTGAAAATACCAGAGTTTGGACCTGGAAACTCATATCACACTCAACAACTGAATAGAAATGTCTTTAAAGTCATTATTTTAAACATCGTGTAAATATATGACGTGATCTCTTTTGTTTTAAGCCTCTTCAGTTGGTGAGAAAGTGGCTGGATTTCGAACCCTGTGAGTTCTACCAGTGAGAGGTGAAGTCAGCGATGACCTTTTGTGGATGTGCGGTGAACCAGATCACTGGCAACTTTCTACGTTCCAGGACTCAGAGTGAGCACTATAGGCTCCATGGTGCTGGGATTATCACTGTCAGTCAATTCAAGGCACCACAGACAGTTAAACAGGAACTGGTTTCAAATGTTCTCATGAAGGTTCCTTGGCTAAGAAACCTCAGATCACTATGGGAGCACCACAACTGGCTCACACACACACACACACACACACACACATTCAGATATAATGTGTCACGCTCTGCAGAATCTGAAGCTGTGAATGACAGTTTGTTCCTTGTCTGCTTTCTAGTTAAATTAATCTCTCCTGTAAGGTTCCTCTTGTACAGTTAAAGCTGTAAATCATGTGTTGCATCATCCTGGATCTCCACAGTGTTTCACATTAATTTGTATTCAGAAGCTGTAAGATGCTGTTTGATGGTTTCTTGGATTTTAAATTTCTCTTAAATCCTCCCCTCTCTCTGATATCTCACCCTCTAACTCACGCCCTGTCCGCACTGATGCAAACATTTTTCTAAATTACTTTGTCCTCTGTGGTTGAGCCGCTCGTCTACACACAAACTATGTCACTAGAGATTTCTATAAACTCCTGTTTCTGTGTATTTGTGTGTCCATGGGAAACGATGCCATCACAGCTTTGCATACATCCACTTCTGCTTTGCGCCAGAAACTACAACAATGGCGGCTATGAACCTGGATTCTCCTACGTTTGGTTCCCACTGTTCGGTCTAATTACTAGTTTGCAGCTAAATTTAGCACAACTGCAACATTTTACCGGCAACCAAAGGCGTCTGCTCTGCCCGACTTTAATTGGACCACCACGCTATTCTCCGATATTTGCCAGATCCTTGATGTGGACTTTATCACACATGTTCTCGTCTGGATCGAGGTTTACAAAAATATCCGCAGTCCTAATAACAAGGCCTCATTCTCTCTCACTTTTCTCATGCAGATCCTTCTCTCCTGTTGTGTTTCTCTTAGTTTGTGCTCTGCCTTTCTATTTTTTCCTCCCCATCTTTTTCACGGTGCAATGTGATTCTTTGATTCTGGGTGATATTCCTGTGGCTTATGCTGCTGACACCTCCCACGCTCCTTATGTATGCACAGACACACACACACACACATACATACAGGCATGGATGAATACACAAATGCACTCCTCTCTCACCTAGGCTAGAAACATAAACACTCAGAGCTCCCTGACCCTGCTGCGACCTTTCTTGTCGGCCTTAGACGCACCGACCCGGCACTAATGGTCTAATTTAGCGTCAGATGTGAGATATCACCTCTTTTACAGTATACGATCAACATTGTTTGCCAAGCGCAGCCGTAACCGTAGGTGCAAAGCCAGGGTGGTGGTGTATTGTAGGCGTGTAGGGGTCTGATCAGCCCTGACAGCGGGTGTGGAGGTGGTTCTGGGATGCCAGGAACTGTTGTTGTCTCCTGGAGGTGTCGTCGGCCTAATTCTATAAAATGTCTGCGGAGGCAAAAAGTGCAAGAAAAATCCACCCCCGAACCTCAAACCACCGACTAACAATCAGCTACGGTGATTTATTTTGTCATTTTGTTGTTCGGGGATGGTTTTCTTTTAGTTTGATCCCCTGGGTGGTCGGTAAATGAGAAGATGAGATGAAGTCAGTTTGAGTTATTCCCAGATCAGCTATGGAGATTGTTAAAATTAGAAGTAAACTCAGAAGGAAGGTTTGAATAGAAGCAAAGGTTAGAAATGTATAAGAAATAGATGATGCAGAGCATATATCATAAAACCCAAACTGCAACCCATTATCTCCACTCAAGCATCACATATCAAAAAGTGATAAACTCAAAAGGAGTTTTTTAGTTATTTATCAGAAACCCGACTATATTTCACATTTTGAAACAGAAATTTGAGTTGATTCTTGTAACTTCTTCTTTCATGCCTCATATATTTGTATCCACATAATGTCCTCTCCAGGCTGTTTCATTTTAATTATTACTACTTTATCTACATGCAGAACAATTGTTGGTGAGACTGGTGTTGAAGCTAAATGCAAAAAAAATGAAGCCAAATGATCTTGATCGCCCCCTGGTGACTGGCTGCAGAATATAGGTCATGAACCCTGCCTCCTCCATGTTAGTGAACGGGCCATGGACCAAACTAAAAATTCAGTCATTTGTTCAAGTGTTAATGTTTCTGATAAGTTTGGTCTGAATCAGTTATTTGATGCTATGAAAACAGGATGAAACCTCATGAATGACGGCTGAGACACCAGGATCACGACTGCACAACTCTTTCTAACCATAGATTATTCTTTAAAGCAGCTCAAATGTTTTCCTTCCAAGCATATTCTTCAAATGCTATTTCATATTTTGTGTTACCATTATTTCACAGAAAATACAAAATATCACAAAAGAATTGCTGTTTTTGCAGAAAATAGGTCAAAAAAGATATTTCTCAAGCATCTCTGTTCACCTCTGATTCCCTCTGACGGCTCAGACTGTCTCTGGGGAGAAACACGCCTGAAGACATGGTTGAACCTCCGCCCCCTGCTCCACCCACACATGCTCACACTGAACCCCCATTCCCAAAAATAATCAGCTTTGGGGCTTTGACCAGCTGGCCTCTGGTGCAGGGAACTTTGGGATTTTGCAGAATGCCGCAGCAATATGTGGTGAGACATCGCAACACATTAGGGCCTCCAGAGCAACATCTCCAGTAATCCCTGTGTTTTATATGTGCTATATTTGTATATTCGATATATTTCCTCTGCTGTTATACTCCCAGCAACATAAGGGGTTTGTCAATTTGTTGGACATGGACATTTCTCCTCATGAAATTGTAAATATATTTGAATATTTACATTTTAAACTCAACTGGAAACAAGTAGCTCTGATCTTCTGGTGGCATAGAAAAAAGAAAACCTTTACAAACCTGATCTCCGGTTATCTCCATATTATGATGGACCCTTAACGGACATTTCCTTCAAGCAGGAGAACCATACGTCTAATTGCTGAGCTGAATGATGGCTTCATTCCATTTAGATGTCCCAGTTCCAGGGCCCCGCTATTGTGCATGCTGGCTCTCTGGCAATGGCTCGCTGGAGCGCTTGAATGAAATAAAAGAGCCGTAACTGATGTTGTTGGTTGCACCTGCTTTTTTCTGACGAGTAGAAATATCCATCCATCCATTATCTGTATCCCGCTTATTCTTCCAGGGCCGTTGGAGCAGCTGACACTGGCAGGTTGGACAGGTCACAACCACATCACAGGGCTGACACGTGGAGACAAACAACCATTCATGCTCATGTTCACACCTACAGGCAGTTTAGAGTCATTAATTAACCTAAGATAAATGTCTTTGGACTGTGGGAGGAAGCTGGAGTTTCCTCAGACACACGGAGGACATGCAAATTTACGTAGAAGAGTCTTGAACCCTCTTGTGACAGTGGTTCCTGCAGCAACACCATTGCCAGACATGAGGAAAAATATCTCCAGCGATATTCTTTCATTGCATTTGTTCTCAGAAGGAAAGTCAGAAAGAGACAATCTCTAATAAATCTGTCTGACTGTCTGTAGCTTGTATATCTCAAGAAACATTCAACTTATCAGCTTCACACTTGGCGTGTGTGATGTTATGGGTCCAGAGAAAAGCAGTGACGAATAAAGTGCGATCTAGAGAAGTGATACATTCAATATGAATAATTTTGAATAAACAGGTGACTCTGCAGCAGCGGTGCCGGGGACTCATCTAGGTATGTGACGTTGAAAACACAATGACAACTGGGTTCAGGGTCCAGCGTTCTGTGTCTACTGCAGCAGCGGTGGTGCAGCTTCAGGTTCTGTGGACTGAGTCCTGCAGGAGGTCTTTACAGAAAACTGCAAGCAGCATCACCACAGGACAAACAAACAGCTCTTTCCAAACAGGCAGGTTTAGAACATCCACTGCACTCGTCATCCACATGCGACGGACTGAAATCTCTCTTCACTGAGGAGACGAGAGATGATCGAGATGGTGTGAACCACATAATCTGTTCACATCTCACGGTGAAACTCCTTCTTGTCAGTGTGCACCTCTGCAGACTGAATCAGCAGCTTGGAGAGGTGTTAGCAGCGGGACTCTGACAGAACCATACCGTGAAAAACGACACATCTTGAGTGTTTCTACTGTTACGTGACCACAGACCACCACAAGCAGATCCCATGCAGGGGGAAGAGACAGATTAAACACGTCTGTCTTCCTCTCCGCCGCCGTCTTGCTCCACTTAAACTAACCTGCTTCCTCTTTGACGGTTTGCTAACTACTTGACAAGTTATCAAACAAAGTTCTGCTCTTCACATTCGCTGGCCTTTCTTTGACCCCGAAACATGGAGCTCTTGTTTTGGGCTTATAAAGAAGGGAAGCACACATAGAAACACACTCACACGCTCACACTGACACGCACACACACACACACACGCACATACACACACAACCCCCTGGGCATCGTTAAGCCCTGCTTAGCAGCTCAGTGAGGCTGGCAGGCAGCGCTGCTGATATTCTCTCTCTATTTTGGCTGCTCCCCTCTGCACGCTGCTCCAAATCCTACTGCTCTCTTTTCACACGTTTTATCTCCCAACTCAGGACCTACAGAATATATATACTTTATATGAAAAAACAAACAGCGTGTAGGGGCTGAGGGATAAGTTACCCCGAGTGCAATCCTCGGAGAAGACAATGCCAGAGGGTCTGAGAAGAGCATGGCATAAATACCCTAAAAAACAAAGTGCTTTGACTTGGATCCCGTCTTTCTGCAACCACAGAAACACTTACTCTTTTCTCATGGTTTCTGTATTGCTCCAAACACGTCATTATCCATATTTTAAAGGAAACAGTACGAGAAAGAAGACAACGATATTCATTGACTGAATAAGAATAAAGAAAAAGGAATTCAGTATCTCCACCATCATTCCACTTATGAAACAACATTTAAAATCACTTGATCTAGATTCTTTATTTTGGATTTGCATGAAATTTCCCACACTTGTAAATAACAGTCCCCTAAACATGCATCAAGATGAATCCGCCCTCTAATCCAGATCTGCATCAAAATGTAATGGGCTCTTCTTTGACCCAAACCCCATGATTCCACCAGGTTTCATATTAATAGGTCCAGTAGTTTTTGCTTAATCTTGTTCATAAACACACAAACAAGCTACAGGGGCACTCCAGAGCTAAATGTACGAAAGAGTAAATAACGTGAGGTTAAAGTGTTTGATTATCAAACACTAAAATCATCACAGAACATTGAATAGAGGGCTGTGAGTGCAGCTCCTGCCGAACAACCACCACTCAAACTCAAAACCTTTCATAAAAAATTCAAAAGATAAGGCTAAATATTGTTATTTCACTTCAAAAACCAGCAAACAAATCAACACAAAAACAAATCTCCTGAGCTGGATTCAAAAAGGTAAAATAACTCCTTTCACTCCCTGATGGACAAGTGGGATCAAACTGCTGCTCCTGACCCATCACCGCTCCGTGTTTACCGGGGCAGAATTCCCTCGGCGCACCAATGTTGAATTAGCGGCGTGTTTTTTTTTGACATTTCGAGAAGCACGAATGTGGATTTGTCCTCCAGGTTCGTGCGTCTCCATTCACAGGACTCTGTCCGTGGTTCGATTTCACAGACGTCAGCTGCAGCGCAGGAGACGAGGCTGCTACAGAGTTAACCTCGGTTCAGAGCAGCCATTTTGGAGTTACATAACCCTCCTCCTCCTCCTTTACCCCCAACACTTTGGCATCTTTCTCTATCGATTGCATCCATTTCCCAGAGGCATGCCCCCTCCTCCTCCATCCCCCCTTTTTTTATCTGTTTCATCCCTTTTTTGTCTCCTCCAGTCTCCCCCCCTTCCCCTCAGCCAGCCTCCCCCACATCCATCCCTACACTTTTCTGTCACTTTTCTTTTTCACTCCCTCAGCTTTTTTCTCCCACTAACAGATACAGTACAGCCTCTTTTCTCTTGCTCTGGTACGGGGGAGCATTTTTCGTCTGTTCTCTCTCTCTCTCCTCCCTTCTCAAGCTTGCAGCCTCTTATAAGGATTTGTAAGCACGTCTGAGGTCATGAAACAGTTCAGTAGACGTGGTTCAGGACGAGTCGACGTCGAGTTCGGTCCTGAAGGTTTGTGCTGCTCCAAGCATCCTGCTGCACAGCTTCCTCTGCTGCTGCTCAACATCCACGTCTCTGCAATTAAAGTGTTTAGTACAAAATTTAAATCATAAATCATACAATCGACGGCTGAAGCTAAAAAAACAAGACCAATGGAGTATATGAAATTCCATTGAAGCTGAATCCTGAATAAAAGTTTTGAAGTCACAGATAACCAAGAGGACACGACACACACACACACACACACACACACACACACACACACACACACACACACACACACACACACACACACACACACACACACACACACACACACACACACACACACACACACACACACACACACACACACCCTGGGGGTTCAGGACAATTCAATCAATTGTTTATGTAGTTCAATGGCGTTGACCAAAAAATGTTCTCTCTCTTTTCATCCCTCAGTTTCAGAGTTAGACAGTAAACGTCATAGAACAGCTGTAGTATGTAGTATGTAGTAGACATGTAAACTTTAAACTACTGTAATGGCTGTTTGCAGTTTTCAGAGATGTCCTTGATGTTCCAACGATACGAAGCGAAGGGGCTTAGCAGGACACGTGTGACACAAACCATTCAACCAGCACCCTAAACTTTGATATAACAACACCAAATATTGACACAAAATGATTTTGTTTTCACAAAACTTTGGTTTAGCAGCTTCAATTATCCCTCAAGTTCAGCAGGAGTGTGTACTTAGAGAAAACAAAGGAAATCCAAAGAATTGCAGGCAATGTAACCATAGAGATGTTTGTAAGGAGCCTTCAAGTGCTAAAATAAAAACAGTGTTTATATAACAGCAGCTTGGAAACAAAATTCTAGATAATAATCCAATAAATAAAAATTGTATTATTGTAATTAGAGTCATAATTTCGTTTTCTGTGCTCAGGGCCGACGATAGCAGAGCAACTGCCTGGAGTAGTTTTCCTATATTGACCAATCAGAAATAAATATTCTGATGAAGTGTAATAAGCAAAATCAATATATTCCAGCATGAAGTAATTGCTCACAAGCCCAAAGACTCTATCCTCATACATACTGTTTCTGTATTTATCTCCTCATAACATTTCCTCCCGCTGAGATACCCACGAGCCTCCTGCCCACACGTGCACATGCTGCTTAATTTGAGTGTTATGTGAAAATAAATGGGTCCCTATAGAGCAATAACAGACGGGATGCTGTGTGTTCGGACGGATATAAAAGAGGGAGAGTATGGATGGAAGTTTCCTGGGGAATAAACATGCAGAGCACTTCTTACATTAAACAGAAAACAGCTATAGTCTCATTTATATATGTTTAAGAATCATGTCTTGGTCTGATTGGGTAAAGATACCACACACTGACACCGCCCACACGTACAGTTAGAGTCGACTCATTTTACATTTATCACGTAACCCTGATTATTCTCAACGAAAAGTCCCGACATCCATCACAAGCCCAAACCTCACAACTTCTCCACAATCATTTCACACACTTTCATAATGTTATGCTAATGTAGTGCTAACGTCTTGTTTACTGCGTCGGCTGATTTGCAAAAAACACCCAAACAAAACAAAAACACCTACTGATTGAATTTGATTTACATCACTCACATTTAATATTTATTTTTCCTTTCTAATATTTGGGAATCAACACATCAGTGCAGTGGTTTTGCAGCAAGAAGGTTCCAGGTTCAAATCCCAGTTCGGCCGGGGTCTCTGTACGTGGAGTTTGTACTTTCTCCTCGTGTCTGGTTAGGCTTTCTGGGGTTTGGGGTTACGTTAATAAAGTCTGGTGATGAAACATGTTACAGTGGCCATATTGTATTTTCTACATAAATACCCAATTCAATTATGACATCACATCACCCGTTCGTCCTACAAAAATCGCAATAAATCGCATTAGACGTCACACCACGTCTTACTGAAAAATTGAATCGTGAAAGCCATGAAATTTCCCCTTCAATAGTTGGACGTGCCGCTGGTGTCGTGCTGCGAACCACCTGAGCACAAGGGACTGGGATTCGCCACAGTCTGGGATTTAACTGCGCTCTTATTCCTGGGATTGTCTGACGTATCCACGAGGGAGCCATATTTTTCCGTAGCTTGCAAAATCAATTCATCGCGCTATTGTGTGGTAAAAAATGAGCCAGTAATTAAGGCCGATATAGCCGGGTCAGGGGCTATCTTCCTC